>NC_050175.1:7588867-7963867 GCF_008315115.2 Sander lucioperca
CTTTTTTTTTTTTTCCCAGCCAGACTTGGGTCTAAGTGTTTTTTCTTTAGATAATGGATAGAGAGGACATGGCAAGCCTTAATTCACCGTCTCTTTAGCCAATCTGTGGCCACAAAACAGCTATTGCCCTCCTTGTGTGCACAAATCAACCCATCGCTGGTACCTTTTCGGCCCAAACTACACATTTGTTACCATTGTAATGTCTCCTCTTTTCTTTCAGATGCATTTTGCTCTGCTGCATGCATTATTCTGTGGACCATATAATTTATTTTGCACAACAAATGATATTTTCAAGGTTCTGGTTTTCAATTGTGCCCCTTCTGCTGTCTGGTGTGAAATTAGCATACATTTCCTAAAAATATGCTTCTGGATTGTGTACACCTTTTTTTTTTTTTTTTTTTTAAATATCACAAAAATGGAAAAGGGCACATTCTTTGAATTGCAGCTCCTTTTTACAGAGAATAATGTGCAAAATTATGAAATAAAACCAAAGGCAGATGTCTCAAAAATAAGTGGAAAATGTAATTGTTTGCAAAATCGGTTGAGTTTGGTCTTTTTGTTGTTTAGAATAATATAACATACTTTACTGTTGACTGTGTCATTTGACGGGTAAGAAAATGACCTTTCAGATTGAAAGCATTATGAGAAAGTTACTGCTCTGGTGATAAAGACATTTTGGTAACACTTTACCTGAAGGTATCTACATAAGAGTGACATGACACTGTCATGAACACATGACACTGTCGTGAACACATGACACTGTCGTGACACATGAACCCTAACCCTAACTTGTCATAAACGTTTGACTTGTTTATAATGTTTATGACACGTTCATGACAGTGTCATGTCACTCTTACGTAGATGCCTTCAAGTAAAGTGTAACCGACATTTTTTACAGACAGTAAAATGTCTGCAAACATCAGGGACTTTAACTTAACAGATTAGAATTAATCAAAATAAATATCAGAATTGAGGATCCACATCTAATGAATAACAGAATACTTTGATTACTATAGTATCATTATTGAGATAAATGTTCACAGCTCCCTTTCTTTGTGTCTCCGTCTTTTCAGGGTGGACCCCATTCCTTATGACACTCCCAAGCCAGCAGGACACACCAGGTTTGTGTGTGTGTCCGACACACACTCGCGTACAGACGGCATCCAGATGCCCTACGGCGACGTGCTGCTGCACATGGGTGACTTCACCGAGCTGGGCCTGCCCTCCGAGGTTAAGAAGTTCAACGACTGGCTAGGTATTGAGCTGCTTAAGACACACATTCGTCTGCACGCCGCTGGACGCGCGCATTGGTTTTCACACTCACACAAAGCTGACAAGCACAAGCTCTCTCGTGAGCAGGGGGACGGGCAAAGGCACGAGACATGTTGCACACATAACCAGTAACTGGACCACACAATGACTGCCCCCCCCCCCCTCCGTGTTGATCCCACAACTGCCAGTTTAACCCTTCTGACCTAACACCCTGGCTCAGTTAACCTTTGACCTGTGTGTGTGTGTGTGTGTGTGTGTGTGCGTGCGTGCGTGCGCTATCCCAGCAGCAAGTATTTCATCTCTAGCCCCCCCAGACGAGACCTGAAGCATTTTTGTCTCTCTAATGTAGTCATGTTTCACCCACATAAAAAAACCACACATATTGTCTGACATTCCCTCTCACCAAGTGCATCAATCAATAGGTGCCACCCACCACACTTGCCTGTAACGTTTTAAGAAATTTTAATTATTTTGTCTATATTTCAATCGTTTTAGTTTGCCTGTTAATCAGCCCTCAGCAGGTGAGATTAAACAACCTCCTGAGATTTAACGGTAACAGCACAACGTCTAAAATACTGAATGCAAAGCATATTATAGAGGCATCACGATTGTATATAAAGTACAATGGAAAGACACAAGTGGACAACTTCGCCACGAATCAAGGTAAAGATGCGTGTTTAAACTTGAGGGAAATGTGTGTGCCTCCCGAAGCCTTAACTCCATAAACCTACAGAGACGAGAGTAAAAAGGAGAGACGCTGAAGGAAATTACCATAAGAACTGGCGTGCATTTAGCCCCGACAAAACTGGCTGTGTGTTTTTGTGTAAGCAAGCCCCAACACCTCTGACACACGTTTTTTAGGAAACGTCGCTCAACCCGGAAGCCATACCAATATGGCGCATACAGTTTTCACATTGAACGTGCCCCTGGAGTTCCTCGTGAGTTTTTAAATCAGTCAGACACGCAAATACACACAGATACCCTCCTGACATAAAATTGTGCTAGCTAGTTACACCTAATGTGTCCCATTGGCTGTTAGGGGGAGAATACACATCCAAAATAATCCAGTGGCCAAGGGGAAATTTGACTTTGTGTTCTTTCCTGGACACTAGCCTGGTTGACACCAGACCCTTCTTAGTTGTAACTGAGAGTGGGTCTGGGTAACGTTCATTCACAGCTCATTTCCAAAGTGGCGTCACCAATGGACGCCGCTCAAATGGTGACGTAGCAGCGGCAGCGGCATCAACGGGTTGCTGCGCTTCGGTGGCCGTCATGTTGAATGTAAACAAAAAGCTGCTTGCCGTCGCTGCGCTATCGTCATCGTGTTGTGATTGGTGCCTCGATTTGGAAAAATTGGAAGTGGGCTTGAATGGGCTCTTGGCCAGACTGACTTGGAGAGCAAATCTCAAATTTGCCGGAAGTTCGTCAGGGTTTTCCCAGGCTATCTGAACACACCTCCTCACTTTTCGTAGTACTAGTAGTCTGGCCTGTGCACAAAAAAAGTGGAAAGTACATTTCTAGTGAAAATGTTCCTCATTTAACCATGAAGTTCACTTTCTTAAACTAGACGGTGAATAATTACAATAATAGAGTGAATAGAACCCCTTAGCTTAAAGTGGCACTGCTCTCAAAATCTGTTTAGAGTATCAGACACTCACCCCCTGTAGAGTTGAAAGGTAGCTGTCAAAGTTTGGCCTCTCCAAAGACGACAGCGGCTGCAGTCTGTCTGGATTCACAGCAGTTACAGCGGATTCTGACATTGACCCAGTTTTCACAGCAAAAAAGAAATTCAGGCGTCTGTAGAGACTTCTCAAACCACTCCTGCAGCATAATCCACTTCTCTACTGTCGGTCAGTATGCTCTGCATGTTCATATTTCCAACAGTATTTACCTAAAACATAGCTTCCATCTCAATCCTAACTCGCCGCCTCCTGATCTTCCACTTCTTTGCCGTATGTAAACTCGAGGCTGTGTTCACACTAACGCAGACACATTTAAAAACACCATTTGTATGACAGCAAAGGTTCCATTCACACATAGTGTTTTAGGGATTGTTGTACAGTCCACATTGTGAAATGGCTGAATCTCTTCCTCCTCCTCATGCGGTTGGTCGCTACAACTGTAACCTTTTTGTTTTCATATGTATCCACTCTGGAGTGCGTTTTCAAAAGGTCAGTGATGCAAAATTCCTGCTTGATGTGAATGGAAGGCACATAGCACCATTGACACCATATTTGGAGATTAGGAGATTTGGATACTAGCTACCAGGGAGTGTATTGGTACCCAGAAGTCAACATCCTCTTTAAACTATTTTAAACATACTGTCAACCTTTTTAAAATTTTCATTTTCGGTTTTATGAATTGTGAATGTGATTTTTAGTTGGACAGCCACAGTAGTGCACCCACTTTACCAGGCTGACTCCTACTGCCAGGTGTTGTGCCCTAATAAACTCCTGAAACACAGACACACACACACACACACGTATACAAAGGTTGGACACACAAACACAGCACCTGGCACCATCAGGAGGGCACACTTGTCAGTTTTTCTATCAAACTCCTCCATTCATCAACACAAACAGCTAGTGTGTGTGTATGTGTCTGTGTGTGTACTTTGTTAAGCGTCAGTAAAAACCACGATATTGGCCATAATTGGGGATCGATGCAGGGCAAAGTGGAAAATGGCTCAGTGTATTTGGGAGCACCATGGCTGGTTTGTGCGTGTGGAGATCACACCTGGTCATCAACCTCTCGGAACTCTCTCGAGGGTAGAAAAAATTACAACTAAAGTACAGGTAAAGACTATTACGTTTGGAATTCCAGTCAGAATTGATACAACTAAAACAGAATACTCAACAACATCCAAAGAGATTCTAAACTCTGGGCTGTATCAGGTTGTAGATTTAAAGCGTCTGTAAACTGAGCAGTGTTCTTCCTTGGTCTGCTCCTCTCAGAAGGCTCTGGAGGAGGCAGCGGTTTGTTCCGGCCATCGACTGCTGTTCGGCCTGTTGAAGTAGATCATTGGAGATCGACGTAGAGGATGGCGCTCCCTGAATCAGCTCTGATCTTCTGCGTTAAGCTGCTCCCAGAGGCCTCTGTAGCGTGCGTTGTGTTCAACAATGAGAACTAACAAATGAAGGTTTTGTTCACTTCCTGCGTGTGTGTGTGTGGTTTAAGACCGCAGCTTCGGCACCAATTTGAAAACATGTTGATTTGGTTCTATCATATTTCCTCAAGGATTCCCTTTAATTTTCTTAGATATTCACCTTTTAATTGAAGGGATGTCAGAGGGATGGTTGGAGTGTGTTTTAAGTATTGCACTGTGTAAACACTTTCTTGTTTTAAATGTTTTTTAGATTTTTTTATAAATCTGCCTTTTTGAGAGGTAAAACATTTGTCTGCACATGTAGTTCTTCAGAGTTTTTTTGTGCTGATTTTAATTTTCATACACGTTTGTGGGCGAAGTATAAAATATAAATCTAGGTGTATCACTCCACCAGCCCTCTGTAAGATGGATCACAGTGGCAATAAAAAGCAGTAGAAATTCCCAGTAGAGTAATGGAGATACTGTAGAGATGTTTGATGGTAATTATGTTTCCCCCCACCATTTTGTGTGTGTGTGTGTGTGTGTGTGTGTGTGTGTGTGTGTGTGTGTGTTGGGGGACTGAGAGACGGTGCTCTCATACTGCATAAGGTTAGACTGGAATTTATGATCCTGAGACGCGTCAAGAGCTAATTTAGAGGAGGGGGAATGAAACCTGTAGACCGGGAAACCATGATTCTTTCATTTTCAGCAATAAAGAACACACTTTCTCTCTCTCTCTCTGACACACAGATGCGGTGAAATTTTTATCTGCATCTGGATTGAGCCAGCGTATACTGATTGAATTTATATTCTATCCAGTTTCTATTATCTTTATTTCCAATTGTGAGCTTGAACGCTGCATTGAGCAGTGCGTGTACATCTTTTCCTTAACTTACTGTCATGAGGCAAAAGCATTTTTATTCAACATTTTTTTATTGGATTCTTTATTCAACATTTTATTCAATTTGCCCTCTCGGCATGCATCAAAGCCTTCTGCTATCACTGGTCAGAGCAGTATGGAGCAGAGGTTCAAAACGGACAAAAGCACTTCCTGTAAAGAGGGCTATCGGCTAGTGTTGATAAGCCGAATACTTTCCTGCCAGTCAAACTCCATGTTGTAGGTGGATGCATTAATCTTGCCTGTAAATATGTGCAATAATTATGCAGTGTACATACATTTGACTTTTGCACAGTTTTTGTCAAATGTGTTGGAGACCCTGTAAAATCTGCTAAATGTTAAAATATAGCTGCCGAAAAGCAGTTTCAAAGGACGTATGCAAAGGATATGTGTGATCTAGCCCTCTAAACTTTGACTTCTCAACTAAATTTAGCTCCATTTAATCAGACTCCCCATTGTCTTCACACTTGCAAATCACCAAAATCAGCTGACTGAGCTGTGCTCATATCAGAAGCTCCAACAATAAACATAAACCTTTTGAAAGCCTCTGCTAGATGAAGTCATTGGCAGTAAAAATTTAGATTTCTATTAAGTTTATATACAGTATTTCATCTGAAAAGTGGATTGAATGTTTATTTGATTTGTAATTATGGCTACCCAGCACTACACGTTCATCCTAAGGAGGTTAGATGGTGGTACGTTTTAAGTTGTGTTCTTTTTGCCCAGAGTTGATGTCAGAACCAATTTCCTACTCGTGTTTCGAGACTGAGTAACATCCACATTAACACAGGCTGCCTTAATCTGTTGGAAGTGATGATTTCTGAATATCAATCTCAATCCAACGTCAATGCTTTCAAAGCTATGAAACTGTATTCAGTTAATAAAACAAAATAAATCAGTAAATCACCTCTTGACAGCACTACATGACATTACGTCACCAAAACAATATGACAGTATGTCCTTTAGCAATCACGATGAAATCTTTAGCATAGCATTGAGCCATCGCTCATGTCAATGCCACACTTCTAAAGTGTGAGGATTGTGAGGAACTTGTGAGGATTTGTTGCTTTTCTTTGTATTATTTAATAGTGAACAAAAGATATTTGTATTGGTCTGACAAAACGAACACTTTAGGCTAAAGATAACTGAGACAGACGTTTTTCTGAGATTTTATACACCAAATAATTAATAGATTAATCAAGAGAATAATAAGCAGATTAATCGTTAGTAGCAGCCTTTATTATATATTATATCGCCTGGGTTGGGGGTTGCTGCTGGTTAACTCTACACATAAATTAGCCTGCAGATTAGTCGATAAAGAACCTACTGTGCAGAGCAGGCTACAAAAGACAGAAAGTAACAAAATCAACAGGACGCCTAAAACACCAGAATGCAAGAGAGGAAAAAGAGAAATATAGAGAGAGAATGGAGGGGTGATGAAGGCCAGAGCTTTTCGTTGAGTGCTCAATCTGCTGGAATAAAGTAGTAAGTCAGTTTCTTGATGGCGAAGGGGAACCGGGACAAATCACCCTGAAAGAGGAGAGCGAAAAGGCCACAGCAGAAGTTGAAAGATGAGGGGATGAGAATTGTAATAGATGTTCTTCTCTATTTAGTTCAGGTTCATGCTTTTTCCAGCTGCCCGGTGTCTGCAGAGATGGACGGTGGTCTGCTGGGGTCAAGCAGAGTCGTCAGCTGTGGTTGTAACCTCTCTGACTGTCTGAATTGAGGGTATTTTCCCCCTTTGCTCATCTGACTTTTCTTTCCAGGCCTGATCTGTGCTCTGAGTTAGGTATACAGGGGGAATGTATGCTCCATGTACAAAGTATTAGGACAACCAGGTGGAAAGTATAATCCCTTTGAGACTTTATGAAATACTTATCTGCCTTGAGAATAGAGCTGTACAGTCTGGACAAAATGTGCAGCGTGTGAAGAATTAGTTTAGTAAATTAGTTTGGTATTGTTTGTAAAGAATCATTTGCAGTGTAATGAAATCATAAGAATTTGTTGTACTTTTTGTTAATTTAATTTAACAACCTTAGAAACAAATACTTTGCCGATACTAATAATGTCCTTTGCTGATTTGCTGACAACATGCAGTAAAATATGTACAAATATAGATCAGAAATACTTTTATCAAGCAGCAAATTAGTTTTCTGGGCTAAGTCAAACATTTGTAAGGATACACCTACATTTTTCAGGAATGTAAAATCACTGTTGAGTTAAGAGTTGTTCTAAATCTTTATTTGTCCAGTTTTTTTAAAATTTAAAAACAGATTGAAACTTTTTTCAGTATGAATGAACTTGATGCTTATGTTTCCTGTAATTTCATATCGCAACTGGAATAGCACTCAGAGAGCGCAGACCTCTGCCACACGCCCTATCTCACAGTGCTAACGAAAGAGAAAAATAATGTGTGTATCAAACACATGAAAACATAACCTCCTTGGTGGGGGTAATAATAATACAAAGGCAATACAGGCCTATCAGGGAGCTGAAACTGAAGTAGAGGACACAGGATACTAAAACCTTTGGACAAGATCTGACATCCTGGTATGCAGGATGGAACCAGACTCATACCGTGTAACTGCAACGTCCTCGGTTCAGTTCTATGTTCCGCCGTCACTTCAGTCAGCTTTTGCACAAAAATTAATTCAGGCATTATCAGCTACATATTGGGGGAGCAATTGTTCCTGAATGCTATGCATTCACATTTACAGCAGATGGTTTGTTTCAGGTCAGAGATAATTACAAAATGTCAGAGAGGACAATATTCTAGTATGAGAAGAAAGGGCTACAGACTAGAGCTCAACATGTGGATGCATATGTGGATGCAGGGCTTCAGCTCACCACCCTCTCCCTCTCTCGTCTCTTCTAGGTGGCCTCCCGTATGAGTTTAAGGTGGTGATCGCCGGGAACCACGAGCTGACCTTTGATAAGGACTTTATGGCCGAGCTGGTCAAGCAGGATTACTACCGATTCCCCTCAGTGTCCAAACTCAAACCAGAGGACTTTGACAATGTCCAGACGCTCCTCACAAACTGTGTGTACCTGCAGGACTCGGACGTCACCATAAAGGGATTCCGGATATACGGGGCGCCATGGTAAGAGCACCAATCTTTCCACCAATCCTTTTTGTCCTCCATCCAAAACTACTCTTATCACTTTCTGCCTTTCATAACCGCTGAGTCGCATTTCTATCTCGTCGTGTTGTGAATCCCTAAGGCGAAGGTGTGCCTTCCCCTCTGTCAGCGTCTGGCTGTTTTCCAGCTCCCCTGCCTGCAGTAACTGTGTTCTCTGCTACATGCAGGGTGCTATTCCCAGCTCGCACATACCTTTGTGAGCTCAGGACCTTCGCCTGCTCTCCGGGTTTACGTTACACCTGTGTTTTGACATGGGGTTAAGTGATACGCGTGGTACCGGGACACTCCGTCAATAGACTATCAGGTGTGAAAAGAATGGGGGGGGTGTTGGTCGAAGAATGGTGTAAGCAGCATGTATTCAACAAACAGGCAGGTGGGTGTGAGAAGTTTTTCTGTAGAGAAAATACTTGTAGTCATGGAAGAAAACTCTCCTGAGATCACTGCTGCATTCATTGATGTATACATTCTCATACAGTCAAGATATTTCATACACTATAATGTAGAATAGGTAACCTGTGTTTGTGAATTAGTGTCATTTTAACATTGATTTCTGGGGTAAAATGTAGGTTCTGTACCTTTTTTTTAAAGCAAGTAACAAAAATGTTGTGGATGATTTTAAAAGAGCAGTTTGGGAGAAAGTGTTTCCCGAAAATATGATTGATTGTTTTAAAAGCAACACCAATATCATATATGATTGATTGTTTTTTTATATGTTTACACCTATATCACACAAAATTGCTATACATTTTTTCTTTGTGCAGATGCACAGCTGTTGAGGTTTTTACAGCTTCCAATTTTACTCAAGACAAATTTTTTTTTTTTTTAACCTTTTTTTTAACTTTCTTGCAGGCAGGTGAAACATAAAACATGCAGACTTGAACATAAGATACACAAAACATAATAAATACATAAAACTAGATAAGTCCCTCCAGGATTTCCCAGCCTTTTGTTGAGATTGTTGCCCCCCAAAATGCCTGAATTGGCGGCAGCTTTTAAAAAAAAATAAAATGCTATAAAAGTTGCAATGTCTTTTGTAGTTTTGGTGCAATAGAGAGACAGTGAAAATTGCAAAAAGAAAGTTGCGATTTTTTTTTTGGTATACTTCTTTAAAAATTAAAAGAAACTTGTTTCGGGTAGAATAAAAATACTCTGGGCTGAGATTTCCTAGTGACCTTATCAAAATGGCTCAGGGTGCTGCAAATGTTGGTATAATATGAAAAAGGCTGGTGGATTTAAGAGAAAAAAATAATTTATTGAATTACTCAAATGTGAACATATGTGTCAGTGGCTTGTTGATCTTTTCATTGTTAGTTAATTTCCTAACCTGGGCTGGGACACATTCATACGGTTTGATAAAGTAACGTTACTTATTGGACTTTAACTTTAATCATTGCACTTACAATAACGAGCGTAGCTGTCCTCAATTTAGGTCATCCTGTAAGTCTCATCTCCGGTTTTTCCTGCGTCCACCGTGTGTGTGTGTGTTTGTGTGTGTGCGCGCGTCAGTCGTGGGGGGAACTGAGCTGCAGCCCCGCCCGCTGCAGAGAGCCGACAGGAAACAGCAGCAGCTTTCAGCGACTTTAGAGTGAAAAATTGTTACAGCGGACTTTGATGTTGTATGTATGTATGTATACAGGTTGGCAGGACAGTCTGAATGTTATGCACGGTCTTTCGCTGTACGTGTTGTTGGTAATTGTGAGACGTTTGAGTCACATACATCTCCTCTTCATACCAGAATCAAGGAAATTAATTCAGCGACGTGCGTGTGTTACGTCTACCCGTTCTCACTCCCGCTTGGTCAGTGGCTCTCAGCGTCAGATACTGACGCAAAGTCTGGCACGTGGGACTGCTGGGATTGGTTAAAGTCGTGGGAAACTACACTTATTGGTCAAATTTGCGGCAAAGTTGCGGCGATTGGTCAAAATCGCAAGTCGCACTGAATTCACGGTGATTTGTTGAATTTGTGTGAATTGTTGCGATCGCGACATTGCGAATTCCTGGAGGGATTCCTGATAAATATATGAAACATATTCTAAAATGTACCACATGAACTGACATAAAGCAACAGCTTAACATGAAACCAGGAGTACAGCCAGCCATATATGGTTAAAACATCACTATTGCAGTTGTATTCCAGTAAGTAGAACTGTTACTTCTATCCATAAATGAAATTTACTATTTCTTTGTTTTTGGTTTTTGTCAAAAATATGTATATTTTATTTATTTATTTATTTATTTATTTATATAAAGTCTTAAAATTGCTCACTTATTCTGACCAAAACCAATAATTAAAAATGTTATGATATGAGCAACTCCTTACATCAGTGAAACCAAAATTAGAATATTTATTTCTGAATAAAATCAGTGATTCAATTTGAAATGGATTATTTCACCATCGATTGCCTAACTAATCTTTTAACTGACTCATCATTTCAGCATTATTTCTCTGCAGTCAAAGTGATCTTGGACTGATGCCGATAGTTTGCCAATACAGTAGTGTGTTTCTAATGATCCTTTATACTTGGACTACTACTTAGACTCAATGCCCTCTCTTTGCTCTATTCACCTCTGCTAGATGGTCCAATGGAAAGAAAGTCCAAACTGCTTTCATTACAGTGTTGCAGTGTGACCTGGGCTCGCCAGCCCTGCAGCTGTGTGTTTTGTTCTCTCTCTCTCTCTCTCTCTCTCTCTCTCTCTCTCTCTCTCTCTCTCTCTGCAGTGGTTCTCACAAATCTACTCCAGACTTAAAATAACTATTTGGGTCACACCTTCATCCTTTTAGAGGCTATAATTAGCAGGTTTGCAGCCTGGCTTCAGAAGTGGCAGAGGGACAGTGGCGGGGGCAGATCCCACCATTCCTCAGACATCACAGCAGCAGGAAGAAGAGATTACCCTCTCTTTTTTCCACTGCATCCTTCCTCTTTTCCATCCTTCTGTTTGGAAGAGGAAGGATGCTGCCCCCCTCTCCCTGGTGGGTGTTTAGTGTGAGAGCTGGTAAGTGTCTGTTGTGACAGCTGGGGGTCTCGTGAGAGGCGGAATGGACAGCTCGGCCAACCTCTCACCCCCACCCCTCCACAGCTTCCTCACCTCCTTCACACCCATATGCCATCGTGGCCCGAGGTCTGGCCTGCTTGTCCAGTGTGAGGTCTCACTTAGCCCCGCAGTGACCCCTCACTTCATCAACAGCTCACCAGCCCACCGCCTGGGTGGCCGAGCTCCTCCGAGCCCTCAGCGGTCTGCTGCTGCAGGCCAGGGCGCGACAGCATCACTCAGGAAATGTAGCGTGTAACTACCACCTGATAAACGCCGCAGTGGCCTACTCTCCCGCTGCTGCTGCTTATTAAAAAAACACGATTCTGCAACACTTTTTGTCAAATTTAGCGTATTTCTCCGTCCACTAGCTGTCCGTTCTGTGTGCGCGCTTAAAGAAAATACAGTGTTCATGGGAAACAAACAACACTATTCTGTAGGTTCTCGTGCACAGGACAGGGGAAAGGCCATAGATGTATAAAGAGAAAGGCAGTGGGAACAAGAGGGACAATAAATCTACCACATGCTAACGTTGAAGGAGCACTGACAGGAGAGGTGTATTTGTTTGGGTGTTGAGTTCAAATATCAACAGTCTTTCTCCAGAATCCCAGATTCCACCTTTTAAATATATTAGGTTTTCAGCTCGCTGACCACTTCATCTAACCATGTTCATCTTTTAGTGGTCTGAAAGGTTTTCAGTTTTATGACAAACAGCTACTGCCTTTTTCATAGAAAATTTGGTATTTTTGGCTGTGACTAAAAAAGAGAATTCCAACCAATAGTCATTTGTTTGTTTTTTTAACCTTAAATGCCACAAATTTTAAAACATTTTGGAACCCGTTATGTCCCACCCCCTTTCCAACTCAAACTGAAAAATGTCAACAATGCCATCAAAAGGATGTTCTCTTGTTTCTTTTTTTACTTTTTTTGAATCTACTCTGCATGTGAAAAAGCAGATTACAATATACAATATGTCCAACCACCACAACACAAAATACAATAGTTAGATTATCACCAGCACAATGGAAAAAAAAACTACTTCAATTATTATTTTATTCTCTTTACAGCTCCTCATTTCAACTTAAATAATAACTGCTGGATCAATTAGTCAGATTTCTACCACAAGAGCAAACAGGACTGTAAAGTTTCCTCTTTGGCATCGTGAAGAAGCAGCAGTTTACACACAGTGACCCTGCAGGTTTTCATCTGTACAAGATGGAAGGAAACATTCTGCTCTAAGTGACTGATTAATTCAATTCAATTCAATTTTATTTATAGTATCAAATCATAACAAGAGTTATCTCGAGACACTTTACAGATAGAGTAGGTCTAGACCACACTCTATAAAGCCCCAACAATTCCAATAGTTCCCCCAAGAGCAAGCATTAGCAGTGGCTATTGCGACAGTGGCGAGGGAAAAACTCCCTTTTAGGAAGAAACCTCGGCAGACCCAGACTCTTGGTGGGCGGTGTCTGACGATTGGGGTTATGACGGTACAGGATGTAGCGTGGCACAGCAGAGCATGGGTGGACGCGGTGGACGCAGCAGGACGTAGCCGGGCATTGCAGGGAATCGTAGAGCGTAGCAGGGTGTAGCAGGTCCATAGCCACAGCTGCACCCAAGACCCAGGTCTTGGTGTCGCCCTAATCCGAGGCGATGTTCTGGGCGAAGAAGAAACATAAGGACTCTGGGGAGTAAACTCCCCAGAGCTAGGTGAGTAACAAGCACTTCTGAGACAGGATGTGCATAAAAGGAAACAAAAGAAAAGAGCGTGTCATAAGAAGGAACTTCCTCGGCAGTCTAGAATTATAACAGCATAACTAGGAGAGGCACTATATTATTGATTATACGATAGGTAAATCTGATGACTGTAAAGAGAAGCAGAGAAAAGCGGTGGTACTGTGTCTGCAGCTATACACCCTGCCCCGCCGGTCTAGGCGTTCACTGCAACTCCTCACTCCCTAACTATAAGCTTTATCAAAGAGGAGAGTTTTCAGTTTAGTCTTAAATGTAGCGACGGTGTCTGCCCCCCGAACCCAGACTGGGAGCTGGTTCCACAGGAGAGGAGCCTGATAGCTGAAGGCTCTGCCTCCCATTCTACTTTTAGAGACTCTAGGAACCACAAGTAACTCTGCATTCTGGGAGCGTAGGGCTCTAGTGGGACAATAAGGTACTAAGAGGTCCTCAAGATATGAAGGACTAGTTTTTCAGCATCGTTTTGAGATAGGATATTCCTAATTTTAGCAATGTTACGAAGGTGAAAAAAGGCTGTTCTAGAGGTTTGTTTTAGATGGGCGTTAAAGGATAGATCCTGATCAAAAATAACTCCTAGATTTCTGACAGTAGTACTGGAGGCCAGGGCAATGCCATCCAGAGTAATTATATCTTCGGCTAATGAGGTTCGTAGGTGTTTCGGGCCCAGCACAATAACTTCGGTTTTGTTTGAGTTTAACATCAGGAAATTATAGGCCATCCATGATTTTATATCTTTAATGCATGCTTGAAGTTTAGCTAGCTGGCTGGTTTCGTCTGGCTTTATTGACAGATATAATTGAGTGTCATCCGCATAACAGTGAAAGTTAATTGAGTGTTTCCTAATAATATTGCCTAGAGGAAGCATATATAAGGAGAATAGAATTGGTCCAAGCACTGAGCCTTGAGGAACGCCATGGTTAATTTTAGCGTAATTGGAGGGTTTATTGTTAACATTAACAAATTGCGATCGATCAGAGAAGTAGGACTTAAACCAGTTTAGTGCGATTCCTTTAATGCCAACTAAATGTTCCAGTCTCTGTAAGAGAATGGTATGGTCAATAGTATCGAATGCAGCACTAAGATCTAATAAGACAAGTATGGAGACAAGTCCTTTGTCTGATGCAGTTAGAAGGTCGTTAGTGATTTTCACCAGTGCCGTCTCTGTGCTATGATGCTTTCTAAATCCTGACTGAAAGTCCTCAAATAAGCTATTGCTATGTAGAAAATCACATAACTGATTAGCGACTACTTTCTCAAGGATCTTGGAGAGAAAGGGAAGGTTAGATATAGGTCTATAGTTGATTAGCAACATTACAGCCTTCCTTTCATCACTGCTCCCACCATTTTTTCATCAGTCCATCATTTAAATGTCTGTTTTTAAAGGTCTTATGGATAAAAATTACATTCTGCTGCAGCGCTTTTCAAACATAATCCATTTCATAATTATCTGCAGCAGGTTGTCAGTTCAGCATGTGGCTATTTACAGCGGAAATATTGGATATGCCACTGTGCAACAGTATATTAAGTACAATATGTTTTTCCTAAAAGTGTTTTGGACACATCCATGTCTGCTGTCCTCGCATTAGGCCTTAAGTAACGCATGCAAACAAATTACCTTTGTCGTCAAAACAGTAAAAATCTGCACTTTACAACGCCAATAGTTTCAACTTTTTATCTTCTAAAACTGAGCTAGTGAAGCCGGTTATGAACTCCACTCTTCAGGGATCGAGGTGGATTTGAACAAGGCCAAGCTTTTCTACACACATAGGTTTTTGCTTACATAAATATGTGTCCAACATGTTGCCTCAGTTAATTAATCTCACTGGAGTATCTGCAAAACCAGTTACAGTATCTATAGAAATCTTCAGCGTTGAGGGAAAAAATCCCTGATGATGTGAATCTGAGCGCTCCTCTGGCTATGGGTTTTATTGCCAGAAGAAGAAAAAAATAAAAAAAAATGAATCCGAGATGATATTTATTTAAATCAGAAGGCTTAAGGATGGTGATAAGAATTTGAATTCCTTAAATTACTTGGTTTTTATTTCTTGAAGTGGGGTTGTATGAGCTACTTCTCCATGGTTAGTGTATCTACAGTAGATGGCGGTCGGCACACCCCCCCAGGTTGGAGAAGCAGGCAGGTGCTGCTGGATCGGTTAGTTTGTTAGTTTCGTATGTTCTTAACACTTTAAAACACCAAAGTCACACAATAACGCAAACAAATCGAGGCAGCTGTAGACCAGCAACTCCCGTGTTCTGTGAGGTAAAATGACACTTTTTGTCTATGGAGTCTGGTTACTCTTTTCATTTCTTCGCAAAACAAAACTGTCCTGTTATTTGCAACATATTGCTTTTATTGCAAAATGTGAGTTGAGTTATAAAAAGCTGCAAGGAAATGCAATTTAATTTCTCTCATTCTGTAACTATGTTAAATGCGTATGAACACTATAGTCTGCTGTCACTGAGATATTTGAAATATTCTGAATTCCACTACTGAAACATGAACCTATAGGTCTTGACTAAATAAAGTACTTGGAAAATATCCTTGAGTTTTTATTATCAGATTAAGTAGGTAATATGAATTATTAGGAAACAGGGAGGATTACATCTTTCTTGGGTTTCTTGCAACTAAAGATTATTTTCATAATGCTGACTTTCTCATTTCTGCTCTTTCTTTATTGAACAAATCACTTTATAACACATTTTTAATACCTTTTATAATGCTTCTGACACCGTGTTCTATACAGTTGGAGTAAAACTCTCTTCTGACCCTTTCACTCATGCTTGGAGTGAAAGCAGTGTACCATGAAAGACACACAACACACACTGTTTAATGACAGATGCTTAACAGACCAATACCTAAACCTCCTCTTTGCGCGCGCACACACACACACACACACACACACACACACACACACACACACACACACACACAGTGGAAAGATGAACAGGCTTCTGCACCGTGTCAATCAAGCGTCTTTTAAGAGGAGCTAAAGGTCTCTCAGAGCCTGAGACATTTTTGGATTTTATTCACATCGTTAACTCTTTCTGCTCCAGGCAACACGATTTTGGCGCAAAGTAAAACTCCTTTTCTCTGAATTTTAAACCTATGTAATGTATTTTTTTTGTCTTCATTTTAATCTTCTGTCTTTAATCTACTGCTTCAATGCAGAATATGAATTCCTGTTTTTTGCCCTTTAGTAAATGGTAAAAAGTTTAGTGCCGTTTCAGTCGATCAGTAGTCTGACAGCTTTAGTTTAAACACTTTAAACACTTCACCTCTGTGCTGAATTGTTAGATGATTACACCCCTAAGAGTAATCAATCTGTAAACTTTGTTTGAGTCCTTAACAGCTAGAAATATCAAATATTTTCCGTCTGTGTGACCAGGTCTTTACACATAATACACACTAATGCAGAATAACCGATTATTCATCGCAAATATTCCAAATCATTTGCCTTATCCACTTTCTCCAATGTGACTATTTACTGCTTTTATTTGTTTTCTATCATTGTAAACAGAATCTTTTTTGATTTTCGGACACTTGGTCAGACTAAATATGCAGCTCTGAATAATTCATAATTTTGAGCTCTGGGAGTCGGTGATGAACATTAGTGATTATTTCATCGACTAAATCATGAACCGGTAAAAGATATCATGACAATAATCATCAAATCAAGTCTCACACACACACACAGTCAGCTCAGACATCAGTAATAGAAGGAGTGGCCGGTCAGGCCACAGATATGTGAGGAATCCTGCTGGCTTTGCCGACTCTGATAAGCTTTGCTGACTGATTCAGAACAGAGAAGTACGAGCAGGGAAGAGAGACGTCTGTAGGGATTAACCTGTTTTGTGATTCTGGACTTGACCGCAACTTAACTCTCTGGTCGAAGGTCAAACTGTTGCTGCTGCCTCCTCCCTGATCCTCCCAGCCGAAGCCCTCCTCCTCTCCTCTGCCTCGTCCACTAGGGAGACTCTTCCCTCTCGTCCATTCTTCACGCTTCCTCTCCTGTCGTATTTCTTTTTCTTCTCCTCTTCATTTCTTCTTTCCACTTATCTCCTATCCTATTGACACAATACAGTACCTTTCTCCTCGCTTCTCATTTTCCATAATTTTTCTTTCTATTTCTCCTCTTTCTTTACAGAACTTTCTTTGGTTCATGTTAGCAAATGAAATGGCAATCAATGTTTGGTTGGTTTATTCAATAGAGCGTGCGTGCATGCATGCACGCGTGTGTGTTTGCCTCAGATTAAATCAAACTGCCCTCATTTGACTCTCTGAAACTCACCTCGGGGGAAACCTTGAGGGCCGAATGCAGATTTGTCATTTGCAGATTTTAGTTTTATTCATGTATTCATTTCTCACTGTAAAGGTCAGCCATGTGTGAGACGGAGAGAGAGAGAGGGGGAGAGCGTGAGAGAGAGGCAGAGAGCGAGAGGGAGTGATGCACAGTGGTGGTGTTTGAATATCAGCATGTTGTTTTTATTTTGAGGAGGGCAGAGATCTGTGAGGTTGTTTTCCTCTGGACTCCGTTTACCCTCCTCTGCCAAATTATCTATTTATCTCTCTATTTACACTTAGTGGCTAAAGTATATGGACACCCCCTTTATTGCCGAAATAATCAACACAACACACATTTCCTTACTTTTTGTGCTAAGTTTAGTTTTATGTTATTTTGGTACCATTTCATTGCTAACATCAGGTATCAGTACTATCGTTATTCTGTATATTGTACGAGATTAATAGTGTAAGGCAATGTTTACAGCATAGGCGAGAAAAAACGGAGGTTTGTGTTTTTAATATATTTCTCTGAGCAGTATGAACAATGTCAATGAAATGAAACCGAAATTAGCTCTTAGTATCTCCATCGTTTACACGCAGCTGTTCTAGCTGTAGCTAGTCTGTGTTACAACTGCACATTACATATGATTACGTTTATGTTACAAGGTAGACAATCCTTTTTCATCATTGACGCGAGGAAAAGTATCCTAGACGTCGTTCTAGCGTTATGCACAACCATGCTATAGTTAGCCAAGCAAGTAGCAACTATAAAACTTTGAATTTACACAAATAGGCAGAATTACCTGTCGAGAAGAAAGCAGGTAACGTCGGCGTCCCTTTTAAAATCCTTGCTCCTTATGAGCTCTTTCTATCTTGGAAAAGCCACTCCAATATTAACTTTGGTCTTGTTGCTTTGCCTGTCGGGTTGTCGTTTTAATTCTCTTTTTAACTTCCTTGGCGACTCAGTTACATGTCCTCGAGAATAGGTGCAATCCTCCATCTTCAACAGGCTTTCAAATCTGCAAGCAGTAGCAAGTAATCTTCTCCCCCTCCCTGGCATTAGTCAGTGCCACTGAGTGAAAAGCGCAAAATGCAGAGGTATATTCCACTTTGGCTAATGTATTTTAAAGATGGAGGCACAACATGGCTGCCGTCATTCGCGCGAGTCGCTCCTTGCGCCAGGTGCAAGATAGGGCCCAAAAGTGACTCACGTTTGTCTCTGAAGTAAAGGCTGGACTACAATAGAGCTGTTTGGAGCAGTTTGTGAACAGTGTTTTCTGTTGGAGATGGTAAGTCCCTTTGAGGTGGACTTTTTCACTTTTTAAAACTATTACATCCACAAAAAAGATATTTAACACAATAAAGGAAAGGGGAAAAAGCCAAAAGCATAATATGAGCACTTTAAGAGTTTTTTTCTATAGGATAATATGTTTAATATGTTTCTCTTTAATACTTCAGACTCTATAACACATGAGGGAAAGTGAATACAAGCATTTCAACTTTGTTTGGTTTTCATTTGTCTGTGTCGTTGATCTGACATTTTTTGTCAGCTGCTTTTAGCTTAATCACCCCTAACTCACCTCTTTGCCGGCGCCAGCCGCTGTCAGATTGTGTTGGCAGTCTGCCCACCACACACACAGTGACACACACTGTTTTCTCTGTCTGAGTGTGAACACATGGCAGCGTTGCCTCCGATGAGGCAATGGGCCCTGATAAATGTCCATCACCAAGAAATCAAGGGCTTCATGGTCGCTCTGCCCTCTTTCACTCTGCAGAGAGTTTGTTGAAACTTTTTGAATCTCTGAAATGTCACATAATGGTCAAAAACATTTAGTGAATTTAAAAGGGTTTTTTTTGTTTGTTTTTTATTAAGCATTTGCCACCCACTGAGAAATGGCTTTTTCCCCATGAACACTGTGGTGATATTTCTTTTATTCACTTAAAAAAGTTTTGGATGAACTACCTGAGAGTGAGACTACCTGCATAATATCTGTCCTGTGTAAAGTTTTTATGCTCTCTATCTCTCAATGTAAACAATGTAAACACGTCGGTCTTAAAGAATATTGCAGTTGATGTTTTTGCCGAAAACAGAAAATGTGACTCAAACATATGACTGAAAGAATTAGTCATTTAGTCGATTGACAAAATTAATCTTCAGTTATTTTGATCACCAATTATTCGTCATTGCTAAAGCAAAAATGACAAACATTCCCTTCTCAAAAAAAGGATAAGCATTTCATACTTCTCTTTGTAAAAAATAATTTGGGTTTTGGGCTGATGGTCAGTTAAATACAACAGTTATCACAATACATTAACTGGGGCTCTGGGAGATTATAGCGGGGGTTTTTTCAGAATTTTCAGACAAATTGATCAATAGAAAACCATTAGTTGCAGCCCCAAATGTGACCAACACAAAACCGACAACAAGCAAAACAGTCACACTAACAATTAGTTGTGTTTTAAATCAATGCTGTCTTTAAATATACACAGTTAACAGCATCCTCTTTCTGTTTTAGGTTTTAAAGTAATCCAGCAGATTTCACATGATTCAATAGGAGTTATGTAGATATTGTCTTATCCTTTTATGGAGGATTACATCTTAAAGGTTTACCACCTTTAGTTCTTAAGGAAAACTTTCATAATATGATCAGAAAAACAAATAAAACATGACTGTCGGACTATAAAAAAAGCATTTTTTGGTTTTTCAGTTTTCCTAAAAAACTTTTTGGGGAAGTGAAATGTTTTCAGTCCACAGCTGTGTCACATTTATTACAGCATTGTTTCAGAATTAATGAGATAATGATTTATTGATGTTAAAATGTGACACCTTTACTTAATGGAGCGTAAAATAGAAATCGTCAAGCATCTGTTACCGGGGCCGGATTGTGGCTCCTGTGTGTGTGTGTGTGTGTGTGTGTGTGTGTGTGTGTGTGTATTGCTGTTGTTGTTGGCCCTGCTCTTTGCACCCATGGGTGCAGCTGCAGGTGGTCGTCAGGTTACAGATGCGGGGAGGTTCAGACTGTATGGAGCCTCCTGCAGCGTGTGTGTGTGTGTGTGTGTGTGTGTGTGTGTGTGTGTGTGTGTGTGCAAAGTTTCTCAGTGTGTATCAAAGGAGTGAATGAGAGGGTTAAGTGATGGATTTGTCATCGCGCCCTCACTCTCTATAGTATTCCGGCTCACAGCGTTCCCTGCTAAATGATACACACACACATACACACACACACACACACACACACACACATACATATGCACAACACACGTTATGCAACAAAAATAAGTAAGTGCAACATACTGGAAACACCAACCAACACACCCTATGTCATTACAGAGCTGTGTAGACGGTCTAAATGTTTCACGTCTCCCTGACTCCTTCTGGTGCACACCCCCACCCCAAGGTGAGCCCCCAATATGTCAGAGGGAGAGTGATGGGTCTTCGCTGTCGTTTAATAAAGCTCTCCTCCGTGGCCTTGTGTGCATCAGTCACCGGCCGTGCAGCCAGCGGTCTGCCACACGATGGCCAGCAGCTCCATCAAACACTGTCGGGCCTGGATAAGGGCTGACACAGCCAAAATCCTGCACTGGATCCAGGCCACAACACGAGATTCACAGCAAAAATAAAAGTCATTTAGTCTGGTGTTCACTCTTGACAAGTTTTTGTCTTTGAAACCTCAAGTTTTTTCTTTGAATGCAGTTCAAATCAAGTTTTTGTTCAATCACGGTGATGTTATCGTGATGCAGGTGAAGCTGTTGCTCAGTTGGGACACTTGCTGTATTTTCACATTTTCAAGGAACAAGATCTTGTCCTGGTTGTCATTGGTTGTAGCAATTTGCCTTTTTTATTGAAGCCTTACGGGCCGGCTACATTGCACGCGTAATGTATGCAGAGCGGATGCTCCAACACTATGCTTCCACTATAATCGATGAAACTGGCTACACCGGGCATGAGAGCACTGCGTAAGTAGTGCGTATGCACATGCAGAGATCCTTTCTACAAGCGGAAGATAGGACAGTCTTCTTTTATATTTTTTACGTGAGGTGTGTGCGGCCCTTTACCAGAAATGGATCATAAAGTGTCTATATTTCTTTGAAATTAAACTACCAATGTACAGGAAATTACTTTAAAGGACTATCCCTCCAGTCTGGGTCGCCGTCCCCAATTTATTTTTGGGACATGGAAAAAAGTTTCAAGTACAGCCCTGTTTATCAGAGAGGGGAAATCTTCAGACTGTACAAAACACTGCGTCTCTTGGGTGTCGCGACGCAACAGGTCCCACTCCGTGCAACACAGACACTCCTGTTCGGTGGCCATAGCTTCACAATGTCCGCAGGTACACCACCAGTTTCCCGAAGTACGAGGCTCTGTTGCAGCATAGCTCTCTCTCTCGTAGCCCTTTCACGGAGCTCCCTCAGCTCTTCGTTCAATAAACTGTCTGTACACTTACAAAGTTCTCAATGCTTCGGTTAACATTTAGGGACCCTCATTATGCTACTGTTGAAGTTTGGTGATATTTTGAGCCTTTTTAGTGGTATAAATAGCGATTTGTTTTTACTTTCCCTGTGCCCCGAATACTAGCGTTGTAAGCTAATCAGCGATCCACGCTAGCTTCTTTCAAGCTACAAACACATTCGATTAGCATGAAAACATGTCCCAGAGAACGACAGAGTGGGTACACTTCTGTTAATAACCCCTAGTTTGTTTTGCACCGGAATTGTCCTTTAATGATGCGAAATGAGCGGTATTGGCAGTTTGGTTGTAAGAGTTTCTATTTTCATGTTGTTTCCTGTCACCTGCGTCCTTTGATAATAGCTGACGATAGATTGGCATTTCACAGTGCTGTGCATGCTCCAAAAACTGAAGAAACAACAACAATCCCAAAGCAAAAGCTCACCGTCTCGCCTGTGACTCACACAATCCTACGCCATGCGCTGCAGGGTGTAGCCAGTGAAAAGATGCATCGGCGCGGCACATCCACTCCGCAACCGGTCCGAATACGTTACACGTGCAATGTAGCCAAAGCGTAATATTATAAAGTAAAGAAATGAGTAAGCAGAAATCAGTGGGTGGTTTGACCTCCTGCTCTGCTTGTCTTTGATTATTATCATAACATCATGAATCATTTTCTCATTGTCTTTTAATCTGTTTATGTCAGTAGCACAGTCTGGTGTGAGGTTTTCCCACCTTTAGTGTGATGTAAAATTGAGCACACTGTGAATAATGGAAAGAGACAGTTGTGTTTCAGCAGCTGGTCTGTTTCTGATCTGTAGTTGTGTAGCAGACAGCTGTTGGCACTGCTCTGAGGTCAGATCGGTGTTCGTCCCTGACGGTGTGGACAGACTGTGGTTACAATACACACAGAGCCCCGGGCTGGAAGGTAATCATTGCTGTCGGTTTGCATGTTTGTGTGCGCGTGTGTGTGTTTGAGAGAGTGTGAGAGCTTGACTGACTCTGTCTGAGATGGCGACGCCTTTGTCCCTTTTGATGGGGACACAGAGAGACAGATATGTGGCATTCATATACGCTGTCTCTCTTCTACTTGGATATAAAACTAATGGATATAACATGTGCATGAAAAAAAACACATAAGACACCTTAAGATAGGATGTTTTTTTAACCTAATATTCTCCTCTACTCTTTGTCTGAATGTTGTGACGTTAATGTGCAGAACTGGCTGCAATATATAAGTCTCCTGACTCTTTTCACTTAATATGGTTTCCATCTTTTATCTGGAAGCTGTTGATTTTCTTCATGTGTGAGAAACGTCCATCTGTGGCAGCCAGACACTTAACGCCAGGCTAAAAGGAAATGCATCTCGCCTTCAGTTAATTTTGGTTCCAGTGTGAACAAAGACGTCTTGACGTGTTTCTTGCTTTAAATTTTTTTTTTTTTTTAATTTTCACATTATCAGCTTCCAAGTCTTTAGTCTTTTTCCTGATCTTTCACAGAAAACTGACTAACACTGCTGTGTATTGTAAATCACTATCCGTACTATTGTAAATCCGTTGCCATTAAATGTCTGGTCAGATTAGTGGTAGATTAGTTAGTAGTCTACAAGGGGTCAGTGTTTCTAATTAACACAAATGTCACGTCTGATACAATACATGGTAATTATGTATTCAGTTTGTTAGTTTCTATTTGTGTGTGTCCATATAAATGAAACCAGAGCAGCAGTTTGTTAGGAGTGAGCACGTAAACCCAATCAACTCCCGGAAACAACCTCAAAGCATGAGTGTTTCTGGGCAGCAGCAGCAGGAGGAGGTGGATGTTGACATCTGACAGCCAGCAGTTCATCGTGTTTTCAGAAAGCCGTGTACCACAAAATAAAGCCTTGAAACGCTGTAAATGAAGCTGCAGTGACTACACCGTTGACTCGCCTCCTCTGCAACGTGCAAAGTCTGACCTGCTACAACAGCTTTGACCTGTAAACAGGAGACCTCTGAGTCCATGTGACTTCTGTTTACAAGCTCTGGTTCACTTGTACTTGACCAAATACAACAAGGGACCCGTTTAGACTGTGGTTGAGAGTTGTTGTGTTTTTCGAGCATGATGAATGGCTTTTTTCAGCACACTTGCTCCCTCTACCTCAACACAAGTGTCCTTGAATACCTTTTTTCCATGACTGTATCTCCAAGAAAACACCATGGTCCGGTTCCACTTTGCTTTAAAAAAAATGGACACGCAAAGGTCAACAGCATGCCTTTGTTCTGGTCATCGGATAGGATCATTCATATGAGAGGTAGTGACAGGGAAGTTCACGTCTCCACCTACAGTATTTATTTTTCCACTGACATGTTTGGCCCTCATGATGATGGCCTTGCGCCTTCGGAGCAACGTCTCCGCTCTTTCATTGCGCTGAAAGGCCGCTGAAGTGCGAGTTTCCTTTTAGATGTTCTGCTGAAAAGCCTTTTCTCTTCCTCCCCTTCCTCCTTTTCTATTCCGTCTCTATTCTTTCTCTCCCATGTCATTAAGTGGATAAATGTGTGAAGGCGGGTTTTTTTTTTCTTGGAGAGGAAGAGGTGGAGGGAATTGGAGGAAGAAAAGGAGAAGCAGGGACTAGTGGGGGAGGAGGGCAGGTTGAGGATGGGAGGCTAGTGGTGGCGGTTGCTTGCCTTTCAGCCCGTTTCACAGTGGCTGGCTACCTGCTTGTGTCAGTGGCTGTGTGGTGACCTTTGACCCAGGGGCTGGCGGGCTTCGGTGGCAGCGTCAGCTTTAATTAGAGAGCCACATGACTCGACGCTCTGCAGAGCCTCTGGTCCTCCACTGCAAACGCTCAGATTCAGGCCCGGACCAGGCAAAGGGCCGACAGACAGACACGCACACAGAGGGTGAGATCATCTAGTTCACAAAGAGAGTATATTTTAAAGTTTATCAATACCGGTTCTGATTCTACTCTTTATTCCTGGTTCTTGTCAAAGAAACAAAAACATGTTTGTTTTTTTTTGTCATGAACTATAAATGTGCCACATGGCATCATAACTTTGCATAAATATACACGGCACTTTCCTAAAGCCAAATGGCGTGTTATCTGTACGCATTTTGAGCTATCCACGTGTATGTCTACGCTGTATACAGCGGATGTAAATATACATATCGCGACAACGTCACACACGTGTAAAAAAAAAAAAAAAAAATGGGTTTAGGGAAAGGCTTTAGTAACACTAAAAAATGACAAAAACACTATGGTGACCAACGCCACACGCTTAGGAAAACAATTAACGGTTGTGTTTAGGAAAAGAACATTGGGGAAGGCTTTATTAAAAAAACAAACAAAAAAAAAACAGTTGATAAATGCCACACACGGGATGCGATCCCAGTTCTCCTGGGTGAAAGTCCTGTGTTTTACCCATCCGCCACCCAACCAACCAACCTTCCTCTGTGGACCTCCGTCCTTTCATACTACTCGCTACGGCGATAATTCACATGTAATGTAGGTCAATGGTGGCCAAACGGCATTGATAAACACGCTAAAAAATGATAACACGCAAAAATGGCATACAAATTGGCGTGTCATACATATGCCACTTAGTGAGATCAGTCTGAAATATATAAATACTATATTTGTATCTACTTTTTTTTATTTTTTTACTATCTTTTTGCTGTGGGACATCGAAAATAAATGTGATATGCTAGCAAGAAGCTTCATACGCATTTTAACATGCTAACATTAGCTGATCATCATCATGTTCATGTTGATAGTTGCTTATTGGTTTGTCGTTAAATGTTTGGGGTTTAGGGTTTTTTTGTCAGTGGGTCTGATGTTTGAAGACTTTTCTCCTGTGTGTATGATGAATGGCTAACTAGGCTAATATAATATATAAAATTACAGCTGTTGTCTTCAGATGCAGATGCTTCACTCTCGATTATGTTGGATGGGACGATTCCTGCAGCAGTAGAGTAAACAATGTCTTTATTGTTGTGTTGCACTAAATGCATTTTAGACTTTATCCAGTATTCCTCTGCACATTAGGGACGTTAGCTTCAGGCTTCGGGTCAGGTTTGGGCTGCGATCTTGCCAAAGGTTTAGTCAGCTTTGCGGGCCTCACAACACGTGTGGTTGCAGTTTTGGCACATATGATCAACAGAAGGTTGCTTGCCTTGCGTTATTAGGTAATACAATGCTTTCATATTTTTGTTCCGTGAATATTCGAAAGGATGACAAATAGGGTTGGGCATCGTTTGGATTTCAACGATTCTGATTCCAATTGCGATTCTTCCTTTCGATTCCGGTTCTTATCGATTCCGATTCTTTGAGGGGTGGAGTTGAAACGGGTCACATGCTTATTTCACAAATAAGAGGAAAGTTTTATTTTGATTCAGTGGTGGTTTGCAGTTTTACTGTTTTTTTTCAGCGTAAAATAAAGCCACACTAGAGCGCTGCTTACTGTGCTCCATGGCTGCCACACAACAAGCGCCTGGTCGCTACGGAAGCCAAAACTTGCGCATGTTAAATTTGGAACCCATGATCAGATTTGAAACCAAATCCTCCAAACGATTCCAATAAAGAAACGATTCTACTGGAATTGTAATTTTTGAAACAATTCCAAGTAGGACTCGGTTCTCGATGCCCAACCCTAATGACAAATATGCAAACCCTGTAAATAATTATTCATGGCCCTGTGTGTTTTCTTAACAGAATGGTATTGTACTTCAAATGGGAGCTTTAACTTTAATGTCCATCTATATTATCCTTGAATTCTTGATATGAAGTTAGTTGGGGAATCTTGGTCCTGTGGGTCTACGCAGTGGAGAGGACATGAACAGTCAGTATCTAACCCACACAACTTCTTCCTACAAGGAATCCTTCCTGATTTCCTCTGCGGTTCAACTGCTGTTGGTTTCCTCCAGTGGCTGTACAGTCGGCCTTCAACGTGCGCTACATTTCCAAGAGGATTAATTAGATTAAACAGGGTGTTTGCTAGCTCCTTAAAGTGTTTGTTCTCCTGCAGGACTGTGTGGCAGTGTTTTTAATTTTTTCTTAAGAGAATAATCAGTCGCAGTAAGAAATAATGAAGGGATTGGTGGGCGGTTGGAGCCTGTGGGACCCAGGCCGCTGTTTGTGTCTGCAACGTGAATTTACGCAGTGTTGATTTACAGTGTGTGTGCGGGCGTGTTAAACGTGCCCCCCACCTTGTCGGCGCATTAAATCTGCTCCCCCAGTCAGAACTGCTGTGTTTTGCTGCTTTTGCCCGATGGTTCATGTCTTTGAGGTGTGTGATGGTTAAGATTGATGTTTTTTTTTTAGCTGAAGCACCTGATGAGAAGCAAAGAGTAGGTGCTCAAATAGAAGAGTGGAGTATAGAGGTACAAGACAGAGAAGGTTAATGATTTTTAAGAAAATAATGACCAAAAAGGGGAAAAGAAAGGAATCTGCCAGTATCATAAACTCTTGTCTTTATGTTTCCCTGTTAGCGTATATAAATCCCTGCTGTTTTCCGGTCTCATCATTTCTGTAAAATCCTTGTAAAACCCCTTAATGAGTTTTCACATTGTGTGTCTTTCGTCTATCATTTTGACCTCCAGCCTCTGTTAGCTTGCAGCACGGTGACTTTGGTTTGTTCACAGTTAAAGTGGAATTACCAGCCGTTAAGCCAGAGCAGGGATCAGCTCTTGCCAGCATCGCCTACAAAAGTGATACTGGCCAAACTGGCCTCACACCAGCAGCTTTGTGCTGCAGTTACAGCTTTCACAGGTGGAGGTACTACACTAGTGAATGGTGTAGATTTTCTAAAACACAAACACTTCTTCCACACTAGAGTATTTGTCCCGGCATTCATTTGAAATGATGCTTTCTGCCTGTGTGAGGTGGTTGAATAATTTAGTCAGAACAGGGCGAGAGAGAAAAAAAAACTGGAAACACTGGCGCAATCCTTTTAATTAAACCAGGAAAAGACTGTTGTCAAGCAAATGGACCGAAATGTGAGAGAGAGAGAGTGAGCAAGGGATGAAAAGAAAGCCAGTGTTAGGAATACAGCGGGGGATTAAAGACAGTGAGCGAGTGTTACAGACCCCTGGCCAGTTTGCTGCTGTAATGAACATTAGGGCTGCGGCATAAATTTAATGACCTGTGAAACAAACAGCGTGGCTGAGACCAGTGCCTCTGAATGCTAAGTGGCTCTATTATTAATACCAGCTCAGAGATGCCACTGTGTAAACACACTGTAAGTCTCTTTTCCCTATGAGGCCCGTTAAACACACGACAGCCTTGTGTTGGCGGTGCACCGGCTCACCACAGCTCTCTGAAACGGGGTCACGTTTTCCTTTTGTACCTGCAGAATTAATGGCATGTTGCCCATTAACAGCATACCTGCGCTAACTTACAAGAAATGAATAGCATTGCAGCTAATGGCTGTGCAGGTTAGTCACGTAGATAATGAATAGCTTAGTGATGGGGCAAGGTGAGCAAGTGGTAATAAATGGGTTCCATGCTGCTCAGAGGCAAGCGAGTGTGAATGAATAGCAGAGTTCATCCTATGTTGTTTGGTGACATCTCATCAATTTGTGCATGATGTGTTAAAAGAATAGTAATTCTACCAGCGGGCAATTTATGAACGTTTGTTTCAAACCAAAGTATATTTGTACAAGTCTAAATCAAACAAAGGACCTAGGAAATATCTTGGAAAATGAGCTGCAAGGAGAGACTGATTCATTACCCGGACCGACAACAACTCAAATGAGTATCATGACGCAGAGTCATAGAAGATAGCTCTTAAAAGCATTACTAAAATGGTTGTTCCTTGTTGCGGTTTTCAATTGCGTTACATCTCGCCCAAATATCCTGTTTAAACTAAATAATGTGTCAAGTTAGAGAAGCAAGACTCAAAATGCAGTTGTCATGGGACTTTGAGGCAGTTAGGGAGCAGATCTGCAGGTATGAGAGGAAGGAAGGAGCTATGGGTATGATTACGAGCAATGCAGGCTTAATCAAACGATCCAGCACAGCAGGGAGCACAGGGGAGACTAGAAGAGCCCAGAGCTAACCAGATGTCTGCTACATGAGGAGGGATACATGACATGAGGAGGCTGCTCGAGGCTATAAAATGCAATCACAATCCCCTGGAAGCGTGCCCAAGATGGCTCAGCAACCAGCCGGGGAGTAAAGGCGATCTGTCAGGAGACGGTCCCCTGCTCTCCCCCTGAACCCGACCTCAGGCTACCTGCTCATTCAACAGAGAAGATGCTAAAAACTCCAGGCTGCTCTTTCATCAGGCAAGCAGCAGTGGGTTTCCATCACTATCAACACTGTGGTTGTGGTTACAAAGGGGCCACGTGTACATGTATGTCTCTGACATCTGAATCTTCCCATCTGTTTGTTTTTCCTTTGCTGTGTTTGTCCTGGTGTGTATGTGTGTGTACACTGGCAGATCCTGGACCCAGCAGGACTCCATCTTGTTTTCCGTCACATGCTGTGTCTCGCGCTATGAGGCGATAAATATTTGAAAAGCAGAGGAAGCCCTGTGGCCCCAGCTTCTGTGGCCTGAGGTGCGGCAGCCCTGCATTTGCTGCACCTTTTACCACAGTGACGTTTTTTTTTTCTTTCCCCCTAAACATAGATTTCAGCTGAAAGTGTTCCTTACTGTCCTGGCCATTATTCTCTGCAGAGTTTGGTGTGAAAGGTCACCAACCTAAGTGCTGGCGCAGCTGAAGCTTAGATGAATAAGTAATACCATCAATGACAACAAGTCTGGATATAATGGTAGAGATGCTAAGTGCTGGAAGGTTGCAGAGATAAGAGGTGAAGCTTCACTGAGTTTTCTTCTTTTTCCAAGTTTTAGAAGGAAGAAAATATTAATGATTTAAGTTGGAGTGAAATGAAAAGATGAGGCAAAGGCTCAATCAGACTGTTAAAGGTGTTCTTTTTTTTGCATTTGTGTTATCCTCTAAAAAAGCAGTCCACACTTCAAGCTTGGTCCCCTGTACAGCTGGTTTTTCAAAGTTGTTGTTTTTCCCCACTCACAAACACACATTTTTACACGCTTCTGCTTCTCCCACTTTGTCTCCCACCACACTATGTGGCCCGTGAGGGAGATGTGAATTGTCTGTAGCGAGCCATCAATCACGGCGGTAACGACAGCTCCATAAACAGAAGGGCAGCCTACCTACTGGTTTCTGCTCGCCGGTGATAGCATTCACATCGTCCTGCAGCATTTCCCTTCCTTCCTGCTGACCTCTGCACAGCTTCAGTGGCAAGGACGAGACTCTGCTTATCTCCACTCTCTGAATTTAGACACCCGATGTGGGTGGTAGGAACACCCAGGTGTCTGCAGGGATGTAGTGTCGTAAATAAAAGAAGTGGGCAAACTGTGACCTCCGTTCAGTGATCAGTGTCAGGCAAACAACCAACAATAGAAACAAAAGTCTCTTATATTAACGACATATATTTAAAGCAATATGACAAATTTATGGCGAAATAGAATAACTTATTGGCCAGTTTGATAGCTGTAGAGCCTCAACTAACAAATCTTACGTTTCCATTCTCGATTAATCTGTCGACCGTTTTTCCCTTAAAAGAATTGCATTTTATAATTTATGGGTGCGTCTGTACTAGGGCTGCCACCTCTTAGTCGATTAGTCGACTAATCGGTCGTTTTGGTCTTAGTCGACTAAGATTTCTTTAGTTGATGAGTCATTTTTTATGCTTATTCATGCTTAATTACTCATTTCCAAGAAACTTATGAGCACATTTCTGGTAAACACAAGATTTAAAGTGGTGCTTTTGCAGGATTAATTGTGGAGAAACTCAGTTTTACAGATGGTCAAAGAGCACAGCTCTGTCGATTACATCAACTAATCGATTAATCGACAAAATCATATAAGTGTTAGTCGACTAAGAATTTCTTTAGTCGAGGACAGCCCTAGTCTGTACAACTCCTTTGTACAGGCTGCCCTGTTCAGCCTCGTGTGTTTAGTTTTGTCTGTGTTCCGGCTCTTTGTACACAAACCCATGAGACTAACAATGCCAGTTTGTGTGCTTTCCTGTGCCTATTGTTGCCACTGCGTCTCTGTGCCCCGGCTAGCATCCACTCGTTGTAAGGTCGAGACAATAACGGCGAACAGAGTGCCGTGTATCTGCACTGGCTTGACCCCGTGGCCCTTCCTGTTGCCTTTTAACACCCTGTCCTCGTCCAATTCCCACCCCCACCCCCCTGACCTTTGACCTCTCCAGCAAAGACAGGTTGGCCTGTCATGTCAGGACAAGGCAGGGTGTGCTCCCAGCCTTTTGACAGGAGTCAGTGAGAACCTGCTGCTTTCTTTCTCCTAATCCTCAGGAGGAGAGTAATTCCACACTGACAAACACCAATATAATCAAAGCAGCAATGTCATTTAACAGCTTGCAGTATGCTTTATTTATTATGTCAGTTTCTTCTTCACCTGACTGTGACAGGGAAGGCTCACTAGTGTGAAAGCTGTGAAGAGAAACAAAGAACACATATAATAAGACTATTTTAGTAACTAATGGAACGTAAGTTGCACTGAGTTAGTTCTTGTGTGGGTTCTTTTTCCTGTAAACTCTCAAAGCATGATTAAAATAAAATACACATACTAACAAGTGTATTGAAGCAGCTCTGTTGTAAAGGCTACCGGTGCTCGGCTAGCACAATGACATGTTAGAAAGCACAGCCGAAACGATTTGTCAAAAAATAAAGTAACAAAAGTGTTAGCCACGATGCTAACAGCATTGATAACTAAGCCAAACGGTGCTATCACTGCTATTGTAGTGATTTTATAAGCAAACCTGTTTCTTGCAGATTGTCACGTTACTGAGAATACAGCTGCCATGTTAGTCGTGCTGCCAGTGGAAGAATATGGTACACGCACATAGCAGAGCTTGCAAACTGTGGCTTTTTTGTCGACAACGCAAACGTTGTCAACATAACTCACTGGAAATCCAAAATACTTCCACACCGGCGACTTCAGTGAAAGAGGAGGGGGTTCAAGTTCTGTCAATGGGTCTCCTGCATCTGCAGTTGCCATGCTATCTTTTGACTGGCTGTAGCTAAGTTAGAGGAGGTTGACTTGCAGCACTTCCAACACGTGTGTGTGTGTGTGTGTGTGTGTGTGTGTGTGTGTGTGTGTGTGTGTTTTTCCGCTTGGCAAGCTGACCGGATGTTACATGGGGGTGTGGCAGCATCGACCATTCCATTTTTTAATTCGAAGTTCAAGATTGTGACTTAATTTCGGTCAATTTCGAATTAAAATCGAAATCGTGACACCCTTACTAGTTAAGATACTATGTTTTCATCTACATCGGCAGTTGTGCTTGCAACAACAATGTATAGCAGACTGGACATACGGCTTAAAAGTGCAGCTTTTAGTGATACAGCTGCTCAAGGGATGTTGCTTGAGTCAGTGTTGGGTCGAAAGACTACGAGTTTGAAAGTTAGAAAGAACCTCTGTAGTCCGCTTCTCGTCTCTGCTACAGGCTAGAGGCTCAAGGCTACATTAGCCGCTACTAGCATAACACACCCATATTTCCGGCTAAACTGTTGGTGGTGGAGTTAAATTGTGGGTATTGAATTATGGGTATTGTAGGTGCCAGGTTTTGACAAGGAAGAAGAATGTGTGGAATAAAAAAGACTCTGCTTCTGCTGCATCTGTTCAGATCACATTTTTTAACTGTCCATCACAAGTCCAAAATTGAAATAGCAGTGTTATGCTAAATTAGTGGCTCTTTTAAGTGCAGCGAAGGAAGGCTAACATGACAAAGCATGTTCTTTAGCTTAGAACAAGAATGCAGAGTAAGAGAGAGAACTTGTGGACAATGCATTGTATGATTTTGTACATAGTCTGGCTTTTTACTCAAATATTTTAAGTCTGAGTGCCACAACTTCTAATGTCACCTCTCAGGTCTAATTTATGTCCAAGCATTCCAATAGCTAAGTTTTTTTCCTTTCTGTTTAAATTTTGTTTGCGTCTGAAGAGCAGCAGACCTTCAGCGTTAGGCCTGAATTGTCACAATGACTAGCAGAGTCCAAAACACATTTTCTTTCATCTCTTTTCTGCTCTCAGTATTGAAAGTCATAAATGAAAGTTTGAGATGTTCAAACAGCTTTTTTTCAACATTTTCCAATTTAACTCGCAGACCTGGAGCTGTAGTCTTTGTGCTGAGTAAGAAATGTTGTAAGAGGGTACAGCTTTGAAACGGAACATTCGTTTTTCAGATCACCTTGTCTTGTTTGAAATCCATCCATAGAAAATAAAGGAAATGAGGAAAGCTTACTTATTGTCACTGAGGAAAGCTCACTTATTTCCCAGAGATATTATCACCCCCCTCCCTTTACTCCTCCCCCCAGCTCCCCCTTCGCCCCTCTTGCATTGTTCCCCAGGATCAAGTTCACAGAGGTCGGGGCTGGAGGAGGGTAATGGGACCCTTGTCCCTATGTCTCAGGGCAGGTTGAATGGGTCTCGGCCCCTGCCCCCAGCCCCCATACAGGCTCTCTGAATAGGACCCCTTTCGTTATTAGTCTGGTCTCTGGTTTCTTTAGACCTGCCCGGCTTCCTGCCAGTCCATATCCATATTTCAAAGTGTTTTGAATTCCATTTTCACATGTAGACACATCCGTGTTCCTATAACACCTCCCTGCTCCTGCCAAACCCCACCTGTCACATCCACAGGCAGCTTTGCACCTGCATGTCTTGAATGTCTGTGAAGTAGTAAAAAAACATCTGCTTCAGTTACAGTGAGCTCTTCTCCACCACCTATGGTTCTTGCTAATTTAGTGACAATGTAATTTGTTTTGAAGTGGTTTTATAGTCTGTTACAAACGCTTCCCAAGGCACTGTAGAACAGCACCAATTTTAGTTTCAATGTCTAGAATGAGACTTTATTTTAGATGACTAGTATCCTTCGATGTGAACTCAATGTAAGATGTGAAATTCAAATTTCAAACTTGAGGAAACTTAGTGCAGCCTATGTGTGCTCACTCTGATGCAGACACACAGACCCTTTATTGTGTTGTTATTAAATTGTTTTTACACTTAGTCAATATGAATTGCTCTTACGTCATGACAGGACCCGGGAGAGATGCATGCACAATGAGTCCCACTTACAGACTGGCAGTTTCCTTTACTGTAGTCTTTGATGGCTTTGATGTCTGTGCTAATCCAGTGTATCTCTGGCTGCAGAGAGAGAGAGAAAGAGACAGAGAGTGTATGTGTGTGCGTGTGCATGCATGTTGAATGAAAGGGGGGGTGTTGTAAAGAATGAACTCTCTTAGATGTAAATCATGGCAGGGGATGCACTCTGAACATCTCTGCTCTCATTTGATTTCCTGCTACAATGTTGGGCACTTGCCCTTTTCTCTTCCTTTTTTTCGGTCTTCCACTCACCGTCTCTCTCTGTCTCCACATGCACTCAGACCTGCATGTAGTGGATTGCTGGAAGCTGCCTGGTCGTCGAAAGCAGCTGTGTTTGCTGCGAAGCGTCTGCTGGCTGATGCAGCGGTTGTTTTACATTAGCGGCCAGGTCAAACTGCAGCTGGCTGCATCTCAGCGTGAAGACAAACCCTGGGGACAGGGTGTGTATGTGTGTGTATGTGTGAGTGTGAACCAACCCGTCCCCATGGTTGTAGCCTTTCCTAAGCGGGCTAAGTCTGGTGGCTAACCCTTAGCGCCTCTGCGTTTGGCAGCATGACTGCAGCGAGATTAATCCATTCCACACTCCATCAGTCACTAGGCACAGGTTATTAGTGCTGGGGCAGAGCAGAGCACACAAACACACACACTCATACATACACAGCCCCTTCACCCTTGTGACTTCGCCTTCTACCTCGTCCCCAAAGTTTGCAAAGGTGGCCTTGGTGTTGAGAGGCCATTTGTCAAAACCCAGCCAGAGTCTCCACTTGGCTCCTTTTAATAAGGCTACCTGGGCTCTGGGATTATACACACACATACACACACAGACACACACACAGGGCATGCACTCTGCTTTGCACATACTCATACAGCTCTGAGTGTCAGGTGGTGCGTCCCGCGGGGCTTATAAAAGTCCCATTAACATGGCCCTCCTCATTGGTTCTGACAGGTTGATCAATTAGACCCCTCCCCCCGCTGACCCTGGGGCTGCTCTGACTCAGAGGTCAGACACGATGGATCGCTGGACCTGCACACACACTCTCAACTCTCTCCCTCCTGTTATCTCTGAGCTGGTCACGGTGCAGCTTGTTCGTTCCGTCATGTGTTCAGTGCCGGGCTGATATCCCAGGGTGCAGCTGTTTACCTTGAGACATGTTTCTGTCTTATCTCTGCTCTCAACACAACCAAAACACATACACAGTGCTCTGTCTCACCCTGTGTGTGTGTGTGTGTGTGTGTGTGTGTGTGTGTGTGTGTGTGTGTGTGTGTGTGTGTGTGTGTGTGTGTGTGTGTTTGTGTGTTTGTGTGTGTGTGAGTACTATTCTTCTACAGACCAAATGTGCTCATAGATAGAGAATTCTTCTAATGTGTGGAGTTGCTATTTCTCACTTTTTTAAGGGTGTCATTTTTGAGAGTTTTTCCCTTTTTTTTTCTTTTTATTTAACACTTACTTTTTATAGATGTGGACATGTGCACAATAACATTTTATTCAGCACACTGAGACTTTGCAAACCAGCAGAGCAAGAAACATGAGCGGTCAGACGATCAAATGAATAGATTGTTTGTTTGGTCTATAAAATGACAGACAATTGTTAAAAATGTCTCCAGGGTCTTCCTCAGTTTACAATTATTTAAAAAAAAGAATACCTATAACAATTAAGTGATTGTGAAAATAGCTGCCAATTATTTCTGTTACAGTCTGTTTCTGTTCTGTCTAACAGTTTATATGGAAAAAAATAGGAAACGTGGTAAATCACACGTAATGATCATACCAGGACAATTACAATACGCTTTCACTACAAGACAATAAAATTGGTTAAATAATTGCCCAGCCTCGACGAGGATCCAAGATGATGTCGGTGACAGGGACATCAAAGAAACTTTGCCTTCAAACAGCTGATTCAGTGAGGTGTAAACATTTTTTTTAAATGATCCCATAAGTGAAGGAGGAGTCAGATTAGAAGGTGTAATGAGAGGAATGAAGCATTCAGAAAGAGTGTGTGTGTGTGTGTGTGTGTGTGTGTGTGTGTGTGTGTGTGTGTGTTTTATTAGGGGGGGTATCATAACTCGTCTAGGGACCCAGAGAGAAGAGTTCAGGGGAACAGAGGGGTTAAGAGCGTTGTCACGCCCAGAGAGACCCTGTGCCGCTTGTCCTAATGATGTCCACCGCCCTAATTGAATATTGACGTTCTGCACACGAGGGCTGAATGGCTTCTATCTCCTTCACCTCCGCTGTCGGCCCAGGCTGCAGACTTTTAACCCGTTTGTACTGTTTGATTCCCGGGTTGGGGGATCGTTAAGCGTCCCTGTTACCTGGTTACCTGCTTTTCGCCCTTTTGATGCAGCGTTTTGTTTTGTGTGTCGCTGTTGTTTAAGCGAAAGAGGTATTTTTATATAGTTCCTTACAGTTAGGTTTCTTGGAGGTTTGATGTTCTTCTTTTTGAACTTAAACGTATCCTCTTGTGGCGTCGGCACACGATAGTTATGCGTTACTTTAACGCACATTTTTACAATCTCCCCTCTTGCACACATTTTTGTGCTTTTACTTGGACAATCGTTTACACATCCCTGCACAACTGTACAAAAGAACAGACGCTTTAATGACAAATACAGTTCTTTCACATTTTCTCATTTTTATTTTATATTATGTTTTTATACTTTTGCATTATTGCAATTAGCCGTTTTCTGATTCTGATCGTACCACACATGACGCCATCTTTCCACGCCTTCCCTTGTTTTACTCCTCCTCTCTTTTTGATCTGTCTTTCTTCTCCCTGGTCGTCACCTTCATCATCCTTTTTTTTTCTTTTTCTCTTACTTCTGCTTCTATTTCTGTGATGTTGTTTTACGTCCCACTGTGCCTCTGCCTCCAGACGCTTCTCCTTTGTTGCCACGGTGACGCACTCCAGATGGTGATTGTCAAGGCAAGACTGGGCTCCGAATGTAGTCTGATCACAACACACACACACACACACACACACACACACACACACCACACACACGCTGATCTACATATACATACTCTGAGAACAGACTGAGACACTGGCAGAGTACATTCTGTTCAACACTCACATCCTACTCAGATGCTGGTGGACATGCACTCTCTGCCCAATACACACACACACACACACACAGAGTAGTACAGTATAATAAAACCTGTGTCACAGCCACACAGGAAACAATCTCTCCTTTATGTGACTGGGATGTCATTAATCTTGGCGGAGGTTAACAAATGCACTTGCATGGAAGGTATATTTCATAGGCAGACAGCCGACAATGGGGCCATTGTGGCGTCGAGCTGCAGCGCCTCGCTCTGCATTCAGTCAGGACCTTTTGGTTGGCTCCGGATCCACGGCTCATGTCAGGGGTTATGTTTCATCTCCCAGATGAATGTGTTTATGCGAGAGAAAACATGTGAAACACGGAGCAAAATCAACGTTCCAGCCATTTATTTGTTTGTGCTGCCTGAAACCACGATTTATTTTTGTGAATGGGGTGGAAATAAATGCATTGGGCCATTTTTCAAAGTTTGGCCTTGTTGCTATTAGTCAAAACTAGAGCTAGACAAATACCCTGCTCGTGCTTTCTGTGTGCAGCCAGCCGACCAGGCCTGCTCTGGCTCCGATTCACTGCTTTCTAAGTTTCTCCAAACAGCAGCCGCCGTAGCGCTATTTCCATCCATGAAGTGGCGCGTCTTCCCAGTAATCCATTAGACTTCCATTAGCTCCGATTTGTGTGATTAGTTCTAATTAATCAGTTCAGTCTGTGGCCTTCACTCCCCTGTGCGCTCCTCACATTTCATTTTTAACCTCATTTCTCAGCTCTCCACCGAGCGAGAGAACGAGGCAACGACTGAGCGAGCAAATCAAAGAGCGAGCTTCAGGTCTGCCGTCGCCTCCTCTTTCTCGGAGTGCACAAACACTCGATACTGCTCAAGCACCAGACCCAAACTGGCTGAGCCGGTGCTTAGACTGCATTATAATGCCGAATTAATAGGATTCTTTTGGTGTCTTATTTTGAGCAGAGATACTTTAGGAGCTTGGTTGTGTTTTTAAAATGAACCGGGACGGTTTGAGATCTCATGTTTTACACATCTGGAGTCCGCTCAGGCTCTGGTTAGCCCCACTCGGCCCTCCTGTGGAACAGTAAGTATTGATTAGCGTCGGAGTGTTCATCTCTCACTATAACAAAGCCTATTGATGTTTGTGCACTGATTTCCCCTCGGTCAAATACCATACGCAGCACCATCGCTAAGTGACTGGAAGCTGCTCCCAACTCAGCGGTATGTCCCAAAGTAACCTGGGAAATAACGGAGTCAAAATTGTCTTTTCATCAGCGACTCTTCTGCTGCTCTGTGCTGCAAAATTAAAATGAAAAGATTTCTTTCCTGGGCTTGTTGCAGTAGGTCAGCTTATATACTAAGGTATTATGTGGTGATAATCTATCTTCCTTTCCTCTGTTGTCAGCCTTCTTCTGCCATTACAACTATTGTGATAAATGAAGGCTCAATTTATCAACCGGCCTCTACTCGATTTTTTTTTTCTCCCCTCGGTTCCCCCGCCCCCGCTCCTATATCTCACCTCTGCATGGTTCGCTTTATTTCTTCATCTGTTTTCACCCCCCTGCATCCATCCATCCATCCATCCCTCCCTCATTCCCACTCAGCCAGATCGAGGCTTTCTTTGTGTCTGCCGGGGAAGGCTGAGATGCTGCCTGTCACCCCGGAGCTGCAGACTACCATCCAGGCTGCCGGAGGTGGCCCGGCTGCTGTCAATCAATCTGTAGCTGTGTAGCAGAGGGGATGGGGGTTGACACAAGATGTGGCTCCCTGCTGTTTAGAAATTCACTGTTTTTTTCTAAAAGGCTTGCGCATTCAGTCGTATGGTTTTGGCTTCTAAAATCTATGAAACTAGCTTGTGACTTTTTTTTCAATTTAAAGCTCCTACTCTGGGGCATCAAACGCTCTTTATTCACGGGTAAACATGCTGACTGATTGCATATGTTTGTTTCAAGTTTAACCATCTCATGCATTTTTTATTACATGCTGTGGGGTACAGTGATGTACTACTACTGCATGTCCTTTTTTCGTGCATCCTGTTGTGGCTTCATCATTAGAGGTCGACCGATATGGGTTTTCTCTGGCCGATGCCGATCTTTAGACATCAGGGTCAGCCGATGGCCGATTAATGCTGCCGATTTATTTTGGCCGATATTTGGCCGATATGTGCTTGTTTTTAAACCTCTATTTGAAAGATAAAATGTAACACTAATATACACAGAATTTCTCAACAAAAACAATTACACTAAACCAATCTGCTATTAACACTTCACCAATCTACACTTGTATACTTCCAATTAAAAATGTATAATGTAAAAACATACTGTATATTGTATAAATAATGTATGAAAAATATATTAAATAAACAAAACAGGTAAGAAGAAAATAAACTTTGTCAAATAAACTTTTAAATGAAAAAAATAGTTTAGTGCACTTAGCAGCATTTATTAAACTTCTGAGAATACAAATCTGCAAGCTTCACAGAAAGTGACGTTATTATTAATCTCACCACTATTTCCTCCTAACTCCTGTTGAATCACATAAGACTAGGGCTCTCTAAAGTCAGTTCTTGTTCACCTTGTTTGTTAGATCATTGTTCATTTGTTTGTGTGTTTTATCTGTGTTTTGGGGATCCTACTGTTACATGTCCTGTTGACCTCATTAGGATCTTATCTGAGCACATTTCTGTCATTCAAGCAACTCTTTAAAACTCGTCCAGCCAATTTAATAAAATTAAGGGTTTTATTCGTGCTCAAGTCCATAAATGCAGTTAATGGATACAGGCACGGAGAACTGAAGGCTCTGTTAGCAATGATTAGCTCCGTTAGCTTCAGTTAGCTCCGTTATAGGAGTGGATGAGACTGCCACAGGCAGGGGTAACAACCAGACTCTGATAAATGACATTCGGGGAGCTTCCACAGCGGTGTGGCCGCAGTGTTTTGTACGGTTTTATTAGTACAGTTAATCCCAAGGCAAGAACACCAGCAATATGCTACTACTAACGGTAGTGTGAGCCTGAAGTGGCTGCGCGAGACACACTGCAAGACTTCACGAGGGGAGGGGCTGGAGGCAGCTGGTCTGGGTACGTTGTAAAAAATGTCGCCTATTCATGTTTTTAACACTAGTTTAAAATGTTCCCATTGCAATAGAACAAAATATTTGTGATTATCATTTTAGCACATCAAGTAGCCCTGTTTGCTGCACCATTAACTGTAGAAACACAGTATTTGTATATCATGATTTTCTTTTTACTCTGATCTATCTTAGTTATGTATTAAGCACTTCTTCTACACAAGCCAACTTAAAGCTTTAGTGTGTAACTTTTTGATATTAATGAACGTCCGTTACATTCAAGCCATTGCCAAATGAGTTGCTACAAAGCTAATTAAGACTATCAGCTCCACACAACTCTCTCTGTATTTCTCAGTATGGCTATGTTCAGAAGACTGTGTCGTCCGGCGACTAGAGGTGTTGAAATTAATCAAATAATCGGTGCATCAAATCGTGGACATAAACGATGCTGCATCGATAATCGGCCGGGCCATAATCGATAATTTCTGTTTACAATTTAATGTATGCCTAACAACCTTTCTGGTTACATATTCTGTTAGGTTTTGCACATTCAGGAAGTGCCATGTGCTCAGTGCTGTAGTTTTATGTATCCAATTTATTTAGTATTCGAGCACTGCAGAATGTTTTGTTTTTGAAGCTTGAAAAGCTACGAATTAAATATCCTATATGGCTTTAATAGAAAAATGTATTTGACGCATCGTGATGTATCGAGATATCGAATTGCTGACATGATAATCGTAATCGAATCGGGAGATCAGTGAAGATTCACACCTCTACCGGCGACTTTCGCGTGCAGAAACTCAAGTGAAGATAATGACCTCTTCTGAAGAGTCCATCATGTTCTTTTTAATCCTCCGTGTCCTCCTTGGCTACTAGCAACTGTGTGGAGGGGGGGTTGTGCGATCACGGAAGGCCTGTATCATGTTGGCGCGCCGACAGTTATGTTTTCATTACTTAGAATTCCTCATGGGGGTTAGGGTCAGCTGCTTCACAATAAAAGCCCTAACTAGTTCCATTCCCTTGAATCCTTTTACAGTAAAGCAGCAGCAAGTGTTCATTTTGAATTGTTAACATTGTATGAACTCTTTCTGAAAACTTGCAGCCCTTTTGTCTTTGTGATACGTGGTGTGTTACTATAAATGTATACATATAATCCATTTGAATGAATTTTCACTCAGTTTAGATCATGGACACATACACTCAGACAACCTAGCCAAAAATAACTTGTTAGTTCGCATCTGCGTCTTAAAAACAGATTCTGGATGAAGCTGTAAAAACAGTTTTAAGGAGAGTAAATAGGGACACAAGCAAGATAACAAGCATTAAAACGAGTTTCTTGCTGCTGCAGCTTTTAAGAAGTGGCATGCTGAGGAAAAGGTGCATAAATTCATATATTTTACTTCCCGATATCAATTTAACTTTATGTATATAATCATGGTAGAGTTAAGTCTTCTGAGCAATAATAATCTCTCCCTCCCTCCATCTCTGCAGGACTCCGTGGTTTAACGGCTGGGGGTTCAACCTGCCTCGAGGTCAGTCTCTGCTGGATAAATGGAACCTCGTCCCTGAAGGCATCGACATCCTGATGACCCACGGACCTCCGCTCGGTGAGTCCAATTACCCAATTACAGCCCCCTCATCACCATATCTAATGAGGTTGTGCCTCATTATTTAAAATCGGTATGAAGTCACTGGAGGCGTCGCAGCAGGCAGTGTGTGTGTGTGTGTGTGTGTTAGGGTTTGGCAATATATCGATATCGTGATATGAGACTAGATATCGTCTTAGATTTTGGAAATCGTAATATCGTAAATGTCTTTTCCTGGTTTTAAAGGCTGCATTACAGTAAAGTGATGTACTTTTCTGAACTTACCAGACTGTTTCTAGCTCTTCTATTATTTTTACCTTTACCCACTTAGTCATTATATCCACATTACTGAAGATTATTTATCTTAAATCTCATTGTGAAGATATTTTGTTAAAGCACCAATTGTCAACCCTATAATATCGCCACAATATCGACATCGAGGTATTAGGACATGAATATCGCGATATCTGATTTTCTCCAAACCCCCTAGCATTTGTACACTATCAGGGTTTCCGCCGGGGTCTAAAAAAGTCTAAAATCTCCAAATCAAATTTTTAGGCCTTAAAAAGTTAAAAGTGTAGTATTGTGTTCTAGGTCAGGTCCTAATTTTCCCATGTCAATGTAACGCTACCTCTAATGCTCTTTGAAATGTTCCTGCAGCGCTTTAGAATTCTTTTTTTCTGTCGCTAATCTTAATACAAACATGCAACTTATATTGCAGCCAATCTAGACACCAGCCCTATAATGCCAATGAGGAAATCAGGGAATTTTTTCAGACAATGGTTCTTGACTCTGACATCTGACTTTGTTTTTGATGTCGTGATATAGGTCTTACATTTCATTCATAATTGTCTTACAAAGTCTTAAATTTGACTTGGTGAAACCTGCAGAAACCCTGACTACAGTCGACACTGGTTTCATCTAAATCCAGCAGTATCTGGAGTGGACACCCCGAATACGGTCTGATTACACGGTCTGATTCAATATTTGTGTGTGACTTTATGAAAAAGAAAATACATATTGTTTGGTTTTCACTACAGACTGATTCAGTTTTCTTCTAGTTGTTTGAGCTCCAGTTGTTTTTTTTTTTGTTTATTTTGCGCTCTCCATCTGGCTTTATTGAGTGATTTCCTTCCCCCTCGCCTACGGAGGGTTGCTGCTGTTGCTGCGGCAGCCGCAGTAGCCGTTTGATTGCATGGAAACTCGATTTTGCACCAGTGTGACAGACACTGCAAATGATTGGAGGGAGACCATGGGAGAGGAGAGCAGAGCTGGGGAGAGGAGGGGGCGGTTGAAGATGCAAGGTCGCTCTCCAGAACTGGATAACATGAAATGCAAAACAAATCAGGGTTGCACGACTATGGAAGAAAAAAGAAGACTGTTAAATTCAGATGAAAAGGCAGTAAATGAACAGTTGTGAGTTTTTCACTTATTTGCAGAGTTGAGTATCACGAGGTGCTTCTGAACTACAAAAGTCTGCCAATATACAAGATTCTGAAAATGAACTTTGAATATGTTCGCCGTGTTCTGTCAAGAGTTTAGATAAGCTTTACGTAAGTCAGTAGTGATGCAGCAAAATGTGATCATTGTACAAAAGTAGTTTCATGCAGGGCTGGAAGTCCAATATGACGAAACATTTCCTGCAGCAGGAAACTGCAGACTTTCAACTTGTGCACAGCGAGATATGAGATATTATCTGTTTCTTATTTGTACAATTTTAACAAAAAGAATCACAAACTACTTCGGCACTACCTCTGCTTTCGGTAAAAAATCATACGACAGGAATCAGGGCCGGGAAAACCAAATTGAATCGTGGATTCAGAGAATCGTGACACCCCTGCTTGTCACTGTTTGACTTCATTGATGCTTAGTGAGGTTTCTCTTTTTTTTTTATTTAAATAATCTAGTAAAGGTCACGGGTTACTAGGGCTGCTCGATTATGGAAAAAATCATCATCACGATTATTTTTGGTCAATATTGAAATCACAGTTATATAACATGATTACTACAATTGTTGAACTTAAAAAGAAAACTGAAGCAGGTAAACAAATCAACAGTCAAAACACCTTGAACTGTGAAATTTCCCTTAATACTTTTTCCATTTGAACTTTTTTTTTCTTCATTCAGAACACAAGACAAAATAAGAGCGTATTTGGAAAACGTAATGTGCAAAATAATCTTGTATACTGTATGTATGTATAAAGGCAGCGTAATGAAGCACTTGATGAAAATGATAAACAAGACCAAGACTGTCTGGGGAACTGAGAATTTTAAAACTTGTAACGTGTACGTCTGTCTGTGTAGGTTTCCGAGACTGGGTCCCTAAGGAGCTGCAGCGGGTCGGCTGTGTGGAGCTGCTCAACACGGTCCAGAAGAGGGTGCGACCCAAACTTCATGCCTTCGGAGGCATACACGAAGGTACAGAGGATAAAAAAAAAATCCAGGGTCAGGAGGGTCTTAGCTTTATACTGACATACAGAGGAACACAGTGTTGTCCAGCTTTGTTATGATCGACTGTATTATCCTCCTTTATTCTGGTAACCTTACAGGAAAATCCTATTTCTAGGTTGTACGATAGAGGGATCGCATCTGGGAGTATACGTGTAGAAAAATGATCTTTTACCAACAAAGCAGCAACATACAGACTGCTGTATGTTTGGAGAGGGTAACCTTTTGTTTGCGAAATTATCCCTTTGACGAAATTGTAACTTAACCTAAATTCAGCAGTCCTAACTATTTCATGTGGTCAATAAAAATATTTTGTAGTAATCTGAATACAATCAAATTACTTAATTTCTGAACATGAAAATATTTTTTTGTGTGTCCATCTTCAGCTATAAAAAAAAAGAAGCTTCAGATTGTGAACTCCTCAATTGAATTTAAGTCATTACATTGAAATAATCTCCTATCGTATAAAACACTTTAAAGGGATGTCAAAGAAAACAACATTGTGTTGAATAGCCCAAAATCCAAATTATTAACCCCAAGCTATTCATAGCAATTAGTGCAGAGACGTGAAAGTAGAATGAAGGAGATACATTCATGATATAAATTCATGGAAATACTTCAAGTGAAGTCAAGAGTACAAATTGCTAAACTGAGTGAAAGAAATAGGTATATTGAGTGCACCAATTAGAGATTTCGTGGAACAATTTATCCCAAAAAAACCCACCCTCCCTGACTGTATAGTATCTGAGGCGATTGAAGGTTACCTGCTGCTGACACATGTTCCCCGTCCTCAGGCTACGGGATCATGACCGACGGCTTCACGACGTTCATCAACGCGTCGACCTGCACTGTCAGCTTCCAGCCCACCAACCCCCCCATCGTGTTCGACCTGCCCAACCCCTCCAGCTCCTGAGACCAGAGGACGGGGGTGGGGAGGGTGGCAGGCGATAAACTACTTCTTTTTTTTCTATAAATATGTCAAGTTAAAAAAAAAAAAAAAAGAAAAAAAAAAACTCTTAAGTGTTTCTTTGCAAACTTTTGATCTTCTCCAAGCTGTTGTTGAGATTGAGACGGTTTGGAGACTCGGGGGCGGGGTGGGAAGTTTGTCTGGGAGGGTTAAAGGAGAATACCGGTGTTTTATTGTTTTTCTAATTGTGCCCACAATGCTGGTTTCCCTCTTAGATTGTAGTTTTTCTACACACAGTTGGTGTAGTTGCAGATATCGGGGCTTGTTTCTTGGGTTCTTTCCAGAAGAACAAGAATGTTTTTCAATCTCGTTTCAGTCTGAAAAACAACTTCCACAAAGGGAGATGATCCATGAAGAAACGTTGTCCTGATTTTATCATGCAGAGTTGAGCATTTTTATACCAACTCAATCTTACGTTCTGCTTCCTGTTAATCGCCTGACAGCCACAGGAGGAACTGGAAACGTCGTTTTCATCGTCGTTTTTGTGGATCATGAAGTTATTTTCAACTTAACAAGCTCATTTTCATAAGATCACAAATCAATATTTTTTCAGGGTAATAGGAAAAAACTTAGTATTTTGTGCTCCTGACATAAGCTGTTAAATATCTTCTTTTGTTTGATCACAAAAAAATGCAATTAAATGACCACAAAGAAAGAAAACACAAGGAATATTTACACTCTTGTCCTCTTCAGCCAGTACCATGATATCGGCATGTGTTCTTTGATTTGGAAAGTTTTTATTTAAAAAAAAAAAAAAAAAATCTTTAAAAGTATGCAACGCGAAATGAATTGGGGGGGGGGAGGTGTAAAACTGAGCTATAAGCGACACCGGTATTCTCTTTTTTCAGGGGGATTTTGTGGTTAAACAATCTTGCTCTTGATAAATATTGGTCAGATCTGTAAGATAAATGATGCTTTGTGAATTTGTACAATTTCTTTGTTTGGTTTGCATTGGCAGGACAATGGATGCCATTGTTTTATGTTGTATCATCTGATATTTTGTGCTTAGGTCTTTTTTTTTTTTGGTTTTGTATTCTCGTCAGTTTCTCTTTTTTTATTGGCTGACAGGGACGCTGCCTTAAACTAGCTTTAATGTTCTCAGCTAGAGCCCCACTCTCTGCGAGCTCAGAGAAAAGTCCTTATTTATTACCCCGCAAAACACCTGACTAACGCAAGGACAGAATGCTATCACATTACAGCCCGAAAAATTTACTTTGTAACATCCCATTATGAATTTCTGATCTAATTTGGAAAATGTATGTATAAAATATATATATATATTATATATTCATGTTGTAAAACATCTGTACTAAAAGTTGTGTTTGACGGAAAAAATGAATCTGGTGCATTTTTTTTGTATGCACCTGTATAATTGACATGTTTCTTTAATGCTCCCATCAGATGCTCTTCAGACATTTCTCTAATGTTTTTGTACCGACTCTCCCGGTAGGGTAGGCATTCATTTTGGATGAGAGAGGAAAATTTGTCAGAGTCACAATCCAACAGGTGCTGGTTGTTCCCAACAACACGCCTGCCTAAACCTGGTAAAGTTGTCCTTTTAAAGTGTAAATTTGATAGTATTTGTGTTTATTATTTCTTTTTGTTTTTTTTCTAATGTTGCACTGTGTGTAAATGCAATCTTGCTAGCACAAAAAAAAAATGTTGCCAATAGTTGTCTCAACTTTGCCGCTGTAAATGCTCTTTGCGTGCTCTGTTTCCTCTCTCGCTCTTTCTCTGATTGTATCCCTCTTCATGGAAATGTTAGTTCTCTCTTTCAGTTCATTGTGATATATTTAGCTGCCTTTATATGCAAATAAAATTGCAAGATTTTTACTTATCAAGCTCTGTCTTGGTTTTTAATCTTTAATATGTGACCAGTATTCCAATTTCAGGTTTAGTCCTGAATGTTTCAATCCAACTTTGAGTCTCAAAGGTCATGTCCAAGTCAAGTCTCGGGTCCTCAGTACTTCAGACCAAGATCACACTAACTCCGTTTGTAATCACGGAAAAAGGAGTGTTTTGAAAATCTTAAAAGACGATGCATTTGAAGATGCTGTCGTATTAGTTAAGTAGCAGCGCACAGAGCTCCACATTTTGAATAATGTATCTGGTTGCACGGTAGTGGCAAGGCTCAAAGAAGCAAAGACCGGCACTCACAAATTAATAGTCTTATTTATTGTGGGCTAAACCACAATTGTTTTAAATGTTGGCCCACAAAACTGTAAATGAGAAGACTATCTTTGAGTGCTGGTGTTTTGCTTCTTTAAATGCTGTCATATCGCAACAAACTTTTTGTTGTGTTTTTGCTGATTGTTGTTTGCACCCTCAAGGCCACCATAGCACAACAGGTGAGCAGTTTGCCCGAGGTGGGACAAAGCCATTTTTGCAAGTCTCAAGTAATAATTTAAACTGAGTAAATCTACAGAAATAATGAATGTTTTTTTTTCCAGATGTCATTCACACCAAATTAAAATCATTTGTCATTTCTGGCCTGCTTGTTTTTTCATCTTGCCTTCTGTTTTTTGCTGACCACTGCAGAGTTTTTACATCTGAATGTGATACAGGTATCACCTGTTGTCGGGGCGACTGTGGCTCAGGTGGTAGAGCGGTCACCTACCAATCGGAAGGTTGGTGGTTTGATCACTGGCCCTGCAGTCGCATGTCGAAGTGTCCTTGGGCAGGACACTGAATTGCTCTCGATGCTGTGCCAGCGGTCTCTGAATGTTGAGGTGGAACCTTGTATGGCAGCCTCAGCCACAGTGTATGAATGTGTGTGAATGGTTCCTGTACTATGTTAAAGCGCTTTGAGTAGTCATTAAGACTAGAAAAGCGCTATATAAATACAGTCGATTTGTCTGCTGGTCTGCACTGCCAAACGTACCTTCCCCTTCCGTTCGCACAAAGTGGCTTTGGCTGCTGTCAGATTTGAATCTAAGTATATCCGCTGTAGGGGAAAGGGAAGAGTTGGCTCACTGTTTTAATAACATTTCTTCATGTGTGGGCTCAGGTCAAAAGGTTAAAGTCCAAGGGATGTCACCATTCATTGGTGTTAAAGTCAATATCAAGTAACAAGTATTTTCCGATATAGTCATCACGTCCGTGACTCAATTCCAAGTGATTTGAGTCGACGTCTCTGGAGAAACGTTGCTGCTGTGCGATTGTCATGACGAGATTCATTATAAACATGGCTGATATATTTACATTTAGTTAAAATGTAAAGGAAGCCAACTGATCGCTAACAGCCAAACATGCATTACAGGTGTTCTCATTGGCTTGTTTTGATGTTTATGTTGTCTGACAACTGCTAATAGAATAATCATAAATTATCAGTTTGACTTCAAGTTAACACTACATTTACATTTTGCTCTTTTGACATTAGCGAAATGTGAATTAGCTCCTGTTTAATATTGATGTTGTGCATGCAGTGGACACAGCTGCAAGCAGGCTTGGCCTACTTATGAGAGCTTTTTATTTATGTCTAAAATATATAAATGTATACGCATTTGCACAGCCCAGTATCACAGCAGGCGTTTTGCTTCAACAGGCAGAACACCTGCTGGTCCTCATTGTGCGGAGGCCAGAAGAGCAACACGCTTACAAGTCTTGACCCACAGATGAATATAAAGGCAGTACAGCAGCAGCAGTTTTTCTCCCCGCTGTAACTGTAGATAAAAACCGTTAACGCTGAAATGTAAAACTTTTTTGCAAACTGTTGGTCCGCTCCAGCTGTGAGGTTTATTTGAAATGACAATGTCAGAACTACGGCTAAAATGGCAGCTTAGTTTTTAAAGGCTGCTGTTTATTTGTATCAAATACTGAAAAACCTAAGATGCATCAGCTAGTGACAAAACTCAGATCAACAGATCACTCAACATGCTTCACTCAGTATGAGAGAATAAAGACATGGCTTGTGTTTCTCCTCGTACACTTTTTATCTGAATATTCACAATGTTGCGCCCCCAGATCTGCATCATTTCTCATTGGTTTCATCAGGTTTCATTCCTTTTCAACACTGGCCAGCACAGATCCTTCGTAGGCCAAAAATAAAATGGGCTTGAGTTGCGGGCCGCCTTTGCCAGCCTTTCCCACCAACCCCCTTCTCTCATCACCACAACATCAAAGCAACCCAACCAATTAACTATTCCCCGAAACGAGAGCAGCAAAGCATCGCCCCACACCCACCAGATCCCCCTGCACATTACCATAATCCAGTCTAATCATATTAACATAGGCCACAGATGAGCAGGAGGAGACACGGCTGCTCTGGCTCTGCTGTGTTCGTTCAACCTCTTAGTGTGGGTGTAAATGCATACGGGCACTTTAATGCTGCACATGTACCTCTGCAGTCCTTTCAATATACTGTAGGCCCTAATATACTCTATGACTTCTTTAGAAGCTTAGTGTAAGTTCATGCAGGATGACTTCTATGACACACATTCTCTCTCTCTCTCTCTCTCTCTCTCTCTCTCTCTCTCTCTCTCTCTCAAATTCAAAGAGGCTTTATTAGCATGACCATATTTACACATAGTATTGCTAAAGCACATAAACAGGGAAACATTTATACATTTGCATACATTTTTACAGGAGGATGCAGACAATAAAACATGTTAACATTTGTGCAAAAGCAACAATTATGTCAAGAACATTTAACAGCAATAACATAACTGATGGATATCAGCAACAACATGAAAACAAGACTACTACAGTGTGTGTGTGTGTGTGTGTGTGTGTGTGTGTGTGTGTGTAGATATGATGTGTGTGCATTTCTCTCTCTCTCTCTCCAAACCTAATCAGCTGAAGCGTAAACAACAACTGCTAAAGTGAGTTGTTCAAAACCTTTCTTTTTAGTAAACTCTGTGTACACAAACAATGTTCTCAATGCTCCAGTTCATGTGTAGAGATCCTGGTGATACTTGGAGCAAAGTCTCATGTTGTGTTGAGCCTTCTTAGTGTTTTAAAAATAGCTATTTTGAGGCTAGCATAAAAGTGCCCCTAGCACTCTCATTCAAAAGGCCATTTGACCGAAAACGTGAATACGGTCTTAAAAGTGGCGTTTCCATCCTAATTATGCTTTTAAACGAAAGTTTGACTCAGGTACATTCACAAAAAGACCCTAGGTTGCATTTTGGCGAGAGTTACGCATTAAACCATCCAGATTTTGCCACGATCTCTCGCTGTTGTTCAAACTTTAAATCTGTTCTCCTCTCTGCTGCTGTCAGTTATCATTTCAGGTAAAATCGATGTGACCTTCCTCCACCCCTCCACCCCCCAGAGTTCCTCCATCATCAGAAGCCCCGCCTCCACAGAAACATCCATCCATATCAGATCTTCAGGCTCTTCCTTTATCTTTATTTAGGTAAACTTATTTCACTTTTAAATGAAGTCTCTCCTGATTAAAATTTGCTAAAAACATGTTAACAGACTAAGAGTACACATGTTGTCATGCTAGAGTGTCAACATTACATGCTAATCATTAGAATGCTAGCACGCAAACGGTAAAGCTAGTTTTCATCGTAACGTGATACATGATGGTAATAGTCTAATTGTTACATCCTAAACTTGATGTTCTGCATTGCAAGCTAAATGTTTATATGTCAACTAACTGATTGTACACATGTTAGCATTAGCATGCTAGGTAGTTACAGTGGTGGAAAGTAACTAAGGACGTTTAGTACTTGAGTACCGAACTTCGAATTTTGAGGTATATGTGTACTATTTTTGTTTTTTTCTACTTTTACTCCACTAGGCTACATTTCTGAAGTAAATATTGTACCTAAATATATTTGACACTTTGCAGATTCAGATATTAAATACAAAATATACATTTACTAATGCATTATGATGCTTATGGATTCATATTGTGATGCTCCTGTACTTTTACTTAATGCAGATTATAAATGCATGACTTCTACTTATTAGTAGAAGTTATTAGAAGTATTTTTACACTGCGGTATTACTACTTTTACTTAAGATCTGAGTACGTCTTCCACCTCGTCAGTGTTGGGCATTAATGTGATTACTGTTTTTCAATAACAAGTAGTGTCAGGGATTACAATTCGAAATTCAGTAATTACATTACAGTTACTAATCCCAGTCACACTCTGTTACTTTAACAGATTTGGGGGATAGATTATTCGCTGTCTGGGTGTCAGATACAGGGTTATAATCAGTTGGGTCTCAGTACAGCACTACAAAAGTAAAGTAAAACAAATTACTTCTCTATTTTTTGCTGCTGAGTAATTAGTAAAGTAGCATAATTACTGTACAAACACAGCACTTTCACTCAGGAGACTGGTTTCTACGTAACTGAGTCTGTGACGCAATCAACGTCGGTGACGTCATTTAACATCCTCTTTTAAGTAGTTTTATGGGACTCATTTTAAACCAATCCCTGATGTTTTACTAGCCCTAATTAAGTATTCTTGTTGCCTAAACTTAATCTGCTCCAGCTAATTTATTTGTGGATGCGGGGAGCGGCCCATAGAGAATGCCGTTCTACAGGGCCCAGAATTTTGTGCTACGCCCCTGGTTGGCAGAATCAGCTGTTCGTGTTTTGTACTGATGATTTAACCAGGATAGTTTCATGTCAACAGACTAGCCTTGGAATTGTCTAAGCAGAAAATGAACTGGGGGATCTTTGAAGTGGATGTTTTTTTCCTTTGACAGAAACAATTAAGTTTTTCTGGTTTTATTAGCATCTGTCAGATAAATTTGTTAATGTTTGCTGGATTCTCTCTCTCTCGCTCTCTCTCTCTCTCTCTCTCTCTCTCTCTCTCTCTCTCTCTCTCTCTCTCTCCTGCCTTTTCTGTTAGTGATAGTCTCTCCACCAGTCACCCTTTCATGTCTCAGCATCGGGACGTTTATTGCTCTGCCAAATTGCTGGCTGTATTAATTATCCTTGCACAGGCAGCTGTAGGTGGTATTGGGTGTTTGTCAGGTTAGCATTCTGTCAGTCTGCTGCTGATACATGCGGGGCAGGACAGAGTCTGAGCACCAACCTGTGTGTGGCTTACTCTGGTGCCAGCACTCTGCATGCAGTGTTTATATGGACTTAATTGCCCGCCACTGGTATTATTGTAATCTGGAGCTCATTTGGCACGAGTGGAGTTAGTATGATATAATTCTCTAAATCGGAGTCATGCTTTCCATGCGCTCATCTTTCCCATGTGGCCTTACTTAACATCTTTTTAGACTAAATATTTTATTATTACAGTTTACATTATTTGGGGTTTTATTTGGAAATGGAGATAAATAAGCTCCCGAGAGCTTGTATTAAAATCAAAATGGACACATTGGAATTGACTATTTTCTGACAGAAATGTGAATATGGTAAGTAAGTATTTATAAAGCACCTTTCAAAACCAGAGTTACAATCCAAGATTGAATAAACAAAAACGGGAGGGAACAATAAATAAGTATTGATAATAATAAAAAATAAAAAATAAAAGGCAAACAGAAGTCAAACACTCAAACAATAGAAACCATCTAGGAGGCACAACTGAGAGTATGCAGCAATATGCAAATCAGGCAGCCATTGGTTCAGTTTTAATTTAGTCCGTTCGAAATGTAAAACCTGATCAAATTAAATTGAAAGTCCATTGGCTAATTGTAGAGCTTTCCTAATTATTTTTTCAAGTTAATTATTTTCCCTGCAGAGTGGGTTGATGCTGTCATTTCTCTTTAGTTTCGGAGCTTTAAAGGAATCTCTGAGAGCTGATTGAACAGGAAGAGAACTGACCCTGGTGACCCCGTAACAATATGTGATTATCACAAGTGGATCGGATGAATGACGGGAGATGATTAGTACCTTCGCTGTTTCTTTACATCTCCACAGAGACAAAAGCTACATTTGTGTAATGGTATATAATTTACCTCCTTCCTGATTTCCACTCTCCTGTGTGTGTGTCTCTCTCTCTCTCTCTCGCTCTCTCTCTCTCCCTCTCTCTCTCTCTCTCTCTCTCTCTCTTTTCTTGCCGCCGTTTTGTAAGCGCATCATTGATGAGTTTGATGGAGTTTAGAAAATTACCGTAATTAACGTTGTTGGCCACCATTGTTTCATTATTCACTAATCAAGAACATTGCTCAACGGACAATCAACATCCTAGACAATCAAATATGTCAGTGTAGCTTTGCCTCTCCACATTAACAAATTATAAAACACTGGTCACCGTTTATATGTTCATTCATTTTGACATTGCCGGGACAGATAATTAGATGGAGACATGCAGGTTTTTAAAACCTTTTATTGGTCTAGATTCTACAGATGTAGTTTACATAAGAATTTAGTTCTTAAACAGTAGGCATCAGAATCAGAATACTTTATTGATCCCCTCAAGGAAATTATTTAGTTGCAGTTGCTCACAGTTACCCTGGAAATCCAGAGTTCTTGCGAGAGCACAATTTGAATTTGCTCAGTGAGTCACTCTGGCGTTGAGTAATGATGCTCATTAACTATTCCCTTGTAGCCGAGCTGCACCAATCACATCGGTGTATCTGATATAGGCGGGCCAGAGGCGAGCTAAACAGATGACGACAGTTTAATCTACCAGTTAGCTCTGCTGGTAGCTAAGCGTATGGGGCTCTGGATACGTCACTGGATTTGGGTCTGGATTTCCAAGCTAGCTCACAGTCACATTCAAGGTATAAATAAGAGTAAGAAAAGAGGAAGTGTATAAGTAAATAAACATAGCTACAACAAGAAAGAAATAAAAACATTAAGTAGACGTGAGTTACATTAGGTTGCAAGTCAGATTAGGTTAAAAATTAGAATGTTTCAAATGGATTGTACAAATTCTATTGTAGTGCAGGGTCAACAAAAATACAGTACAGACATAAATAAGTACAGTGTGAGTGTAAGTAGCAGCAGTGGGTAAATAAATATCCCCTTTGTACATGTAGCTGATAAATTATTGCACCAAGTTATAATTTTTTTTTTTCAGAAAAGTAATGCAGATGTAATACAGTAAATTTCTTTTTACAATTTACACTAAAAATGATAAAGTCACTTGCAGTTTCCAAAGAAGTACAAAATGTAAACCATACCATGGTCTTTCATTTTTACCTCTGTTTTTGAGATTTCAAATTTTTTTTTTTCTTTTTACAAAATGAACCAAAACACTGACAACGAGGAAGATATATATATATATGACTAAATATGTAACAAAATTTAAATCATACCCTCTAAACTAAAAAGAAATAAGGTTTGAAATGAAATCAAACACTATGCTTGTTTACTAGATATTTAGTGAATGCTAATCTACAGAGGAAACCATAAAGTGCATCTTTGGATGGATGGGGAAAACAACACTCAATGGAAATGCTATATAGTATATAAATATGAAAGCAAAGAAAGATTATGACTATTATTACTAATTATTATCTAATTTTCCAACTGAAACATGAATGTTGAAAGTTAAATTCCACTGAATTTATAGTATGTGTCACATTTCCACTTCCCCAGAGCCCTTCATTGTCATTTTCCACCTGTCCAGGTTACCTGACTGCCACTTCCAGCCACTGCCTCCTCCTGCCCTGCACTAACCCTTTTCCTGCCATATTCCCATGCCACCTGTTCTCCATTTCCTTTATTAGTTTAGTCAGTCCCTTTTCCTCAGTCAGTTGTCAGATTGTCTTTGTTGCTTCCGAGCCTCTTACCCCGTTTACACGTACATGGTTATTTTGAAAAACTGAGACATTTCCCTTGTGCCCTTTGTTTACACGCAAACGGAGAATTTGCCTCCAAAAACGAGTCTTTCTAAAAACTCCGGCCAGAGTAGAGATTTTGGAAAACTTTGTTCGCACTTTTACATGTAAACTGAGACAAACGGAGGTTTGGGCAGCCGAGGAAGTGAGGAAGAGTAGAGAGAGGAAGTGATTTGTTGCTGTTGTTGCTATTTTTGGGATTCTGATTGGCTAACGTGGGCTTGAGCTTCTCGTTACACTGCCACCTACAGGTTTGGCATGCTCTTGACAGCATTGACGGCATATATACACGGGTACGTGTAATCGAACACTTTTCTGAAAACTGACAGTTGTGCACAATGTTATTTTTGAAAACGGAGAGCTTGAAATGTCCGTTTATGAAAATAGCCGGCCACGTGTAAACGTAGCATCTGTTACCCTGGAACTTGTCGTACCTCCCTGCCTGCACCCTTTCCCCTGCTCCATTCCTGTTTCTGGACCCTCAGTTAATTCTGTTCAGACTTGCTACCCATGCATGTAAGCCTTTGTATTTTAGATTTTTGTCAAAAGGAAAACAGAGAAACCCTGACTTCCTGTCTACCTGGATGATCTGCATTTGGGTCCTTTCCCTGCGGCCTTGCACTCACCTTTGTGTCAGCATTCAAATATTTGACTTTGTAAAGCATCGACACAAATTTACCATCTGTGTGACTTTACAAATTCAGAAAATGTGAGCGTCTGGGGTAGCTCATCTGAACTGCTATTTCTTGGATCATATGACTGACGTCATTAACTGATGTTCAACTTAGAATTTTTCATCTTGAATTTTGGTTTCATCTTGATTTTCACCCATCCAATTTGAGCAATTAGATTTTTAGACTGATCATGCAATGACCAATTGAAGTCAAACAACTTGATTACGATGATTGGTAAAAGAATGTATTGCAAAACTTTAAAGAGGAGAATTTAAAGAGGACATTTCCTGGGTGTCCCCATTGATTAAGCAGCGTCTGTCCTAGTGTTAGGACTCTCTTCATTCAGATAAAGTCAGCTCTGCATGGCTGGGGTATATATGAAATATTCTCTTGCATTAACCCGTAATTCTATCAGGATCTCCATTATGTTTGTTGTTGTTTTGTCTCATTGCTTATTGCTGCTCTGCATGGTTGCATGTATCAAGAAAATGGCTGTAATCAGTGTTACTTCATCTGTGTTTTGTTGTTTGCTTGCATGGCTACATGTACTGAATGTGGACACTGTTGATGTATTACTGTACTAATGTCTTGCTGCTTTCTGTTTCTCTGCATGGCTTCTTGAGAATGCTTTTTTTTGTTGCTGTTGCTGTCTTTATGGCGTCTTGTTGTCTTCTGTCTGTAAATTTTAACCCGTAATGTCTTGCTGCTTCCTGTTGCTCTGGTCTCAAAACATCTCGCCAAAGGACTACAGTTCAAAATTAACCGACTGGCTAACACTGGCCCATTTACAGAATGTTAATTAATGTGTGTTGTCCTTATGAATAAAATAATTAAAAAGGAAATGAAATCATTTGCTCCTTGTACCCCATTTCCCGGGGTTCCCCTCGGACTTGCTGCACTTCCCTCTCTCTGTTCTCCACCTAATTGGCCACATGTTCCTCACCACCGAATCTTCTATGTTCTAAGTGGTGGTTAGAGCTGCAAAAAATGAGTACTTTGAGAATTGAGAATTTAGTACTTAAAGTTAAAGTAGGGACAGTGACATGAAAAAACCTTGTATCTGCAATTGTGGTGGTTTTATTCTCTTTGTTAATTGAAGAGTTAAAGTTCCCCTAAGAATGAAAACAATTGTCACACCACTTGGGCTTAAAAACATTTTGAAACCCATTGTAAAATGTCTCAAAGTATCTCAAAGCGAAACATTTTGGGTACCTGACAGCGTACATGAATCCTGGGTATACAAAAGCACAAAATAACAAAAAAAAGCGAGCTTGTGACCGGGACGTCGTCGGTTCAATCCCCAGACCGACAAAATCGATCAAATCTGGGTGGGGAAAGTGAAAGAGCAGCGCTAGTCCCTCCCTCATTACCACCACTGAGGTGCCCTTGAGCAAGGCCCTTAACCCCAACCGCTCCAGTGGAGCTGCTCAGTGGCCAGCACATCAGACTGTGGTTGTACTGGACAGCTTCCAGGTATGAATGTGGAACTGTGTGAATGTGATCAGGGCGTCGTTGCAAATGAGAATTTGTTCTCAATTGAGTTACCTGGATAAATAAAGGTTAATAAAGGTAACTGTAGGAGGCTGCACCACATTTGAAAAATAAATAAATGTTAACTCAAGGTCCACTTAGCTTTTTCTAGGGCTTTCAACTGCAGCTCATGTGAGGATACCAAAGGCTCAGGAAAAACTAGTAAGTGGACCTTGAGCTATAACGTTTTGTCGAACCACTATACCCAGGGTCAGGAATGAACTTTTCAACAGATACACCATGTTTCACAATGAATCCATATATTTGCATTGAAAATGTTTTTTCTTCTTCTGCCTTTTCTTTTGTTTCCTGACAGCCGTTGCTGGCCTATTGTACAGAAAACTCTGCAGCAGCTTCAGCTTTTATGTCAGTTTAGTGAAAATCAGGAGACTCTCAACAATCAACAAAAAAAACCTCCAGGAAACGGAGCAGCAGGTCGATACGACTCTAGACGTAAACAGGCAGGCCGACACGGTGAACAGCAGTGCGGTGCAGAGGTCAATACTTCATTAATGTCTGATTAATGTCTTCAAGCTGATTAATTCAATTGAGCCCTTTATTACACTGTGTGTATTAATAGGAATGAAGGAGTCCCTCAGCAGGAGATGCTGTCTGCCATATGGGGGAGCATTACTGCTGCGTTGGCTGGCAGGGAGCAGCCAGACCACAGGATGCCAACCACAGCACTGGGAGGGTCGGCAGAGAACGCCGGGAGAGGTTTGGCAAAAAAGAAACCAAGTGTCCCCAGCTTGTAACATGAAGCAGAGCAGCTCACCCTGAACAAACCATGGAGCCGAAGGTACATTCAATCTTTTCTGTGGGGTCTAGTGCAACTAAATGAAATCGTTTCTGGTTTTGGTTGTTTTTGGATAATGTTATGATAATATTAAAGAGAAAACTGGAAATGTCCCACAAAGTCAAACTGTACAACTTAACCAGAGCTGGAAAGGGTAACTATTTTTACTAGGTTATTTTTTCATACAAAAGTCCTGTTTTAATACTGAAAAGAAATACTGATAAATTCCCAGAATTTTTTTTTTTCTTTTTTTTTTAATGAAACATTTTTCATCACTTACTCATGTACTGTCCTTAGGAACAATTTTGAGATAATGTGATTAACCGCCAGTGTGCGGCAGTAAACAGAACCAACAATTCCTTCTTACCATACGACGATATAAGTCATTTGTTCCCTACCCTCTAATATGACCTATGGGAGCGTTTCATAAAATAGCGCCCCTAGCGGTGGCGGAAATACAACCTCATATCTAAACCAGAGAACGTCTGAAGGGTTTTGAACGGTAAAGGATGCGATTTTAAACACGTCTTTAACATTTTGAAATGGTCGCAGTTTGGTTATGTTTAGGCACTACAACTACTTAGTTAAGTTTAGAAAAATATTGTGGTTTGGCTTAAAATCAGATGTTATGGGGCGCCTGGATAGCTCACCTAGTAGAGCATGTGCCCCATGTACAAAGGCTCAGTCCTTGTCGCAGCAGCCGCAGGTTCAACTCCAACCTGTGGCCCTTTGCTGCATGTCATTTCCCATTTCTCCCCTATGACAAAGGCCTAAAATGCCCAAAAAATAATCTTAAAAAACTAAAATCAGACGCTATTTAATTTCCTGAAGGTTACATACATGCGCTGAACATGATGTTCGTTAAGTTAAAAAAACTGGACTCAGACCCATATAAAAGTCCTGTGTTTGTTTGACCCATTCCCCACCCCAAACTACTTCCTTATGTGGAAATTTGGCACTCTTATATTTCATTACATTACTTCCTGTTTTGCTCCAGTCAAAATTTTTACGGCAACTAGAGGGCACCGCCACTCTAAACGTAAATATTGGTCGTATTTTGCTGCTTGAACAAACAGCGTCTGGGAGTGTTTTTTTCTGGCATCTGGTCAACTTCTGTACTTTTACTTAATTAAGATTTTTTAACGCTGGAAGTTATTTGTAATGGAGTAGTTTTACTTGTGGTACTTGTACTGAATGATTTAAAGCTATAGTGCGTAGTTTCTGTCGCCCCCATGAGGAATTCTAAGTAATGACAACAAAACTGTTGGCGCGTCCACATGATACAAGCCTTCCATGATCGCACACCACCCCACGGAGGACACGGAGGATTAGAAAAACATGATGGACTTTTCAGAAGAGGGAATTATCTTCACTGGAGTTTCTGCGCGCTAAAGTCTCCGGACGACACAATCTTCTGAACATAGTCATACTGAGAAATACAGAGAGAGTTGTGTGGAGCTGATAGTCTTCATTAGCTTTGTAGCAACTCATTTAGCAATGGCTTGAACGTAATGGACGTTCATTAATATCAAAAAGTTACGCACTAAAGATTTAAGTACTTCTTCCACCCCTGTGCTGTAAGTTCAATCAACAGCTACATTTTCAATAAACTAAACTACATTCTTTGAGGGTTCTAAAGGCATTTGTGAAATGTGGGAATCTTTAAATTTTGTTTTGTTATTTCTGAATTTCAGGGTCACGTTAAGAAACAAGAAAAACAATACACAACAGAAGTGACTAACTTCCAAGGACTTCCACAGGCATTTTAACAAACCCAACATACTTTTTAACCGGTAATCTTGGAGCTATCAAAAAAATTCCACTTATTATATCTGGAGTTACACAGCAGCAGTTTAATCGCACACAAACAAGATAAACACAACCTCATTTCTGGCACCCAGCATTTCTTTGCCACAAACAAAATCAAAAATCGATTGGATCTAACAGTGTAAGAGTATCTGCAGAGGATTTTTCCTTTTAATGGAATTCCTCCTTCTGTCCTGTGAAACAGTCAGTTGGCGCCAGTGTTTCTCCTTTACCCCAATGATGCAAACCCCTGGCACACACACACACACACACACATATACACACTCAGGCTCACTCCGACGCACTACAGCTGTTGTAGTTGGCACACAGTGTCAATTGTGTTTGCCCTGGGAGTTAACAGCAGTCACTCGACATGAGACGCCGCCTCGCCCTCGGCTCCTCTGCCTTCACATGACAAAAGATGTTTCTTTCTCTGTGATTGCTGCTTAATTGAGTATGATAACCTCTGTGTCACAGTTGTTTATCCAGCTGCTCTCCTTTCTCCACCACGCATGGTGAATTTCAATATGTTTGACCAGAGAATGTAAGGTCTTTTCTTGAGTAGCTCCTTACTTTACAGTGTGAATGCTGTAAACCAGGACTTCAAAGATGAAATGCAACATAATTAACAGACTCTATTCAAACCAAAAACTCATTCAATTCAATTTCATTTATAGTATCAAACCATAACAAGAGTTATCTCAAGAACAATTTACAGATAGAATAGGTCAAGACCACACTCTAATTTACAAAGATGCAACAGTGGCGAGGAAAAACTTCCTTTTAGGCAGAAACCTCGGACAGACCTGGGCTCTTGGACGGCATCTGTCGCTGCCCGTTTGGATACAGACACTGATACAGATATACAGATATAGAGAAATATGATTCATACTAATTATAGCAGTTGGAATGATGAACAGTGGCAGTAGTAACAAAGATAGTGGAACTATGACTAGAAATAATAGTAGTAGCAGTTCAGGGCATAGCAGGGCGTAGCGGGGTGTTGCGGAGCATAGTAGGGCGTTGCGGGACATAGCAGGGCTGTGCGGAGCGTAGTAGGGCACAGCAGTGCGTTGAGCAAGGCCACGGCAGCTGCAACCATGATTTAGGTGCCACCCCAATCCTAGGAAAACTGCGAGGCGAGAAAACAGAATAAGTTCCCCGGCGATAAGTTAGTAACAAGCATTTCTGGAACACAAGTGCACACAGATGGAAAGAGAGAGGAGATAAGGAGACTTAGAAACCTTGTCTCATGCACACATTGTTGATTAACTGAGAAATGTAATTCTAGCTCAATGAGATAATCTTCTCTCTCTGTCTATGTAAGCTTTTAGAAGAAGCCATAGTGTAACTGCTGTATGTCCAACCTGGAATTCACCTTGACTACAATCAATGACCATTAGATTAGATAAAGACCTATAGGAGCGGGAAGAAAAGTACACCTTGTTACTCCATTTTTTCAACCTTGATGGCTCCATTATAAAACAAGGTATGTTCATGTTTTCCTAACGTGTTAGGTATGAATGTGGAACTGTGTGAATGTGACAGGTCATCGTTGCAAATGAGAATTTGTTCTCAATCGACTTACCTGGATAAATAAAGGTAAACAAAAAAAAAAAGTCCCATCTCACACCAAATTAACAATAGATGACTGCATGTAAGAGATCGCTCGTAGGGACGAACTCCCGATAATTGTCCCCCATTTTTTCTGTTTTGGTTCAGTCTTACTCCTTTCCATCCGCTTCAGGCAGCTGTTCTCAGTGAAAAAGCTGTAAAAAAAAAAAAAAAAACCACTGGACACTGCCTGTCCAGAAACAAATAGGAGACAGAAAAAGTTATGGTGACTTGCCAGGTATGCTAATTACAACATCTCCTCATTATGTTAATGTGAATGTATGAATGAATGTAATCTAGGCACCATTATGTTTCCATCAAAACCCTTTTGGTTGTTGCTAATGAGTTGTAAAAAAATCCGCCAACCCCAACGTAAACAATATGTCACCTAAAACAGTGGTTCCCAACCTTTTTTCCTTGGCGCCCCCCCTACTTATGTCTAAGAAAAGCTGAGCCCTCCCTCCGAAACTGAAGTTGAGGTAACTTTCCCTTACTTTCTTTTTTGATACAGAGGAGTTATCAGCACTTTTACGTTTCTCCGCCATGTTTCGTTCATAAAATAGTGATGCCGTGGCGGCAGGAAAAACGAGGATGATAGCAGCTAGCAGCTGACTTGATGACAGCAAGGGTCACACAAAAATATATAGTTTTTATACAGACTTTTGTATACATTCTAGTGTATTATCATAATTTGTTTAACATGTGCAAATATTTTTTTTTTACCTCAACCTCAAACCAGATAAAGACTTGCGCCCCCCCTGTGATCTTTGCCGCCCCCCTTAAGGGTCCCCGGACCCCAGGTTGGGAACCACTGACCTAAAAGGTGATACGTCAGTGTTGTGTTTACGCAGTTTTTTTTGTTCCTGCTGCCTCCATTAAAAAAAGTCATTGCAGGATGAACCGAGTTGCCTAACCTTAACCAAACCTTAACCATAGAAGTGGCAGATCAGACAAACTCATGAGTCGTTTTTGTACCTGTCACACTGACAAACCCATGATGTTGGTGGTATCAAACTTACAGTTTAACGTTACACAGTTATCTGAGTCTGAAAAGTATTAATTGGCTTTTTTTTGTGCGTTGTCTCTCTCGGGTGCTGATCAGAGTATTCAGCTGAAGGTTGGCTCTCACCCGGAGCGTCTCCCCTCCTCTGTGTCTCAGTGCTGTGGCCTCGAGTCCAAGTTTGAATCATTTAATTAGCCATGATTGTTTTTTTGTTTTTTTTGTGACAAGCCATGTAGGTGCATGGCCTCCTTTAATTGAATGGCCTTCTGTGTAATTACTGTCTTTGTGAACGCGAGGGAGATAGCAAGGATATACATCCCCCGACTCCTGTAAAAATGGAGGTGAGCAAGAAACTTGCTCTACCTGGCGTAAACATGGTAAATAACTCAGATGTAAGTTTGCATTAAAGTATCTGATCTGTGTGTTTGGTCTAGAATTATAAAGCTAGTTAGTTTATTTAAGAAAAAACAGTAGCTGGTGGAAAATATTAAACATCTGCTTACTGTCTGCATGATGTACAACTATCCTGAACCTGCAGAGAAGGTCAAGCTCCCTTTGTTCTCTGACTAATTAGATCACCAGTAATTCTGGCGCTGCAGAGGATGTCAGGAATAAAATGGACGAAGAGAGATTCAGGAGCAGCGTAGATCTATACGAATGCAGACAGCATTCATCACATATTTCATAGAGCCACAGGGTTATGGAGAGACAGAGTAATGACCACCATGATGGCTGTGATTTGATCGGATCTGAGGGATTTTTTCCCCCCTGTGAGGTTCACTAGCAACATAGCGAGCAGGAGCTCAAAGGGCTGAAGGAACGTTCATCATTGTTCTTGTTGCTATGCAACTCACTAATTAGCCTTTGCTAGCTAACCTAATGAAACAAAGAGGAGCAGGTTGTTAAAAATAAAAATGGATAAAAGAGTAAGTATAGTAATTGCTCCTCCTGACCCCAAAGGACGAGTCTGAGGTTAATGTTGGGATTTTGTTGCATCTGCATTAAATGTAACCTTTTTTTGTTTTTGTTTTTTCAGTACCGTCTTAGATTATAGTCTTAATGATTATTTTTCTGAACTCAGCCCTGCTTTTGATTGGTCAACTGACTTTCTTGGTTTATCTGAAGTTCAATGACTTTCCCTAATTCTTTTGATGACAAACAAAATCTCCAGAATGTGTAAAGATTTTTACACATTCCAGATCAGACAATTGCTCTCCTTCTACTTGGTCTACTGCCTTGCACATTCAAATCAATACTTTAATTATACCCCTTCATTTTTAATGTGTACAACCAATAATTTGTCTGTCAAAAAACGCTGGTTTTTGGTGGCAGTAACCTGACTTCTCCTGGCGGGGAAACAATGACCTTCCCTCCAAAAACTTGATAACATCACATAGATCACAGATGGTATTGATTTGTTACATCAACCATAATGACAAATACTGTTTACCTATAAGACAGGGGCTCTGTTTATCTTTATCTAGTCTATATCGACGACATTTCATTTACGGGATTGTTCAGGTGCCCCCGGAAATTCCGCCGGATGTCCCTAATTTCGGCCGGATGTCCGTAACCTTCCACTTTCTTTGTGTTGGCATTCTAAACTCTGGTGGATTTATGAAGACTATGGTTAACTGCTCCTCAGATCTCTGCAGGGTAAATCCAGACAGCTAACTAGACTATCTGTCCAATCTGAGTTTTCGGTTGCACGACTAAAACAACTTTTGAACGTACACATGTTCCACCAAAACAAGTTCCTTCCCGAGGCTGTTTTGCAGAGGCACTGTTGCTCCGTCCGTTGCTTAGCGATTGTGACTGGTTTAAAGAAATGCCAAAAAACCAGAGCACGTTTTTCTCCCATCCCGAAATGCTGTGTGGACTAGCCAGACCCTCCTCCGCAGCACTGTGGAGAAAGGTCTGGCAATGTGAGACTCCATCCATCCATCTTCGTCCGCTTATCCGGTGTCGGGTCGCGGGGGGAGCAGCTCCAGCACTTCCAACACTTCCCTTTCCCGAGCCACATCAACCAGCTCCGACTGGGGGATCCCGAGGCGTTCCCAGGCCAGGTTGGAGATATAATCCCTCCACCTAGTCCTGGGTCTTCCCCGAGGCCTCCTCCCAGCTGGACGTGCCTGGAACACCTCCCTAGGGAGGCGCCCAGGGGGCATCCTTACCAGATGCCCGAACCACCTCAACTGGCTCCTTTCGACGCGAAGGAGCAGCGGCTATACTCCGAGCTCCTCACGGATGACTGAGCTTCTTAACCTATCTCTAAGGGAGATGCCCGCCACCCTCCTGAGGAAACCCATTTCGGCCGCTTGTACCCTGGATCTCGTTCTTTCGGTCATGACCCAGCCTTCATGATCATAGGTGACGGTAGGAATGAAAACTGACTGGTAGATCGAGAGCTTTGCCTTCTGGCTCAGCTCTCTTTTCGTCACAACGGTGCGATAAATTGAATGTAATACCGCACCCGCTGCACCGATTCTCCAACCAATCTCCCGCTCCATTGTCCCCCCACTCGCGAACAGGACACCAAGGTATTTGAACTCCTTCACTTGGGGTAAGGACTCATTCCATACTTGGAGAAGGTACTCCATTGGTTTCCTGCTAAGAACCATGGCCTCAGATTTAGAGGTGCTGATCCTCATCCCAGCCGCTTCACACTCGGCTGCGAACCGATCCAGTGAGTGCTGAAGGTCACAGACCGATGATGCCATCAGGACCACATCATCTGCAAAAAGCAGCGATGAGATCCCCAGCCCACCGAACTGCAACCCCTCTCCACCCCGACTACACCTCGATATCCTGTCCATAAATATTACAAACAGGATTTGTGACAAAGCGCAGCCCTGGAGGAGGTCAACCCTCACCTGAAACGAGTCCGACTTACTGCCGAGAACCCGGACACAGCTCTCGCTTTGGTCGTACAGAGATTGGATGGCCCTGAGAAGAGACCCCCTCACCCCATACTCCCGCAGCACCTCCCACAGTATCTCCCGAGGGACCCGGTCATACGCCTTCTCCAAATCCACGAAACACACGTAGACCGGTTGGGCATACTCCCAGGCTCCCTCCAGGATCCTTGCGAGAGTAAAGATCTGGTCCATTGTTCCACGACCAGGACGGAATCCACATTGTTCCTCTTCAATCTGAGGTTCGACTATTGGCCGAACCCTCCTTTCCAGCACCTTGGAGTAGACTTTACCGGGGAGGCTGAGAAGTGTGATACCCCTGTAATTGGCACACACCCTCTGGTCCCCCTTTTTGAAAAGGGGGACCACCACCCCGGTCTGCCACTCCTTAGGCACCGTCCCAGACTTCCACGCAATGTTGAAGAGGCATGTCAACCAAGACAGCCCCTCCACACCCAGAGCCTTGAGCATTTCTGGACGGATCTCATCAATCCCAGGGGCTTTGCCACTGTGGAGTTGTTTGACTACATCAGTGACTTCTGCCTGGGAAATTGACAACAATCCCCCATCATCCTCCAGGTCTGCATCTAATATAGAGGGCGTATTAGTCGGATTCAGGAGTTCCTCAAAGTGCTCCTTCCACCGCCCTATTACCTCCTCAGTCAAGGTCAACAGCGTCCCATCCTTACTGTACACAGCTTGGATGGTTCCCCGCTTCCCCCTCCTGAGGTGGCGAACGGTTTTCCAGAAGCACCTTGGTGCCGACCAAAAGTCCTTCTCCATGTCTTCTCCAAACTTCTCCCACACCCGCTGCTTTGCCTCTTTCACGGAAGAGGCTGCAGCCCTTCGGGCCCTTCGGTACCTTGCAACTGCCTCCGGAGTCCTCTGGGAACATATCCCCGGAAAGACTCCTTCTTCAGTCGGACGGCTTCCCTGACCACTGGTGTCCACCACGGTGTTCGTGGGTTACCGCCCCTTGAGGCACCTAAGACCCTAAGACCACAGCTCCTCACCGCAGCTTCAGCAATGGAAACTTTGAACATTGTCCACTCGGGTTCAATGCCCCCAGCCTCCACAGGGATGCACGAAAAGCTCCGCCGGAGGTGTGAGTTGAAAGTCTGTCGGACAGGGGTCTCCTCCAGACGTTCCCAATTTACCCGCACTACCCGTTTGGGCTTACCAGGTCTGTCCAGAGTCTTCCCCCACCCCCTGACCCAACTCACCACCAGATGGTGATCAGTTGACAGCTCTGCCCCTCTCTTCACCCGAGTGTCCAAAACATACGGCCTCAGATCAGATGAAACGATTATAAAATCGATCATTGACCTTTGGCCTAGGGTGCTCTGGTACCAAGTACACTTATGAGCATCCCTATGTTGGAACATGGTGTTCGTTATAGACAATCCATGACTAGCACAGAAGTCCAACAACAAACAACCACTCTGGTTTAGATCAGGGAGGCCGTTCCTCCTAATCACGCCTCTCCATGTGTCTCCATCATTGCCCACGTGCGCGTTGAAGTCCCCCAGCAGGACTTTGGAGTCCCCCACTGGAGCCCCATGCAGGACTCCATTCAAGGTCTCCAAGAAGGCCGAATACTCCGAATTCTTGTTTGGTGCATATGCACAAACAACAGTCAGAGTTTTCCCCCCCACAACCCGCAGGCGTAGGGAGGCGACCCTCTCGTCCACCGGGGTAAACTCCAACGTAGCGGCACTCAGCCGGGGGCTTGTGAGTATGGAGAATCTCTTGAATCTGCACACATCAGATTTCTGTCCCTTGTCAGAATTCCTCGGCTTTATACGACAACCCATACACCCAAAGAGCAGATCTGGAGTTCATAATCCTTTTGGAAGAGCAGTTTGGACCATCAAAAACTATTCTGAGTCACATTTTCAATGTAGTAAGTATGTACAGTAAAGAACTAGTTACTCTAACTATTACTCTATAAAAATTGCACATTAACAACAAAAGGCCAGCTAACCACTGATATGCATGTAAAGCTGTTACTGTAAATCATTCTCATAGTTTGCTGCAAAGTGATATGGTAAATAAAAATTATTATTATTTTACGCACTGCATTAGATGTTATCACAATCTCCTTTAAAGTCAAGAAATATATTATATAACTGTTCGAGAACTTTTGCCACTCACTGAATGTAACATAAGGAATGTTAGATAGATAGATAGATAGATAGATTGATTGTGTAATATTTGTTGTCAGATATTTGTTGTCAGATGTGATAAGCCTTTTAAAGCTAATCAACTACTGTAGTAGACTTGACTAAAGGTTGGGGTATAGGTCTACTTGAAGAAAACTAGTACTGGGCACAACTTGTTGTACAGCCTATTTGAAGGCCGAAGTGTTTATTGCCACTCGCTGCAAAAAGTGGGTATGGATGTTGAATTGTCAATTTCTGTTTGATGATTCAACAAGCACTTTGTTTGAACCACACTGATATCTTAACATTTATCTTCCTTTTGGCATCAGTGCTGCCTCATATTGATGATTCTGATGTTTCTTCTTTTTTTCAGTTTCCTACAGAATATTTTGTCAAAGTCTTATTTTAATCATCGCAAATGAGTAATACTGTCCGTCTCAGTTTTTTTTTTTTTTTTTTTATATTCTTTTTATTAAACATTTTAGTTATTTCAAACAGAAACATATTAAAACAAAAGCAGAAACACAGCACAGAAAATAATATTAATAATAACCATATCTATGGGCATGTGGATAATTTACATACAGCATCTCGTCATATGGTTGTACCTACATTTTATCCAGTTTGTGGTTATGACCTTTTAATCTTCAGACACTTTAAAATATTCTCCCATTTTTTAAACAGGTGTGATTTACCATTGAGACAGTACCTCAATCTTTCTAGAGTTACAACTTCAGATATCAGAGATTTCCATATCTGAATAGAGGGGGCATCGCTACCAACCCATTTGACCATTATAGCCTTTCGAGCCAGCATTAGGAGAAACTGAACAGTCTCTTTGTGAGCTCTCAGAGGGTCAGGTATAAGCCCCAGTAGGCACATGAGTGGGCTGAGTGGGGCTGTCTGTCCTATCACCAAAGTGATTTCACTGCATACTGCCTGCCAGAATTCCTTGATGCTCTTGCACTCCCAAAGACAGCAATATCTAGTGCCCTTAGCTGAGTTACATTTAGGACAGTTCGGAGAAACACCTGGAGTGTACTTACTGTATATATAAGGTGATATGTAAACATTATGTAGAATATTGAACTGCATTTCTTTGTATCTATTACAGATTGAAATTCTAGAAGGCAGTCTTACTATTTCCTCCCACGACTCAGAGTCAATTGACATTTTTAGCAGCATATTCCAATTTGTTCGTAAGTGTTTCAGTTTGTCTACTGTTAGAGTCTGTAACTCAGAGTAGAATCTAGACACAAAAAGTCCACGTTTCCGACAGTCCAGTAGAGTTTTTTCAAGCAAGTAACAGTTCGTTGGTAGCTCCAGGGATCCAGTCTTTGATTTTATGTAATGCCTGATCTGGAGATACTTGTAGAAGTCTTTGGCAGGTATATTATATTGAGATCTTATATCTTCAAATGTCTTAAATTTACCTTTGTCCCACAGATCATACATTCTCCTTATACCAGCTTCTTGCCATGACTTGAGATTGAGACCAGCGCCCTTTGCTGTTAAATCTGGGGTATCTACCAGAATTGCAAAAAAGTTAAGAGCCTGAGACTTCCCAAATAATTTCTTCAAAATACTCCATGTAATAACATTATTAATTAGGTAATTGTCTTTAACAGCAGGTGGCAGTTCTCTTGCACGTTTATCTAATAAGTTCATAAGACAGAAGGGTTGGCTAGTTACTTTTTCAATCTCAAGCCAAGGTGTCACATCATGTTCAGTTGCCCACTCTGAAACAATTCTAGCATGAATAGACAGTATATAGTTCTCAATCTTTGGTAAGCGCCAACCACCCTGTTGCTTTGGAAGTTGTAAAGTATCCATTTTAAGCTTAGGTTTTCTACCTGCCCAGATAAAGTCTGATATCAGTTTATTAATGTCCTTAAGATCATTTGGATTCAAAAACACAAAAAGCATTGACACTGGATAAGAAATTTTTGGAAGTAGTACCATTTTAGTAAGGTTAATCCTACCAAGCATTGATAAAGGAAGCTTTTCCCAACTTGTAACTTTTTCTTTTATGTGACTAATTAAATGATTGATATTCTCCGCATACAGCTGACCAACTCTGGGTGTGATTTTTATTCCTAGATACTTAAATCCTTTAGGTGCGTCTCAGTTGTTTTTATTTTACTCAGTATTCAGCCACTTCTCACCTCCCCAGACCTGCATTCTTCATCCATCCACCAGATGCCCACAGCCCTCTCACCTGTTCCAGTGCCCTGACTCTCTCACCCACCTGCTCACCTGTTTCCACTTTCCCTCATCAGCCCTGTAATACAAAACCAGCCCATTTCCACTTGTTCCCTGCCAGATAGTCAATGTTGCTTTGTGCTTTGCTTTCCAGCAATCTTTCCCTGAACCCTTACCTGTACCTCCCTGTCTGTCTGTCAGCTTATGTACCTTAAATGTCTCAATAAATCCCTGAACTGTTCCAGTATGCCTGTACTATTCGTATTTGGGTCCTTCCCCTGCTGCCTCACACTGACCCGGTTTATTTGCTTTCTTGCCAAGAGTTAAATGAGAAGATTGACACCACTCTCATGTCTGTACAGTAAATATAAATCCACAGCCATCAGGTGCCAGCCAGCTTAGCTTAGCACAAAGACTGGACCCAGCGGGAAACAGCTAGCCTGGCTCTGTCTAAAAGGTAATAGAATCTGCTGCTGGCGGTAGAGTAAACCCTTTAAGAAGAAAGCATATCTAAGCGTACGTATTCCAAAATGTGTGAATCTATTCTTTTAATCCTCTACTCATGAACATACTTTATTATTGGTATGGTCAAACAAAAGTGTGGAGAAAGCTGCTATACCCAGAGCAAAGAAACAGCGAGGCCAAACGTAAGTTTGTCTTAAAGGACAATTCTGGCGCAAAACTAACCTAGGGGTTAATAACAGATGTGTACCGACTCTGTCGTTCTCTGGGACATGTTTTCATGCTAATTGATTGTGTTTGTAGCTTGAAAGAAGCTAGCGCGGACCGCTGATTAGCTTACAACGCTAGTATTCGGGGCACAGGGAAAGTAAAAATAAATTGCTATTTTGTACCACTAAAAAGGCTCAAAATATCACCAAACTTCAACGGTAACATAATGAGGGTCCCTACATGTTAACCGAAGCATTGAGAACTTTGTAAGTGTACAGACAGTTTACTGAACGAAGAGATGCGGGTGCTCCGTGAAAGGGCTACGAGAGAGAGAGCGCTATGCTGCAACAGAGCCTCGTACTTCGGAAAACCAGTCATGACTTACAGCTGGCGATGCAAACTAAAATCAAAAGCAGTTTGCTCAATATATCTGAAATAATCGCACCGATGTAAAACATAACTTTACTTACTCAGTGGATAACTGTCCATCTGGTCCCTCCGGTCTGGGTCGCCATCTCCAATTTATTTTCGGGACATGGAAAAAAGTTTCAAGTACAGCCCTGTTTATCAGAGAGGGGAAATCTTCAGACTGTACAAAACACTGCGTCTCTTGGGTGTCGCGACGCAACAGGTCCCACTCCGTGCAACACAGACACTCCTGTTCGGTGGCCAAAGCTTCACAATGTCCGCAGGTACACCACCAGTTTCCCGAAGTATGAGGCTCTTTTGCGGCATAGCTCTCTCTGTCGTAGCCCTTTCACGGAGCTCCCGCAGCTCTTCGTTCAATAAAGTGTCTGTACTTACAAAGTCCTCAATGCTTCGGTTAACATGTAGGGACCCTCACTATGCTACCATTTGGTGATATTTTGAGCCTTTTTAGTGGTACAAAATAGCGATTTATTTTTACTTTCTCTGTGCCCTGAATACTAGCGTACAAACACAATCAATTAGCATGAAAACATGTCCCAGAGTACACATCCGTTATTAACCCCTAGGTTTGTTTTGCGCCGGAATTGTCCTTTAACATCTACTTGAATGTGAAGATGGCAAGGTAAATTACTTACAAAATGAAATGGATTTCAGAATAAGAGTTAAGAGGGATATTTCCATGTGAGCGCATGTAAAGAGTTATCACCAGCTCCCCAAAATCCATTTCAGGCTTTCCTGTGTCATTAAGAATGAGGATCACACATACCCAAGGCCACTCAGAGCGATCTCTGATTGGTTGGCGGTCTTTGTTACCCGCAGCGGTCCTTTTCAGGGGCACAAAGGTCAGGCTTGAAAGCTCTCATTGGAAGAAAAAAAAACCTGAAATGATGAAAGAAGGGCAACAGGGAGAGGCTACAGATTGATGGTCTCCAGTAAGCAGACAGAAAAGAGGAATCGTGTCCTGGGGGAGAAAGAGACAAATGTTGAAAGAGCTGCTTGTTGCACTGATTGAAAGGATTGTGGAGTTGACAGAATATTTGGTGCACGAGGTCTGCTTGCTGCTGGTGCCGCCTGCAACTGCTTAGTCGCTTTAATGCCTCCTTCCTGTGTGTATTGATTCAAATTATGTGCAAACACAAGAATATGCACACACGCAGGCAAACACAGACACACAAAGATATACGCAGCAGCTCTTCTCCCTGAATTTGACATGTGTTTTTATTAAAGTAAGCAGCTGCTCGATAGTGCTAAGGAGTAATGGAGATTGACTCTGGCATAATTATACAAACCCCTGCATGAATTTGGTCCAAATGGAAGCTGAACACTTAACCCAGACTAAATGCAGCAGGGCAGATCAATGCTGAGGGGCTTTTTTTCCTCACTTGAGCAGCAGCCAGCTCTCTCCACAACAGGACATTTACATATGCAATGCATCTCCTTTAAGGTAATCACAGGAAGGCAAGAGCCCCGGTGCCTCGGGACCAGTCAGGTGGTGATACCTTACAGGGCTTAAAAAATGAAGAAACATGACTGAAAAACCCTCTTGTGAGGGAAATATATTGAGGTGTGCGAGCATACTCAGAAACATGCAAACACACCCTCCTGCATGCACGAGCACAACCCATTTCAGGCTATTTCTATGTTAAAGACACTGTGGAACCAATTGAAGTCATGAGGCCAGATGCACAACAACCCCTCTCGTGTTTAAGGTGCAGGGGCCCACCCCCCACTCATCTTCAACCAGCAGTTAAATATCTTTAATCCCCGTCTGGCCCCACATTACCCATATTGCACGAGGGATGGAATTTATTGAGCTTTATCTTTTTCTGTTATTGTACATGCTGCAAATGTAATTGTTTTTGACTCATACTTTTTTCTTCTCTCTAATTTAGAACCATTTATTGACTCCAGATCTTGTCCCTGCGGTCTCTGGTGTTGTCCTGTGGAGGGCCACAGACAAATATAGTCATACTGCGTCTCCTGTGGTAAGCTTTACTAGAAGGGCCTTGGGAGACACCCCAGATAACCCCGACCAACCAGTAGAAATTCACCAGTGCGAGGATAAGGACATGTCAACACAAATGCACAACCAAGCCCAAGGTGTAGCCCTGTTGGAAATCGAAGCTAAAGCATAGATGTGTTAAGAAAAGCTGGAAAAGGTACAGCGAGTCAGCCCTTGGTACCATTTTTTCACCGTGTTGTGTGCGCAAGCGCTCTGCCTTTTTATTACGCGAGTTTACATACATCGTTGTTCAACCAGGAAACCGTAGCAAAAGGGTGCCCACCGTTGTGAGATTGAACATGCTCCATTTTACTAACCTTGCACGCCAGCTGGATTCTTGCTATATCACGAGATCACAAGATATATAATGCGACAATCACATGTCACGAAAATCCATCTTGTGAGGCTCCAACCAAAAGCTCCAACCTAATGCGTTTGTGTCTGAACTACCAGCTTACGAAACCAATCAGCATCCGGTGTCGAGCTACTGGCAGCTACAGACGTGGTTTAGGTGTGTGTGACGGCTGCGACTGTTCACAACAATTTTTATTTGTGACACCATCCTATAATGTAAAGTCTAAGGCAGTGCAGTGGGTTGCACAAGATCAATCAAGAATTTACGCTTGTTTTATTTATTGTGCAGATTTTTGACACTGTTTTCTCACAATTTCGATTTGCCCAGTTCACCTACTCATTTTTGTCATTGCTAAGAGCTTATACTAGAAAACCAATTGTTTCGTACAACATGTTTTCTACGTCGTGTTTGTTTAAAATGAAATGTTTTTATAGCTGTTCTGGACGGCCACACTTCGGAGCCGTCCGCCATAGAGACGGGGGAGACGCGATAATCGTTAAATATAGGGAAAAATGTTGAATTCAAACCCTTCTCACCTGCAAAGCTTGCCAATCGCTTGTGATGTGGGTGTAAATGGCGAATTGTCAGTTTCGGAAAGTTACAGAAATGGTCGGCCACATGATTGATGTTTTGCTAATTGTGGTTAACTGGCATCATAACACATTTTGCAATGCCACAAATTGCAAAGTGAGTATTAATCAAGAAAATGCTGATGCTACTTCATCCTTGGCAAAGTGATGCGGCATTGTAGGCCAGTTTAACTCTTTTTATGTTAATAATCCATTTACTAATCAAGAAATGCAGCACACAAAGCCTCTCCGTCACCGTGGAAGTCACAAATTTAGTGTTACAGCCACTGTGTTAAGGACACAGGAGCGGGCACACTCTGCCTCTCTTTTGTCTGGCCCATTGACATGTAAATGTCCTCCTGCTATAAGGCATCAGCAGAGAGCAGTGAGAGGAAAAAAAAACCCACTGAATTGAAATGTCAATAGTAATTTTTGGCATGCAAGGGACATCTGAGAGTCAAGGGCGGCCTCCCAGGAGAAATGTAAAAAGGAAGAGAGTGAGGAAAGTACTGTGAATGTGAAGGGAGGATGGTGAGTGAGAGGGAGAGAGAGAGAGATGGAAGGTGTAATAGAGGGGGCAGAAAAAAATGTGAAGACAGTGTGATGGAGGAGAGGAAGAAGGGGGAGTAATAGCAGTCAGAAGGTGAGCTGTCAGAGGAGAAGCAGGGCAGGGACGTCCAAGGGGGAGGAGTGGGTGGGAGCGAAGGGGGGAGAAAGATGGAGGAAGGACGGCCGAGCTCCAGTCCTCCTCTGGGAATCTCTCCCCATCCTCCTCCTCCTCTTCCTCCTCCAATGATGGACAGGCTGAAATACCACAAGAGCCACCTCCTGTAATGACTTGATGAATGAGCTTCTCCAAACGGCCCCCTTACCTCCACCCCCAAAACCACCTTCACACACTCCCCCCTTCGCCCTCTCTCCATCCCCCATCACAACATCACACACCAGGAAACCAGCAGTATCTGCATTTACACTAAAACATATTTACATACAGCGTTCAGTATGATATTCACAAACATGTAAGAGATGCTGTGACAAAACTGTTGGTCTGATATGTCATCATTTATATATTTTGAATGCATTTTTTGACACTGAAAGTCATTCAAACCAAACTGTGTTTGCTTTTGCCTGATTTGATTCCTCTTGTGATTCTGCAGCAATAACACTGTGTACTGTGCTGAGCAAAGTCATTAATAGTGGATTTTCTAATCAATGGCTCTGGCTCTGTCTTGTTTGGCAAATCAATGTTGGGCTCTGATGCTGCTTTTATTTTATCTGACATGTCCCTCTGTGTCCCCTGCTGTACTTTTCTCCTCAGACTTTAAGCAAAAAGATAATATGTCTTAATATCACTGTTTCACATTTACACATTTAGAAATGTGTTGATTTATAAATTTATTCTGGCAGTATTTGAAAAATGTAGTTATGTTCTCAAAAAATCCTAAAAATCCTAGTATGTGAACAAATGCCCTAAAATGACTCCAGACCTAACTATCCACTAACCCAAAATGAGGAATTGCAAGCATTTTTAGAATATTCGTTCTGTCGGAGGAATAGGAAAATATGGAAAATACTGACATTACATCATTAACAGACAAGGTTGACTTATATTCCAAACCAGGGGCGATTTTAGACCCTTTTTAGGAGGGCTCAAGCTCTTAGGGGGGCTTTTTTTAAAATCAATTTTAGTGCTTCAAGTGAGAGTTTGGGAACGAGGACAAACAATTAGCATCAACAGAAACGTAGTTTTGGCCAATCAGAGGAGGTTGTGCCAGACTCCCGTCTTTGGCTGAGTCTCTATCTAATCTGTCAGAGGGAGAGCAGGAGACGGTTGTGAAGTTTAACATTGGTAGTTGGTAGTCCCCAGAGAAGAAGTTGGTCATTTCATGGCGCAGATTAGAACCCATATTGAAAACGTAAGCAACTAAAATTACTGAATGTTAGAACATTGTGTCAAATTGGTGACTTATAGTGTCAGGTTTAGTTCAATCATAGCGTCAAAAAATGTTAGCTGACGTTGTTGTTCAGTAGCTAGCTCAGAGATTATCGGCTAATGAAATTACTGATTTAGCAGAGGCGTGTGGGGGGGCCTAAAGGTCTGATCCTAGAATCGCCCCTGTTCCAAACACTTGTATAATCAAATCATAAATGCTGGCTGTACGATCAAAGCAAAAATACTGTGGTGTTGCCTCATCATCTTAATTTAGAAAAGAATAATTTGTAAACCCTTATGTCTATTTTTGTGTGTCAAAATGGCTCAAACTAATGAAATCTTCCTGCGCTGATCCACAGATGTTTTCAAGCAGAAAAACTGAATATTCAACCCATACATTATGTATTTATCATATTGTCTTTTCTCTTTCCTTAAATATCTGAGCTGAAATATTGGCCAAATGGGGAAGTTTCCAAAGTTCAAGCCCTAAGGATGTTATTGAAATGCTGCGACTCTGCTCTTTAAAATACAAGACGGTGCAACATGAGATGAATCCAGATAAAACGTATTGATTTCCCCCTCTTTAATCTACAGTATACGGAACACAAAGCAGGAGGAGCAGGAAAAGAGAAGGATTTTTAATTCAGTTTCGAGAAAACTGATGTGGATGACTTCGCAAAAAGGGGGCTGCTGCTCAGCAGGATTTATTATGGCTGCCATGTTCTGCTTGTTGCCTCTGCCTCTCTTGAATTAGTAGGCGACCAGAGACCAATATTGTTTACCTAATAATGATAAAATTCTACACATGCTGCATGACGACTCAGTGATAACTTATGTGGATATTCTCTAAGAGTAATTGTTTTTTGGGGGGGGCATTATTCTCCCGTTTGGTCTTTTATATATTGTTGCGCAGCAGTATTGTTGAAAAAAATGGAAGATTGGAAGATGCAGGGATGAAACAAATTATCTCAGTAATGTAATTATAAAACTCTTAGCCCTGCAAGCTTAAAATGTCGATATAAGGTTGCACTAATCTCATAAGGACACATGATTGTGCCATAATTCTGTAAATGGATGCATTTGAAAAAAAGACTTGGGAACCGTTCTGTTAAAAATTCTTTGTTTACAAATTCCAGATACTTCTAAGTAGCATTAGCTCAGCTTTGCCAGCTAAAAAGGCAACGCTGCCTGGAAGGCACTAGGAATAGGCTAGATTAGGGTTAAGGTTAGGGTTAGGTGCCTTGAAGTCAACGGTTGCAGCGCTGCCTGGAAGGAGACGTTGGGGTCTTAAAACACCATCGAGCCCAATATTTAGAAGATGTAGATTTGTCCCCCTCAAAAAATATAAAAAGAACCCACTCCCCAAAAGAGGTCAAAATAACCATTCAGGGGGCTCAAAACATGTATATATCCTTCTTACCTGTAAATATGTTTCCCAACGATTTCAGATACCCCTATAGTGGACCATACCATCTTAACCTTGCAACGACGTCTCTTATCGTCTCTCTCCATGAAATTAATCTATCTATAAACCTTCTGACGGAAAACAATAATTGTGTCTACTTGTGCTACACAAATTGCTGCATAAAAAATTTGTAAAAAGCGTTTGACGCTCAAAGTTTTCTCGGGGAGGACGCACCCCCCCGGTTATAATGTGTGTCCCCCCCAATTTTGAAACAAAACCTAGGCCCTTGTACAGCAGTACACATATGGATGAGAAACATTACCAACCCTAGCTGGTGCAGTTTTATGACAAAAAAAGTGTGTTCAGCTAACATTGTTTCCAGTTTAGCTAGCCAGCCACACACTCTTCTTCTTCCCACTGGACAAAAACCCCACTAGCATCTGGCTTTTGTCTTCAGCGGGAAAGGTTACAATCGACAATTATTCCTGGGGCAAATGAATCTGCAGTAATCATGAGTATTTATTGGTTCCAGCTCTGATCGGCAGTGATGGAAAGATGACATCCGGCGCAATGCTATGACGCACGTCATCTGAGCCAAAAATTCCACCCAGCTTCGTGCAAGCAGCGTTCGAACTTTGTTACAAATAAGTCGGCATTAAGTTTATAAAAAGAAAAGAGACTGAATAAGTAAAAGATATAAAAAGGAAGCAACCACCGTAACATTTTACTGGCCTCCATGCTGCTTTCTAGTGTTTATGTCACACGGTTGTGTGAGATCCTTTGTTACCAGCTAAGAAAATCATTTCCACTGTTAAAAAATCTTAAAGCTACATTGTGTAAGAATTACTCCCATCTAGCATTGAGATCATATATCGCAATCAACTCTCTCTCGCCACGCAGTATTGCAGCTACGGTAGCCTTCACACTTCAAAAAGCAAAGGTGTACAAAAGGCCGTCTATCAGCCGTTGTTGTTGGAGTTCATGCGTTCTCTTAATACATCCATGAGTTCATGTCGGAGAGTGGCGCGCCACCTGACGGAAAGGAGAGAGAAAGAAAAGGAGACTGCAGCGGTCCGGAGGATAATTAACTAGTTGGGATTTGGTGCGTGCGTCCAAAGCAGCTCCAATGTTCACTCTTTTTTCTGATGACGCCGGTCTCCTGCTCTTTTCAATATCCGTTTTCTTTTTCGGCGAAAAAGAAGACTCCTGTTCCTGAAATTTGGATTTTGAATACTTGTGGTCCTCCATGTTTCCTTCTTCAAATGGGGCCGGGAAGCTACGATACCCATTAGCAGCACCTGTGAGTCGAAAACGTGAAAGGCGGAGCAGTATAGCCTGTATGTCCCTTACCGGCTAACGTATTTCAAGATGGCGCATCATTATGGAGCGTCTACCCCAGTTCATGCAAGCGCAAATGTAAAATTCCAAGCTAATAGGAATACTTGAAATTGATGGTGGTGGTCAATGGTCATGAAAAAGGACTAGTTTGTGAAGGGCGATACAGATTTTGATAATGAACAACTACAAACGTTACACACTGGGGCTTTAAGTTCCACAGGATGGTTTCTTCAAAGTAATTTATTTAAAATCAAACAAGTTACTTCTGCACAGTAATATAAAAAATATTAAAAACAAAGCTCTCCTGCAGCCGGTCACACCCGTGATTCTCTTTCTTTGTCCTATTTTTTCCCACACCTGTTTTGCATCCACCTTTAATAAGCACATCATTCAATCCTGTTGCCAATCATGAGCTGTGTGTGTGTGTGTGTGTGTGTGTGTGTGTGTGTGTGTGTGGAGGCTGCTTCTCATAATCCTAATTCCCAGTCCAACAAACAATTAGAAAAACACAGCAAATCCACAAAACCATGCAAACAATAACTGTTAAAACATGCAATGCATCTACTAATAAAACCAAATGAAAAATACACACACTGCTAAAACTCAAACTGGGCCATTACTGTAACCAAAACATGCAACGTTGGGAACAAAATGAAAAGATGCCTAGAGTCACATTCTGACATTTACTAACCCTGTTTCCCAGCGCGTTCGTGACGTCGATCGTGACACCCCCTGTTTCAAAAACCCTGCATTTACGCATTCATTTTGGTGGAAAAAGAGTTTTACACACACTCACTCTTGACCAGTCACTGCTCTGGACATACATGGACACGCCAATCTCATTATCATGTAAGCATTAGGGAAGTTACAGATGTTGCTTAGGAGAAAATAGATAAATGATTAAAGGTCCCATGGCATGAAAATTTCACTTTATGAGGTTTTTTAACATTAATATGCGTTCCCCTAGCCTGCCTATGGTCCCCCAGTGGCTAGAAATGGTGATGGGTGTAAACCGAGCCCTGAGTATCCTGCTCTGCCTTTGAGAAAATGAAAGCTCAGATGGGCCGATCTGGAATCTGCTCCTTATGACATCATAAGGAGGAAGGTTACCTCCCCTTTCTCTGGTTTGCCCGCCCAGAGAATTTGGCCCACCCATGAGAAAGAGAGAGACATCATGGCTTGCAAACAAGCGAAGCATGGCAGTTGGTCAAGACCACATCCCCACCCTCCACCTTGCCCCCCCTCTCTCCTCCTCAATAGCATTTAAAGCTACAGACACAGAAATGGCACATCCTAAGGAAAGCTCATTGTGCGACTGGCTCTAGTGGCTGTAATTCTGCACCAAGGCTGAATTTCAGGAAAGAGACTTCAGATACAGTATTAGGGGACCACTAAGGCCTATATAAAAGAGACTTCAGATACAGTATTAGGGGACCACTAAGGTCTATATAAAAGAGACTTCAGATACAGTATTAGGGGACCACTAAGGTCTATATAAAAGAGACTTCAGATACAGTATTAGGGGACCACTAAGGTCTATGTAAAAGAGACTTCAGATACAGTATTAGGGGACCACTAAGGTCTATATAAAAGAGACTTCAGATACAGTATTAGGGGACCACTAAGGCCTATATAAAAGAGACTTTAGATACAGTATTAGGGGACCACTAAGGCCTATATAAAAGAGACTTCAGATACAGTATTAGGGGACCACTAAGGTCTATGTAAAAGAGACTTCAGATACAGTATTAGGGGACCACTAAGGTCTATGTAAAAGAGACTTCAGATACAGTATTAGGGGACCACTAAGGTCTATGTAAAAGAGACTTCAGATACAGTATTAGGGGACCACTAAGGTCTATATAAAAGAGACTTCAGATACAGTATTAGGGGACCACTAAGGCCTATATAAAAGAGACTTTAGATACAGTATTAGGGGACCACTAAGGCCTATATAAAAGATACTTCAGATACAGTATTAGGGGACCACTAAGGTCTATATAAAAGAGACTTCAGATACAGTATTAGGGGACCACTAAGGCCTATATAAAAGAGACTTTAGATACAGTATTAGGGGACCACTAAGGCCTATATAAAAGAGACTTCAGATACAGTATTAGGGGACCACTAAGGCCTATATAAAAGATACTTCAGATACAGTATTAGGGGACCACTAAGGCCTATATAAAAGAGACTTCAGATACAGTATTAGGGGACCACTAAGGCCTATATAAAAGAGACTTCAGATACAGTATTAGGGGACCACTAAGGTCTATATAAAAGATACTTCAGATACAGTATTAGGGGACCACTAAGGTCTATATAAAAGCATCCAAAGAGCACCATGTCATGGGACCTTTAAATAGATGTGTGCAAAGACCCAACAATATGAAAAAAGCTGTTGAAAAATAAAAACGAGCTAGTGAAAGATAAATATAAAGTGTAAAAATAGCCTACATAAAAGTTTAAATTTTTCTTTCTCGACTGATTTGAGGTAAAATGAAAAGTAGGCTTATGGTTATTTTTTTTATTTCAATGTGCTTTAATTTGCCACGTTTGATAATATTTCTTAGTTGTTGATGGCAAAAAAAGAACCAGAACATGAAAAAAGGCCCATAGAGTCATTATTAGCTCTCTAGAAATAATCATGTTTCCCTCAGCGAGTCAAACAACAGCAAGTAGCTCTGTTCCTCTGAAGCTTTAATCTGGACTCCCTCAGGCAAAAACACACTCTCTCTCACACACACACACACACACACACACACACACCCACACCCCATGGAGTTGGAAATCTAATCCTAGAGGCTGCACCCTGACAGAGGGCAGGGTAATCTGCAGGACAGGCCACTTCAGGAGAGACAACACACATTATAATAGAGCAGACCCGGCAGCATGGAGCAGCTGGTGCTCGGCCAGGTTGAGAAAAATACTGGAGATGAGGCATAGGAGAAATAAAGGGAGGAGAGAGAAAAGAAAACCCGAGCAAACACAGAAGAAAATATGCAGCCAGGATGGAGGGAAGCGCTTGAGCAACAGGGAATTACAGAAATAGATATGAATGGAGAGGGGAGGCGGGGAGGCAGGGAAAGGTAAAGAAAAGGTGAATATGTGTGAGCGTATGCATGGTGTTATCTCCTGGTAAAGCAGATGTGCTTTATCAGCCAGGAAACAGGAGGCTGCTTCTACAAAAGCCTCTTTTCACAGGTGAAGCCCCAGTCTTTACTTACAAGACTCTTACTGCCAGTTTGGTCTTTTTGAGATTGAACCTGAAATGGAGATTTCACACACACACACACACACACACACACACACACACACACACACACACACACACACACACGTTAAAGTCAGATATAAGGCATGCCAGGAAAAGTGTGCCTCTTCCCACTGACAGACGTTCATGCTGGTTATTTTTACACACTGTCCCTCCAAGCCGTAGTTGGTGAGAGACTCTCAGTGATGCAAGGCTGGAAATTTGTCATTTTAAAACGTGGGTCAAACGGCCTCTCTGGCTATTGATTGGCTTGTCCTCCTCTATTACTCCTGTGTTATGTATTGCACCCTTTATCAGAGCTGCGACAGCCACAAACACATTAAACTTGAGCAGCTTCGATCCGCCATAAAGTGCCACAGCGTGCCGGTTAGTGTGCCTCGCTGGGTGGAGATGAGCTACCGATCAAGGACACGGGTGCAATGTTCTCGCTGCTCTGTTTTCTGGAGTTACGACCCAAAGTCACAGAGTCGTGGCCAGAGTGAGAATCGACAGCTCCCCTGACTCCACACAGGCTCACCTCATCACACAGGGTCACTCACTTCTCCTGGAGGAGAGAAAAACTGCCGGTATGCAGCCCTCCACAGATACTTGAGACTTTAACGGAGTTTCTGCAGAATATATGAAAATATAAGGAGTTACTTTTATTAGTCAACAAGTTAACTGCACTAAGCTCTACTTATTTTTTTAGTAGTCTGTTAATTGTTGTCCCTAATATTAACAGGAGCATGAATATAGCATAACTTAAATAACAGTTTAAAGGTAGGCCTATAATATGTAGCTTTTTCATAATAAAATGCCAAAAGAACGACTACTACTTGTGTACTTACAAAACGGTCCGTGCCACTTGGTCGCCGTTGCCTGATTGCATCATATTCCCTTTGTGCATGCATCAGGGTTGTGGTTGCTTGCCAAAAGCTTAGTAATAAATTGACTTTTTTATCCGGTTTTAAGCTATTAATTCGTAGTTTTTAACTTTAACTCTTTGTCAGTCTCGTCTGGATCTTAAGTTATCAGTTGTATTTGTATGGCAGTTGAGTTCAGATATCAACTATCATTGCACAGCATCGCTAACTGCACCTTTAAAGGTTTATATGACAAAACCGATCAATTAATTTTCATGTATATTGTACATTCAAAGAAACTCAACTTATAAAAGTAAATACAAGTACACACTTTTACCTGTATATTGCTTTAAAGTTTCACCTTAACCTGACAGAAACAACAGTGTCTCATTCTAAATGACATCAAACACATTTACCATGTCATGTAACTACAACTGTGATTGACAGAAGAAAGATGAAGGCTGTTATGATAAAATGAAAGGTGTTTGCCCAGTTCTCCTTTAGTTGCCAAAAAGAAAGCTTCCATGTTTGTGTGGGCGAGGGAATCCCACAAAGACAGAGAACATCCACTAGTATTCCATGAAATAACATGCTTTTGATGTGAAAACGCATAAGTAATTCACTGAACTGCAGAGGTGCGCTGCATTTGTGGCTGTGAGCAGATGGCTGCGACGCCGGAGTTCATACAAGCAGATTAAACACAACTTGAATGCCGTCCAGTGAAGACAGTTGCCAACCAGTCGCTCAGATCCCTCAGCTGAAAGATCCTTTATCTCACAGGAGGCGTTTAAAACCCTTGAGTACGCCGGATCACAGTCAACTGTGCTGCAGAGAATTTACATATCCACAAAAAGGTCTTTTTATTAAAGCAGTTATGCAGAAGAGGCAGCAATATGACAACAACTTCATGTTGAAGGCGGAAATGGCAATCATTACTTTTCTGAGTGGGTTCATGCCCTCTGGGCTTAATACAGGCTCTTTATATATATATTTTTAAAAGCAGAGTTGTTAATTATCTTTTTACCGGCTTTCACTTAGCCTGCCATATCTGCTTCTACCCTGGTGATGTCCAAGATCAGATACCCTAGAATGTGCATTTGGGTCCTATTCCTATTTGCAATCACCCCAGTGACAAAGTACGTGCATTGAGCTTTTAAAGAGGGCCTTGGGCTCCTGGACCCCAAAAAAGAACATTAGGGTTAGAGATTAAAGGGTAATTTCACCTGTAGCATTTATGTGAGAGTAGGATGCCTGGAGTAGGAAAGGGAAGTTTGGGGTCCCCTGCTGGAGCTGCTACCCCCGCGACCCGTTACCGGATAAGCGGAAGAAGATGGATGGATGGAGGATGCCTGGAGGTAATCAGAGAAGTGCATGGAGACAGAGAAAGCTTGAAGCTACAGGATCAATATTTCTGGAAAGTGGACCACAGCCTCATCCCTGACTGACCCCAGTGTTGTGTCTGAGAGTGTCCTGCTCTGCAAGCGCTTTACTGTCCAGACAGCACCGGCCCTGTTACATAATGCATAACCACGGACAACAAGGCGGGCCGAGCTCTGCTGAATCAGCGGCAGAAAAACACCGCTGCTGCTGCTGAGCGAAACGAGGGCCCAGAGCAGCCTCTGAAGGCTGTACTGCCCCCACCCCTGAGAAGAGCACTTGATCACCCAAGTAACCTTTTGCATGAGTGCACTCAATCTGCCACTCACCAGAGAGCCACTGCAGACATGGGGTAGACAGGGGGCATTAGGTGGGATTATCACCCCTGCTGCCCTTTGTTGTTTTGATGTCCGTCCTTCGCCAACTCACCCCTCCCCTAGTCCAGCATCCCTTCCCCTCCCTCCCTCCCTTCACTCCATCCCACCTTCCCTCCCTCCTCTTCGTCCGGCCCTGGCACTAAAACAGAGAGGCTGTCCACTGGCAAGCTGAAGCCAGAAAACCTCCCCTCAGTAGCCCACTTTCACAGCCACAAACAAACACACTCTCACGCAAATCGAACCAAACACACAAAGACACTATACAAAATAATGAGGCCGCTTTCTCTTTTTAATGCAGGACATGATGAGGTGACACAGGTCAAAGCCATTATCGCTCATTGATTGCACTTCCTAAATCAAAAATGTAATCACAGTGGTGAGATGTTCAAATAGGGAGGCAGAGAAGAGTTTTTAAGCTCCCAGGCGAGTGTGTGAAATCCTTTCAGTGTGGATGACTTCCTGTTTACAAAGCAGATCGGTTCCCGAAAAGTCAGTTTGAAAATACAAGATTTGTTTCTGACAGCAACAAATATTTTTTTTTTTTATTTAGAGTAGTAGAATATATATCAGAAAAAAAAACCTTGAAGAGCACCAACCTCCACCAACTTCCTGCTACACCCACACACACCATCGGCCCTCTCACTTAAATTTTTAGATTAAAATTTAGAAATTGGTTGCTTAAACCTGCAGACGTCCTCTCAGGAGTTGCAATCAAGGCTCTATCATCTTACTTTCATAATCACAGCAGAAATCCCAGGGCTAAAATTAAAATCAGTCGCTTTGTTGGCAGGAAGTCGATCTGCACGCCAAATTTTCTGAAAATTTCAGAGGTTTGAAATATCCTACAGCCAGAGAGACAAGCTGACAAAAAGAGTTTAAAAATAACTTCATTAGTGGAGTGAAAAGTAAAAAAATGTTGTCTTTGCCCCCACCCCCGTGACTTCTCACAGATGGCATGGCTACCAATACCATGGCACCAAATATCATTTAGAATGCAAATAGTAATTTTGGAAAGCAGCAAAATATAGTCATTTGTTGAGAAAACAACAAACCACCGGGTCTATTTAGCAGCTGTTCTGATTATATCACATGAGCTTCATCAGCAGATGGAGTTTGCTCAGTCCAATGTGGACAAGAAAAATAGGAAATTTGACCATCTACAATTCCATGGCAAGTGATCAAACTCCATATGCTGATGAAGACCATGTGATATAATCAAAATTGACCTTGTGGTGCAAACTGCTCTTTCTAATGTCAAGAATGAACTTTGGACTTTTTAACAGTATTTTACACAGTGAGGGAAAAATACCTGAGGCAGGAAAATTGTCTTTGGTCTCACCCAGTGAAATTTTAAACACAAAACATGTCCACAGAATAAAATACATCACATTAACAGAACAAATATCTCAGTCATTGCATGCATACTCATCGTGCACAACCTCCATTCTTATATTTAGCTTACTGTAGTTTGAAGATACAAAGTGAGGATCAACATGTGTTAAACTGGATATCATCATGCACTTTTGTTTCATTTATTGGGTCATACATTAGGCGGAGTCTGCGATTCTAATCCAATACACTTTTTGTCAAACGGGTTGGAATATCTCCTCACGGTCCGCTAGCTGTCCGTTCTGTGTGTACATTTAAAGAAAATCCAATGTGAATGAAAAACAAACACAACACTATTTTGTTGGTGCTCGTGCACAGGACAGGGGAAGGGCCATGTATGGATGTATAAAGAGAAAGGCAGTGGGAGCAAAAGGGACGCTAAATCTAGCTCATGCTAACGTTCCAACAAGTCCTTCAAACCATACGACGATAGAGGTCGTTTATTCCTACCCTGTAATACGATCCATAGAAGTGTTTTCAGTACTCATGTTTAAACCACAGAACGTAACCTGGCGATTTTAAACATGTCGTTAACGTTAACGACCACAGTTTGGTTATGTGGTTTTAGGTTAAAATCATCTGTTACGTTATTTCATTTCCGATTACGCACACGACGCAGAACGTAACATAGTTCTCTCTGTACGTCTCCGTTTACTTTTATTTTCAAACGGGACATGAACCCCAGTGTCCTGGGTGAAAGTCCTGTGTTTGTTTGACCCATCCCTCCTTAAGCGTAACTTAGCGCTCTTATACTTCGTCATTTTACTTCCTGCTTCGCTCCCATCATAATTATTACGGCCACTAGAGGGCAGCGCCACTATGATATGAGTCATAATTGATGCTTGAACAAAACGACTTATGTGGGTGTTTTTCAGGGGAGGACAGTCTGTAACGTTCTGATGGAGCACTGATGGGAGAGTTGTATTTGTTTGGGTGTTGAGTTCAAATATCAACAATCTTTCTCCAGAATCGTAGTCTCCACCTTTAATCTCCACCTACACGGTATGTATCAGATTTAATATGGGGGGGGGGAGATGTTACAGTGATTCAATTATTTCGGTATGAAACAATCTTTGTTTTAAATGTGGCCTGGAACCTGTATTAAACGTCGTTCCCTGACCTACCACATCCCATCGTACCCATCGTGTAATGACGCTGCTTGACTCTGTCCCTGAACTCAGAGAGCAAAACATCAAAACAAAGCTCTCGTGCACCGTGAACTCTGACCGACACCCTAAATGTCTTTCGCCCAGTGTCACTCTCAAGTGTCTTGACATTCTGGCTTCATTTATCGACTCTAACCTTGTAAATATTCTGCTCCAGACAGACATAACTGCCCATATTCACACTGATTTACTTCAGCATGTGTCTGTAACTGTCTTTTAAAATAGACTCATTTCAAACACTCCCACCAGCTCTCTGTCAGTGTTATCACGCAGGGTGCTACAGAGGTCAAGCAGGGATTTAGTTTGTGACCCTCGTTCTTACAGCCGGCAGGGTTCGGGGCTGACCTTTCACCCTGAATACAGCCGGTCCTCTCGGGTTCAAATGCAGACCGTGACCCAGCCGTTGAACTCCCAAATGGGGGAGTGACAGCGAGGGAGGAGAAGAAAGAAGAAACAGACTACAGTACCTACTGCGTCTGCTGCTGACTGTGGAACACTCTGCCCAGCTAGTGCTTCATTAGATAAATGCAAGCTCTGTTGACACTCAACTGAAGACCTACTTATTCAGGAAGGCATTGCTTTGTTTTTATCTTTTTCTACTACTATGTCTACTACTTTTATTGTATTTTTTATCAACAATATCTACTGTGTTTGGTTTTAAGCTGCATTTTAAGTATGAAAGGTGCTATACAAATGAAGTTGTTATTATTATTGAGGCAGGCTCAATCTGGTTATGCCATATTAGTCTGATTATCTTGGAGGGAACATTGATGAATGTAATGATTGTAATTGTGTCCTAATTGTTTGTTAAGTTACTTGATTTTCAGCCTTTGAGTCTGAGGAAAGTGATGTAGATTTGTGGCAGAGAAAGAGTGAAATGTGTACCGACTTCCTCAGTACAACCAGGCTTCCTCTCAGTGGATGATGATAAAGAAAAAATTCCGCCTTGAAATTATCAGACACTAATCATCACTCTATTCTGTTCAATGCATCCCAGGAGTTAGTCAGTCATGAAATGATATAATCTGTTTAATTTTGTGAACCAATTTCTTTCTGTCTTACCTTTCTCTATTTCTCTTAATTTAATTCACAACCAAGAGCTCTTTTTAGTGCCTATTGTGAAATGGAAAATCTTTGGAGGAAACTGAAGAGCAAAGTTCTGGTTCAGATGAAGATTTCCTGACGTTCAATCTTCATCCTCATATTCTCGCACAACAATGGCTCACACTAAGATGTACTCCTCCTTTGTTTTATAAAGCAGACAGAGATGCAATGTTTTTGTCCCACCGGCCACCACACACTTTATTACTATAATTAACTTCCACCGGCTGGGGTGTTCTCACTTTCATATGTGCAAGTATCTCTGGAGAGTCTGAGCAAAACGCAGTGTGAACACAGCAGCTTGCTCAGCGTATTTATGGTTATTTGTTCTCATTATGATAAAATAGTTTGGTGTCAGGTTCAAGATGAGATGTGTTCTCAAGTAATGGCACATTTCCCTATAACGTTTAGTCTCACAGTTCTTATCAGTCTCATTTCAAGTTTCTGGTTAAAAAAAACAAAAACAAAAAAACTGATAAACCCACTGTACAATATCTGCCCGGCATTCACTAACATGTTAGCCATAACAGTTTGGTCATGTCTTGTGTTTTCAGTTTATTTCTCTTTTTGTTTCCTCACACAAGTGTGAAAATTTTAACGTTTTTAATTTTAAATCATTGCTAAACTGAACTTTTAAAAACAATAGTCTCCGTTTCTAATTTCAGACATTTAAACTGAAACTTTTGGGGGGGGGCGCATTTTAGGCCTTTATTTGGATAGGACAGCTTAGACTTGAAAGGTGAGAGAGAGGGGGAATGACATGCAGCAAAGGGCCGCAGGTCAGAGTCGAACCCGCGACCGCTGCGTCAAGGAGTAAACCTCTATATATGGGCACCCGCTCTACCAGGTAAGCTAACCAGGGGCCCAAAACTTTGATTTTTGATTGAAACTGAATCAAAGGAAAATATCTAATTGATTTGCTTTAAGATATTTACATGTAGAAAGTACAGGATATTCATACATGTGGTGATCTTTTCACAACTGCAGAAATCTGTCAGTGTTAGTATATATCAAAGATGTCATAACATGCAACTCCAAAATGTCAGCTGTTCAGAAACTAAGAAAAACAAATATGTTCATTAATGGTCTGATAGAGTTTCAAAAGGCCATGTTATTCACAACTTGCCAAAAACAGCACAAATAGCCCCAAATTGGAGTTAGCTAGGAGAAAGCATTAATAAATTCCACAAAGGCTTTAATGGGAGCAAAGTCCACTCACACAGCTCCCCTCTGCTGCTCTATCAGTTGTGAAACACACATCCTCTACATGTTTTCATTGGGCGGCCCCGCTTCCTTAATCACTCCGTTTTAATGACCCCAGGGTCTGCTCGCTGAAGTATATGGACTCATAGCAAAGATGAAAGACATGTTGATGACAATGTACACTCCTCCTTTTCTCTTACACATACTGTCATTCCTGTTCATTTTGCTACTACTCTTACATCTCATGAAAACGATAGTAATCTTGACCCTTAGTCCTCTTTGCTGTTATGACTTTGTCCTGACAGCTCAATTACTTCTGCTTGGCACAATGCATGTATTTCATGTATTTTAGTTGAAAATCAAATTAATATAAATCAACTTTTTTTTTGCTTAAAAAATAACATTCCAGGGGAATAATCAGAGTGGCACAGATCAACAGGGAAATGTTTTGTAAATGTCAAAATCTGACTTTTATCCCATTAAAATGAAACAAAAAACAATGAAAATGACCACTTGGCAGATGAAATATTTAATTTTTGGCATCAGTGTTTACTGTAATTAAACATGAAGTACACTTTTTATCAAGAGTAAGTCTCAGAAGACTTTATAAAGAGAAAACAACAGAAAAATGTTCTGATTTATCAACAATCAATCACAAAATCTGCATCCTTATACAACATTAACATATCTTTAAGGACAATAAAATCAGATTCAATGTTCAATGTGAATATCTATCCCAAGCTAGTCGTAAGTCAATTGTTAAACCTCATGATAATAACTAAATTAACATGTGCATGATCACATTTGTATAGAAACAATCCAACAAAAAAAAACCTGTGTATTGACAACACTGAGATGAACCTATCTGACAGTGGTCCTTCTGATTGTGGATTGAACGATGGCGCCATCTACCACTACTCACCTGGAAGTGCAAGACCTGATTGAGGTCTTTGGTTTACAGTATTTGTATTCCATATTAGTTTGGTTCTTTGGGAATTAAACTGTATCATACACACACAGTTTTCTTGTCCGTTTTGGACTATGGTGATGTGATTTATAGACATGAATCATCTTCAACCCCTAAATCTCTGGACTCTTATCACTCTGCCTTAAGATTCATAACCGGTCATGTCTATGGTACACATCATTGTTATGAAAGTGTTGGGGTGGTCTTCTCTCCAAGAAAGACGTGATACTCACTGGTATCTCTTTATCTATAAGGCTCTTATTGGAAAACTGCCATCGTACCTTGCAGAACTTCTCTGTTACTCAGAGGGACATTATCAGACTCACTCTGCTGACTGAACTTGGAAAAACTGCTTTTAGTTTTAGTGCACCCAACTCCTGGAAGTAATTACAGCACTTTCTTAAAATGTACTCAATTGTGCCTCTTGGACAATTTAGAAATCTGGTTTTAAACCTGCAAACTTCTACTTGTAACTGCTTTACACAGTTGCATTTTCCTTTGCATCACTATTATCCAATTATGTATTTATCAAATTATTTTCCAATTCTGAATGTTTTATTGTCTTTCTATATTTCTTATGATTGCACTTTCTGTGTTGTTGTCCTGACTCGATGACATTGTAAATGAGGGTCGCCCCTCAATGATCTCTCGAGGATAAATAAAGGTTGCTATATTACAGTGTCTCAATTCAGAATAACATTATATATTTATTGGACAAAGTGGTAAAATTATTGTGAAAATAGACACTAAATTGGATCTCAGCCTCATAAAAGAGAGTATTTGGTGTGTATATAACGCAAGCTAAGAATAGGTGTACAGTAATTGCTACTTAATGGGACTTAAAATGTTAAAATGCGGTTGACTTCCTCTGTAAAAATACATAATTGAGTATATGACTGATGTCTCCTCACTTGTCATATGAAGTCAGATTCTGATCAAGAGGCATCAAGAGGACATTTTTTATAACAAAAAAAACAAAACAAAAAAAAAAACAGAGGGCACTACAGGTCTCTGAAAGCCTTTTAAGGGTACTTGACCAATTTGAAAAACTTAAAATAAAGAAACAAAACTCCTGTATTAGCTTCTCTGCATTGGCTTCCTGTAAAATCCAGGACTGAATTTAAAATCCTTCTCCTGACCTACAAAGCTCTAAATGGTCAAGCACCATCATATATTGAAGAGCTCATAGTACCTTATTGTCCCACTAGAGCACTGCGCTCCCAGAATGCAGAGTTACTTGTGGTTCCTAGAGTCTCTAAAAGTAGAATGGGAGCCAGAGCCTTCAGCTATCAGGCACTTCTCCTGTGGAACCAGCTCCCGGTCTGGGTTCGGGGGGCAGGCACCATCACCACATTTAAGAGTAAACTTAAAACTCTCTTCTTTGATAAAGCTTATAGTTAGGGAGTGAGGAATTGCAGCGTTCGCCTAGACTGGCGGGAGAGGGTGTGTAACCACAGTCATGGCGTGCCCCCTCCCTATCTCTGCTTCTCTTCATAGAAAGCTTACATTTAGGGAGTGAGGAGTTGCAGCGTTCGCCTAGACCGGTGGGAGAGGGGTAGCCACAGAGAGACCGCGGAGTCTCTGGGGCGCTGGATAACGGCAAAGTCTCTGGGGCGTCGGACTGGACGGCAACAAGGGCCCGTGCTTTGCAGCGGACCAGGGCCTGTTAAATTGCATTAGGAAACACCCTGCAATAGTTATTAAATTACTGCTATTTTGAAATGAAATAAATTGCTAGACAACTCATGTCAAGCTTTTTTCTTTTCAGACGGGATTAAATGCTTCGTTACCACCTCCGTCTCTCCTGTCGCCGCACTCCAAGCTGCAGCTCTCTGGTTCTCTAGCGGAGTAGCTTATTCCTCAGGCAGCTCTGAACACCCAAAACCGTGAGTGGTTTGTTACACTTAATCACACTGTTATTTGTCTTTAACCAATGAATGGCTTTACTGCCACTCTGAGGTCAAATATTTTCCAAGTTTATAGCTGCACAAAGTATAGCATGTGGTGAACAAGACCAAATGCTTCCAGCATTGTGGTCTAGAGTCTCCTGAAGCATGTACACCATACACAGAGACAAAGATGGACCACTTGGGATTTTTACTTTTTACATGCAACCTTTCCCCTCTCACATTCAACCTCTCCACCTCTGTGTTCCTCTTCCAGGTGGTCTCTCTCTATGACTACAGAGCTAATCGGTTTGATGAACTGACCAAACGGCACGGTGATGTCGTCCAAGTGCTGAATAAAGACTGACAACTGGTGGTTTGGGCGTCTGGCCAATGGGCAGCAGGGATATTTTATAGCTTCTTATGTATCAGATCAGGGAAGTGAACTGAATGTCTTGTGATACACCTAGTGGATAATGTATATGAAACGTCCAAATGTGGTGCAAGATGCTGAGTTATTTTATATTGTAGGAGATTTCAATAAAGAGGTGACTCAGTCTGTAGAGGCACACGTAGCCTTGTCTGAGGGGACTGTTGAGAGGTCAACACCAACCAGGTTAAGGAGACAGAATAATACAGTGGCGTCTGTCCTTTTTTTTTTTTTTTACCAGTAATGAATATTGGCTAAAAGGTGAAACAGTGTGGTTGTAAAAGGGGAATACATTTCTTGCACTCCATATGCATGTATTCTCTCTCTTGTGTCTATGGTGCCTATTTTTCTGTTGGTAAAGTGATACTCCTTAATCTTTATTTTGACCATCAAACATCCTTGTTCACAATTCACCGCTAAAGCACCGCTGTGCCAAATACAGCCTCACATAGCTTTGAGAATGGCTGTAGACTCCTGTGTTTTTTTCTACCTTTATGTTTGGGTTTTTGTGTTTATTATTGTCACCCAACACCTGCAAATACTTTAAGGATGTACAAGTGCCTCCTCCTGATGACTGCCTGAGCTACAGTGGAATTCTGATTCTGATTCTCGCACGCACTTCTCACCTCTGCATTGAATTATTTAAAAGGAGTTGATGTTTCTGTCACAAGGCCTTGAGAATTGACTTTTTCTTTGCAATTGAATCTTCAGGGGAATCGATTCCCTGCACCATAGAGACAAAGCAAGTGGTGTCCGTGTTATCTTCAACTCATGTATCATATCATCCATAAAGACATGTCAATGGTCATTATCAATCAATCCATTTGTTTTATTCTGTGACAAATACAACGTTCATGCTCAGCTTGAAACAGTCTTACTTTGTCGAAACTATGTCAAATCATCAGCCACTAATCAGCTGACAGTGGGTGAGTGAAATACTTGGGAAAAGTATCACTTAAATGTATACTTTTTAGTGCATAAAAGAGTGCATTATGATTGTGGTCTAGATTTAAGATGGATTTTTATTTTACTTTATCTCTTCTCCTTCCTTACTTTTCCAAGGTATTTGCAGCAATTAGTTCTTCTGGGGAACTGAGGTTTCTTTCTGAGCCGAACCTTTCTGACACAGAACCTGAGTTGACTGATGCCATGTGAGAAGCTTGCTGTGTTTACATGCTCCTGACTACATTCACAGAGTCATGGTTACTGAACACTGCATGAGGCTCCAAGTGTTGGTTTTCTTAAACAAAATTAGACAAGACAATGGCGGTTTATAATAACTGACATGTTATATTACGGTTTCGAAATACCGAATACTGATTGTGAATGATGGTTTTCCCGCAGAGCTAGAAGGAAAAAGGTGAAAAAGCCAGGAGTCCCTGTATCTTCATCTCGAGCCACATTTTCAGACGCAGATGCTTCAGAGTCGCTGAGCACCAGGAGGAGAGGCAGATCCACAAACAGACCTCTCCCCACGAGACCGACGGGCCGGGCTAATGGGGCCTTCGAGCCTGATACATAAACTTGGGACACATTGATTGTTTTCAACTAGAGTGCCTTTACCTTTATTTATTATTTTTCATACAAATGCATTTTTGTAATGGCAGTAAACTCTACAGGTGTTTTTTTTTTATATTTTTTATATTTGAACAGTCAATATGTCCTTTATTGTACTTAATACAGATTGATCAATGAAATGTAAAGATTTGTCCACTAAAAAAATTGTCTGCATAAAGAATTGTGCAGTTTTAGGGATATTTATTGGCGTAAGCATGAATTGACTTGTGTATGTGTACATTTTTACTGATGATATAGAAAACAAAATTTATTTTCTTAGCCTGTAAGAGATAAACAAAGTTTGTATATGCCACTTCTTCACAGCTATATAAAAATACAGATTAATTTCCAAATGCTTTGTTAATCTCTTTCTATAAATCATATGTAAAGTCAAACTTTTGATATCTAAAATGTTTAAATAAATATGCTTATGTATGGTATGCGTTTCATTTTTGGAACGGACCTGAAACGATGCAAATAGGATACCAAGTATTCTGCTTGTTGCTATAATTTTAAAGAAGTATTTGAGTTACCTATAAATTAATGTTAATGTGTATTTTCATTTCAAAATAATTAAGATAAATTAGATAAATAGATTTTTTTATTTTTATTATTATTTTAGAAAACACCTAATGTTTCAGTGGTTATGACATTTTGTCTGTCATATAAAATATAAGCAGGCTATGCAGTGCATGATGTCAGCTCAGGTTAACTTAAACATCATGCCACTTTACTAACTGTACACAGACATGGGGTGGATAGAGTGAGTGAACACACAGGTGGGTGTTTTTCCTTCAATAGACACATTCAGCTTGTCTGGACTTTCCAGTGGTTGACTATATTCATTCATAATCATTTAGAAATGTGAAATAATCTATTTAAAAATTGTACAATCTTAAAGTTTGTACTGCTTTGTTTTTAGGCTTTTAGGCCAATATTTCCATGATCTAAGTATCTAAGCATCACAGTCCCTGCCACACCAAAAAATGTATAACTTAAAAACATCAAAAAGCTATTGTTAATAATAACAATGGAACCATTTGTGTAACTTGGAGGTTGATGCCCAGAGCAGCTGAGACATTTAGATCATGTTTTGTACGGTATGGCGTCCTTCCACATGTTGCTGAGGGCTTCATTCAGTCAGGAGAGGAGTGTTTTCATCTGTTCGTAGATCTTCTCGAACGCTTCAATTTAAACATAAAAGTGAGTATTACGCCCAGCATGTTCTTGGAAACTGCACAAATGAAGTCTAAATAGCTTTCCACATAGTATGCAGTATACGTGAGGCATCTTAATATATGACATAAATCTGATTATCTTCATTTGAGGTTAATGATTACCTTTGATGTTGCGGGGGATGACACAGGTTATACACAGCGAGGAGAAGGGCCTGAGAACAGTGTGGTCATTGAGTTTCATGTGAGTAACTGCCAAAAAAAGAGAATGACACACTTCTTTCTCTATCCATCTTCGTGGTGTGTTTAACCCCTGAATGATTGCTGGTCTTGGAACAACATTTTTCTACATCCTTGAATAAATGTCACGCAAATTAAGCTGCAACAGCGACATTTAACAGGCTTTTAAATCAGTTGTATGACCATTGTCCCTAGGCTGACTGCATGAGTAACTAATCCTTTATTCTTGATAACATGGTCATAAACTGTAAACTGGGATCTTTCAAAACACGAGGACACAATAACAATGCTAATAGGGCTGGAATCTTCTATCAGGATATATGTCATTCTACGATATACATCACAATATAGCATGTTTTCTGGTAATTCAATAAATAAATATATGAAATAACATATGAAATAACAACATGGTAAAGTTTATTTTTGTATACTCCTGTTTTAAATACTTGCCAAATGAAAAGCACTGAGTACTGAGTGCAAAATTAACATAATGTGCAAGGATAACATAAAGCTTTGTCCAAATGACATAAATGTTGCTGTAACAGAGTTCGGCTGCTGGTTTTTCAACATCGGGATAAAAAAATAGATACGAAAGACTTTTTTTTTTTTTTAATAGCATTTTAACAATATCGTCATATTGCCCAGAGCTTAATGCTAATATGCCAGCAAGTGAGAGCTTCGTGTGTCCTTTTCTCACGTGAACACTGCACAAACTGATACTTACACCCAAAAGCGCCAAGCCTCCTTGGACTGCAGCGGCCCACTCAAAGCTCAGATGTTGTGTGATAAGGCCACCCACTATTGGGCCATAAAACATCCTTTAAAAAAAAAAAAAAAAAAAGTCATAATCAAAAAGGGCAGGAAATAAGTACCAACTAGTGAGACAATTGATTTCATATCTATGCCTGTTTTTTTTCTAGATTCAGATGGCTACTGAAAAACACATTCATTTGGGATTTACCCAATGGACCAAAATGCCTCATACAGTCCAGACACCATTCCAAGAGTGCTTAATCCTTCTTCATATCCTTGTTCACTACAAAGAAAGGAAAATAATGTTTCACCTTGCATTGTGTGTGTGTGTGTGTGTGTGTGTGTGTGTGTGTGTGTGTGTATATATATATATATATATATGAATGTAGTAGCACAACATGTGAAGTCACTCACTTTGCACATGTGAGGATCTCAGAGAATGCGGGGATTACAGTCATGCCCAGAGAAAACCCAATTACACCAAGCATGATGATCAGCAACCACAGATTACTGCACATACAAACACACACACACATGAAAAAAAACCAGAAGAACATACAAGTTAGTACTGTTAACCTATGGGAATCTGTTTTGAGGCAGCAACACAATACTTAATGAGTACCGTTACTCCTCATTTCCACCGGTTGCGGAACGGCTGCGGCTGCTCTGCCATCCGTCAATACCCACCAGGTCCGGATTTGTTGCGGACAGCTGAAGTCGACCCACGAGATCTCGCGAATTCAGGTAGAATAGAACCACAAAACCAACAACAGTTTGTTTCCATCCAGAGGAGAGGGGAAACAACTCTGTGCTGTGTTTTCAAGGTGTAGTGCAGGGAAATATGATCCGCCGTGAGCACGGTGTATTTTATTTTGAAAATTAACCGGATGTTTATTTTGTTTCTGTGCTCGACTTCCTGTCCCGCACTATCTGCTGTGTGCTGAATTGCTGCGGAGCTCTCCGGCGTCCGGCCAAAATAGAAGCTCTGCGTATCTGCTCCGGAAGGCTGCGGACCGCCGGAGCTGGACGGAGTAGGGACGCAGACGTTCTGCAGTCAGTGGGAATACACACATTGACTTTAATGGAAACCTAATGACTCCGCCACCGTTCTGGAGCAGTTACGCGTATGTATGTGGTCGGTGACTTAATGGTGCTTCCCATCCCTTATACAAACAAAAAACAAATAATTGATCAACAGAATAGGATAAGCATATTTCCAAAAATGTGGGACTTTTCTTTTAAAGTAGAGAGCCTTCATTACCTTCCATCTTTACCAAATGCTCACCTCGGGATGTGAAGGAAAGGGACGGGATCGAGCATTGCGAAGGCAATGGCTATGGCGACACCACCTATCACCATGAACCAAGACCTGGTGGACTGATAAAACACCAACACACACACACAAGGGATTTACTTCATATGACAAACTTACAATTATGAAAGAATAATCCCCATTTGCTTTCATACTCACAGGATATTTATCAGTAAAATACCCAATCACCGGTGATGCCAGACAGTATGGTAACGACAAACCAAGCATGATGAGTCCCACGTAGCCAGATGAGAGATTAAACTACATCCAACAAAGAGGGGGGAAAAAAACTCATTCTCACTACGAAGCTTGATAAACTTTCTTTCCGCAGTAAGTTGACTTTTTCAAAAGATAGGAAATCACCCTCTCCATAGCAAACAGGGACAAAGAGACATCCACGAAGCCCAGTCCTGCACTCTGAGTGAATATCACATAGCAGATCAGGATGACTTTCACATTGGTGAGAAGTCGAAAGAATGAATCCTTCGAGGAGTCTGAATCTGAGCGGACAGAAGCACAAATTACAGCTCACGGTTCCATTCCGAGAAAAAAAAAAAAAGATTACTTTATTGAAATTACTGAAATATAGCAAATAATATGTTGAAACCATTACCTATGTTTGGCAAGACGTATATGTTGAATAGAACCATAATCAACAGGAAACATCCAAGAAGCATAAAAGGGACTTCATATCCAAAAGACTGGTAGAACCACCCTCCGACCGGTGGCCCCAGAATAAGACCAAGTCCTGCGAAAATCTCCAAACTACCCTAAAGAGAGAAAATTGCAGCACATTGAAATATGTAAGCAGAATCTGAGCATTTCCTCAGCATAACAGCTATTGCTACACATGCCAGAAGACATGTATTATTTTCCATGACACTGGGAGAAATGGGACATACAAAACAACCCTAACCATATTGCTTTTTTTTTGTTTGTTTTTCTCGTGATTCTAATGTCTCCTAAACAACATACCAGTCGCACAAGGATTGTCTACACTCACCAAAACAGTTGCCACATTGTTTGGGAATATTTTTACTGTAATGGCAAAAGAGGAGGTCATCGCAGCGGCAAAGCCTAAAGCGTCTATGGACCTCACTACGAAGCACAGAGTTATGAAAATGGGTCCTGCAGGTACCCGATTGAGTAACCTGCGAGAAAAGAAAGCAAAAAACAAAACAAATTATGTGAAACAAAATAGAAACATTAAAACAAAATGGGCTGTTAGTTTGTTCTTAAATAGTCCAACTAAAGACATTACAAACTAGTTTTTACACTAAATGAAATCACAAATCCACATTGATCCACATTCAGATAAAGTGGGGAATAACAATACATTCACAAAGACCCATGTATATATTGCCAATACAATACTGTGCTATATGGCAGCTTCTGTCATTTTCTGACCTTGCACTTACAAATTATGTATTTTTTGTTACATCTATCTTTAAGGTGAGGCTGGCATTATTCTACATGTTTCTTACTGTCAACAAATCCCATGAAAATGAAAATGGGCCCACGATGTCTGTGTTAGTGTATGTCTCTCAATACTTTCCCACTTTTCAACCCTGCCTGTGGCTCTCAGCGGCAACTCTATTTATTGCTACTGATGATGTAAATCTGCGTCAAACATGTATTGTTTCACCAAAAGAGCAAAATCATTTTATGAAACAGCTGGGCATTGTAGTTAAAGTGAATGTTGGAGAAAATGGTGCATTTGTTGGAACATTTTTTATCCGCAGATTCATACACATCTGGTGCACTACATTATTTATAGCAGCAGGACGGTGTATGTGAATTTGACTCCAAAAAAAGTTCAGTTCATTATATTGAAGAGACATGGTGCAACAGTGTCTCATTTATGTTTTAAATAGATTTTAACAATGGAGCTCTTTAGTACAGAGAAATAACTTGTATCAAGACATTACAGACTTCACTGATATGCAGCCAAACACCTCCTAGTTCCAAAACTGTGCTTAATATGTTTCTGTGGCTATCATTATTATCGACAGGACCAACACTTACCCAAACAGAATGGTGCAGCCTGACGAAACAAAAAGCCCCATCACGAGCATAAACTTTGCACCAATTTGGACAATCTGATACAACGACAAACAGAGAGAGTATTACTGAAGATCTGGGCAGCACATCACACTTCATATACTGATAAGAAATAGAGCCATATACTTACATATTTCCCCATTATCAATGAGCTTATGAAATAGCAGACAGCGTAGCAGCCAAATATGAGACCAATGACAGTTTGACTGGCTCCCTTCTTGACTGCCTGTGTAGAAATATGCATGTAAGGCATTTATTAGTTGATTATTACACACCATCTTAGTAACAAAAGCAATGAATAAGGACATGTAATGTAAAGTGAATAACACAAATAGCATGTAAAATAAATGTAAAATATATTGCGATAACAGATGAAAAATGCAGTTATCAGAAAACTGTGCTATGAATTAATGCCTCAAATGGTTGATCAGTACTATCATATTTATTACTCCACTCACTGTGGCCTAACCTTTGCTCAGCAGTTATTACACATGGCCTCAGCTGACCTGAGACCAATGAGTAATGAGTGAGTCATTTGTTGGCCTTCAGGGAGGCTTTCTGATGTCTAGCACGTGCTTGCTCATTCATTCCACCCAGAAGACACTACTATTGAGATGTTGAAGGGAACTGGTGATTGCTGTCTGTATGTATGAGCTTTACAATGACATGCACCAATGAGTATTACAAATGAATATGGACTATCTCCTGAAGGTGACTTATGGCCCTGATTTTACACGCTGACACGTCTTCAGTCCGAGAAAAAAACAGCTGTTTGCAGCATCAAAATAATTATTGATGAAACAATGGAATTTCACTACCCTGATACCAGCTATTAGCTGTTGTTTCACATCCTTTAACAGCAGCCCTGCTTTAAAGATATGTCTTTGTAAATATACACAAAACAATCCATCCTAAAATGGTATCCTGCTCTTTCCAGTTTGCCTGAAAAGTACAAATATTACTGCATCTTATCTTGAGTTATCTTTGCAGATGCAAATTACCAGGATTTAAAGAATGTACTCCCAGTATTTAATGTATAAGTATATTTGTATTTGTATATGTATATTTTATGTATATATGATGTATACTCTTATTTAGGGAAAGCATATTAAATGTATTACTGTTGTTTTTTTTGAAGACACATTGCCTTGTTGGTGTACATTGTCTTGACTTTACAGTGTTCCAGTTTGATTTTGTCTTGCTTTAGCTATTTGACATTACACATCACTTGTGTGATTTGCATTAGCTAACAGCTTCTAGCAACGGAAACAGACTAAATTTTAAAATAAACAAGACATTAAAATGTTACAGTTATAAATTAATGCTGTAAAATGCAGAGTTTCACTTTAGAAGGGGGTGAAAACAGTTTTATGTATTAACAATTAAAGCTAACCTATGTGTAGAGGCTAAACCCAAGCTTTAAGCCCCTGAGGTGCTCTTCCACGGGTAGAGTAATTTACGCACTTTTTACCATTCTGATCAATGAAAGTCCGAGTCATATTTGCAGTTAACACCATTGGTTCCATTTATTTCCATGAGATATCAGTTGGTTTTCCAGACAAATTACTCCTTGTGTGGTGTTGGTGTGCGTGTGTCTGTGTGTCTGTGTGTCCGTGTGGTCAAAAACTGTATGTGCCTCCGGGTTGCACTTGAGGAACTAAAGATTGGTTCCTATTTATACCAAGAGCACTAATTGGCTCTTACACACCGGCCCCTAATTGTAAATGGCAGACAGACATTACAATTCAAAACAAACAATAGACGAGCCACATGTGAAAAACATCAAAACCCATACATATGTAAATCACCATTAATCAATCTACCCTTCTTTGAGTAAGCATAGTTTAGTTATAGGTCTCTCAATAGTGTTGTTTTTTGTCTGTAGCTTGACAGAACGTACCAGACCCCTTTTGTCAGGATGAACTTCAAGCACTTTGCCAAGAAGCCAAGATCCACGTGGCGCTGTTGAGTCCATGATGACTACGACATCTCCAGCAACTAGGCTCCTCTTCCTTTGGTTCCACTTCTGTCTTTCCTGGAGAAACGGCAGATACTCCCTGATCCATCTCCTCCAAAAAAAAAAAATCCGCGAGATATTGAACCTGTTTCCATCGCCGTTTCATGTACATCTCGGAAGGTTCAAAAACACCAGGTGCCAATGCTGGTTTTCCCTTTAGTAGCAGGAGATGATTTGGTGTGAGAGGTTCCAGATCATTTTCAATTGGAGTGACTGTAATAGCAAAACTGCTTCCTTTCATTCTGCTCGTTGACTGTGGTTTAAACTTGTTGAAAGTGTTTAAGCCAACAGGCTTCTGTGGTAGGGTTACACCCTCAATATCTCCAAAAATTTAGTCTGACAAGATTCTTACATGTCTCTCAAGGAATGCAACCATGTTCGTGAAATGAGCTCTGTCATTTGAGGCTTCCCAAATGTCATGAGCTTTGGCTCTCCATTGTTCCCTGAGCTTGAAAGGGCAACTTGGAAATAACAACTTTCATGTTAGTTGGTATATCTAACTCTTGCACGAACTGAAGTTCTTCCATCACATTACAACATCCCCGCAAGAATAATGCATAAGCTTGGAGGGCTTTGACATCCTCCGACTTGATTGTTGGCCAAAGTAAAGCTTTTCTATATATGCAGTAGCAATCTTGTACTCGTTCCCAAAATGCTCTTTAAGAAGACCCTTTGCCACAATGTAGCCACGTTCAGGAGCCATATGTTGACAGCTATGAATCAATTCCTTTGGCTGTCCTCTTGTGAATTGTTCCAAGTAGTACAAGCAGTCAGCTCCACTAGCTTTATCCTCCATTCCTTGTTCAAATGCCTTTATGAAAGCCTTATATTGAAATGGATCTCCTTCAAATATGGGAATGTCTCTTGTTGGCAAAGACAGCAAGCGCTGCTGGTGAACAAGTGCCGCTGTTATTTCATTCTGCTTCTGCATAATAGCCACAACATCTCCTGATATTTGTCCATTGTGTTGATGCATTAGATTTTGCCCATTTCCCTTTTCCAAAGTAATTCTGGCATCAGTTTGCAAAACTTGTGCTTTTTCCTTATCCTGGTGATCCTTTTCTGCCAATTTTGATAATACCTGCACTTCCTTTTGCGTTGGTTTACAATCATTTGCAAGCTGTTTGTTTTGTGACGATAGCCACTCTTTTTGCTGCGTTTTCCATGTTTTATACTCATATTCCTTTGCCATAGGGTTAAGAGTGTTGAATTGTTCTAGTTTCCCTTTCAAAATAAGAGTTCATTCCATTTGATGATGCATGAGAGGAAAGTTGACCGTCCGTTGCCTGCAAAACTGCCAGCTTAGCAGTAGATGCGGCTAACTCAGTTTCCAGCTCCAACTGCAACTGCTCTTTATTTGAAACTCCTTTTCTTCCAACACCTGTAGCTCCTTCAAAGCTGCCATACGAGCCATTACTGCAGCCCTTTCAGCTGCGACTTTAATTTGTGCAGAGGAAGTAGTACTTGATTTGTTACTGATGTTGCTTTTGGATTTACCCACATTGGAAACACTGTCATTTGGTTTTATGTCATCCTGATCACCATCATCAATATTAGCATTTTCATTACCAGCATTTTCACAAACATGTTTTTCAACCCACTTTTGCATGTTGGTAATAAACTCATCATTGAACATCATTTAGGCTTTAAACCATGTTTCATGTTTCTCTTTCTCCTCCTGTGGTAATAAACCCAAAATCATGCATACATCATATTTCCTCACACAGTTCAATATAACCATCACAAGCATTTTGCACATCTGAGTGTTTACCAGTTTCCATTAAATGTTGTATGTCTTTCTTAAACCATGAGCCTTATTTAGCTTTGATTTTCTGCCAGCTTGTAGCCTGTCCAACCTATCAGCAAGTGCTTTAACAGATAGTTTGACTGCACGCGTGCTTCTTTGTCTTTCACTACTGCTGGCCATTATGTCCGCTTTGTCAGATAGCACGCTCGCAGCTGGCGTTTTGTCCGTGTCCGCAACGCACTCCAAAGTTTATCGTTTATCCACTTCAGCAACCAATGCATTGGAATTACGCGCCGTAGCAAATGTGTGCACACACTTAACTAGCCTATTAGATGGCCATCTAAATCGGTGGCGCTACCTTACTTCATCTCAGATGAACAGCTGATGTGATTCAATCGTCTACAGCCCCACAACGTTCCCCGTAGCGATGCTCATCTCTGGCGCCCAGTGCAGCAGATGAGCGGTGTCTGTAGCCCAGCGGTCCCCTCTTCGCCGTACTGATCAGCTGATTAACAGATGAGCCGCAGCAGTGGCGAAGCACTCCACACTCACTCCGCCGTCTGCTCCTGTCTCGTCGCTGGTACCAAACTTGTGGAAACACGTCTCCAAACTCCACCAAGCAAAACATTTTTGACTTTTAAACCCAAGCTTTAAGTCCCTGACCCAGGTAACAAGTTTTGGTTCCCAGAACGTTCTGGGAACGTTCGTTTTTGGTTGCGGGAACGTTCCCTGAAGGTTAGTTTTTGGTTCCCATGGAAAGTTTTCCTGACGTTTAGGGAACGTTAGTTTTTGGTTACATCGACCCTTCCCAGAACGTTCTCAGAACGTTCCTAACGTTGCAACCTTTAGAGAACGTTCCCCTTACGTTCCCCTAACGTTCCCCTACCGTTGTAACCTTTTTTTACATTCCCCTAACCTTTAAATAACTAACGACAGTGGTACCAATTTTATTATTAGTTTAAACTGTCCGTGCATGAGCAGGAATGAATTATTATATATTGGCAGGAATGAAAGAACAGGCAACAGGCAAACTTGACGGGATTTAAAACTTTAATATAAAATTAACAAAATACAAAAAAATATAAAAGGCCTAAAAAAATAATATAACAATCAGAAACTATACAAATAAGAAAAAAAAGCAATGGAGTGGGATGTACAGTGCAAATGTAGTGCAAATATAGTGTGCAAAGATGCATATTGGAATGATAATGTAATGAATTATTATATATTAGCATATTAACAAATAATAAAAAAAAAAAATTTAATAAAAAAATACAAGCTGCAAGATGGATGGAAAAAAAAAAAAAAAAAAAAAAAAAATAGAGCTCCATGTCCACCTCCACGTCTGCTGCAGTCAGCGTGGGGAAGTTCTTCTGGGAGGCCGCTAGAGTAGAAGTCAAAATGAAGCAAAGTTACAAGTCAAATTAAAAGCTCTTATCAGCCAAGCTAAGAATAATACTGATGTGAACAATAAAATAACACCTGCCTGTTATAACCCTGCATATAGTCAGGTCCTGGAAGGCCTTCTTTGCCTTTCTTCCCCGCAGGCTATACTCTTTCAGCACGTCTTTGGTTGCCACTCGCCGTAGCATGCGTCGGACTGCAGTACCCGTGGTCAGACCTCAAGGTGCTCCGAGGTTCTCTTCCACAGGTAGAGTAATTGACGCACTTTTTACCTTTCTGATCAATGAAAGTCCGAGTCATATTTGCAGTTAACACCATTGGTTCCATTTATTTCCATGAGATATTAGTTGGTTTTCCAGACAAATTACTGCTTGTGTGGTGTTGGTGTTGGTGTGCGTGTGTCCGTGTGGTCAAAAACTGCATGTGCCTCCGGGTTGCACCTCAGGAACCAAAGATTGGTTCCTATTTATACCAAGAGCACTAATTGGCTCTTACACTATGTAACTTGGCTGAACAGCAGCTACTATAATGCTATAAAATCTGTTTGGTTTATTTGGTTTATTTGTCAGGGACTGTGCTTTTCTCTTACGTGTAAATGAGCCAGAGTTAGCTTAGAACTAACTTTTACTGTAGTCCCGGGCCTGATGGTAAAAAGACACCTCGAAAATGGAATATAACGACAAAATGGTAAAACATAGTGTTAAAGGTCCCATGACATGGTGCTCCCCTAATACTGTATCTGAAGTCTCTTTTATATAGGCCTTAGTGGTCCCCTAATACTGTATCTGAAGTCTCTTTTATATAGGCCTTAGTGGTCCCCTAATACTGTATCTGAAGTCTCTTTTATATAGACCTTATGGTCCCCTAATACTGTATCTGAAGTCTCTTTTATATAGACCTTATGGTCCCCTAATACTGTATCTGAAGTCTCTTTTATATAGACCTTATGGTCCCCTAATACTGTATCTGAAGTCTCTTTTATATAGACCTTAGTGGTCCCCTAATACTGTATCTGAAGTCTCTTTTATATAGACCTTAGTGGTCCCCTAATACTGTATCTGAAGTCTCTTTTATATAGACCTTAGTGGTCCCCTAATACTGTATCTGAAGTCTCTTTTATATAGGCTTTAGTGGTCCCCTAATACTGTATCTGAAGTCTCTTTTATATAGACCTTAGTGGTCCCCTAATACTGTATCTGAAGTCTCTTATATAGACCTTAGTGGTCCTCTAATACTGTATCTGAAGTCTCTTTTATATAGACCTTAGTGGTCCCCTAATACTGTATCTGAAGTCTCTTTCCCAAAATTCAGCATACTCAGGGCTCGGTTTACACCTATCACCATTTCTAGCCACTGGGGGACCATAGGCAGGCTGGGGGAACGCACATTAACGTTAAAAAACCTCATAAAGTGAAATTTTCATGCCATGGGACCTTTAAAACATAGTGTTACAGTGTTAGAGTCAGTACTGTGTGTTTGAAAACTGACTCAGTAGTGTCAGTTACAGAGAAATATTTAGTAAGTAAGTTATAAGTTTCCATTAGCCACCATACTGGTCATACCAGACCAAGTAATGCTGTAGCAGCAAAGTCCTTAAGTTTGTTGAATTAACTAAGGGTGTTTTATTGCTTATTAATTTAACTTTTCATTAAATAGAGGAATAATTTATTATGTCTTCTTTTTAAAGCTAGCTTTAATAAAGTCAGTATTTAAAATAGGGCTGCACGATTATGGCCATCACGATTAATTATCACAATTATTTGTTGATTTTAACCAAAACAAATTGTATTGTCACATAGGCTAATTATAACTGCTTTCACATCCATATTGTGCTACATTCCTGCTAATGTACAAATATGTGCATCAAAATAAAATCCTCTTATTCACCAAAATTCAGTGCATCTCCTTAAAGAATAAATACAAATAAATAAAACAATAAAGAAAATGTAGCAAAACTTCAACAGGGCACTATTTTCCATTTTACATTGTGTAAAATATATTTTAGGAAGCAAAATATAAACTTGCATTGGACCTACATAATGGATGTGAATAAAATTAAAAATATACAATCAATAAAATACAAATATTCCATAACAGAATGTAAATATTTATTTAATTTCTGTTTTTAATTGAATCATACAGCTACATAAGCTTGTTTATATCATTAGTTTTTTTATGTTGGTTAGTTTAAGTATCTGCTAGTGCTTTTGTTTTGAAAGTACCACGCAGCCTTAGCCACCAGGTGAAGTCTACATATAGGCTAGGTGTGATCAGGTTTGTAGGAAGTAGACACCGGTGAGGGAAGATGTTTTTTTACCACAGCCTAGTTCTAGCCATTGTTCCTTTGTTTAAAATGTTGAAGAACTGGATAAATACACCTTACAAAATGCCATCTCTGCCTGGACAATGAATGTTTGTATCTCTGCGTAAGATTCACTCCAGTGCTTCAGTGGCTGTTTGACTTTGAGTTTTTAGTTTGTTTTGGTCAATCTGTTTTGTTCAATCTGAGGACAAATTACCTCTATTAAAGTGTACCCAAACCCCTCCTGTCCCCTTAAAGTGCCCATATTATGAAAAAATCACTTTTTCTGGGATTTGGGGTGTTATGTTGTGTCTCTGGTGCTTCCACACACATACAAACTTTGAAAAAAATCCACCCATGCTGTTTAGAGTGAGATACGGTTTCTGAATGTGTCCTGCCTTCAGTCTCTGGGTGAGCTGTTCAAAATCGGCACGGCTTGTGACGTCACAAGCCGAAACGAGCAGGCTAACCGCAACCATTAGCTCGTAGCGTTAGCATGCTAACGCTATGGCTAACGCTAGCATGCTACCTCGTTCTCAATAGCAAAGCACTGCTACAACACACACAAGTTCACCATAATCTACAAAAGAACTACTTACATGTGCGCCCTCATTTAGAAGTCTCCCAGCTAATCCTGCCTTGTAACTGACCAAAGTTGTAGAAACAGCCTTTCTTTTACTGTCTATGGAGCTAGCTAGCTGACATGATCTACATCTGAGCTACTGGGCATGTGCAGTGCAATCAAAGATAGTACAGAAGAAGAAGAAGAAGAAGAAAAGAGGTCTCACTCTGTAGCTAAAACAGAGACCAGCTGAAAAGAGGATCTGCAGCAGTGAGAGAGAGCACTGCAGTACAACACAAATATGGTGTTTTTTGAAAATTAAACCATGTAAACCTATTCTGGTACAACCTTAAAATACAATTATGAACCTGAAAATGAGCATAATATGGCTGCTTTAACATGTCATTTGAAACCTATGTTGGCTTATTTTGTCTTACCTCATTGGGGAAAAAGGGGGCTAATATTGAGTAACAGATCATTGAACTGAAGTTGACAGATGCCATTGATATTAGGGTGAGAGTCTGCTGTCTGGTCATCCTCAGGGGATGATCTGTTGATTCAGCTGGTGTGCTGTTATCTGCTGTGAATAATCGGAAACAAGTAAAAGTAAGGATTAAGGAGGAAGGAACAGAAAAAGGGGCATAATGAGTGTTGAGCTGAATCTCAGGAATAAGTCTCAAAGAACTACACTTCCCATAGTGCACCAGCAGCAGCAAACCAGCTGCTTGTCACTTGATCAGTAATTGTCACTGATTTGGAGCACCTGTGAAGGCATGGAGGTGCTCAGTCATTCAGACAAACAAACGTCAGAGAGAAGACACTCCAAGTTCACTCATAGGTTCAGTCCAAAGACGCCAATGGTCGTTGAAATGTTTTATTTACTTTCATGGTGTTTGAAATGCTGCTTTATATGTTTAACTGCTGTGTAGATTGGTTAAGGAACACATTGCAGCATTGATTTCATTGTTTTTGTGGTAAATGGGTTTGTGCTAAAATAATATTTCAGTTTGAGTTTGAGAAAGTAAAAGATACAAAAGGATAGTACAAAGTTAAAAATGTTAAAATTCTATTAAATGTTAAAACTTTGCTAACAAATTTGGAAATTCATGAAATTATCTTTTTCTTTATTCCATGTAAAAGGCTTAAGTGATTAATTCATTTAAGTTATTTAGAATGTTTAAACTCATTTAAGTTCATTAAACATGTTTAATTAAAATGTTTAATTCAAATGGTAACTTTTTTGTTCTGTCTTTAAAGGTTTATAGCCTAATTTACTGAACAGACCAATCAACTGACAAAGCAAACTAAAAGTGATTGAGTCGGAAATTTGAGTTGTCCCTGTGTCCTTTGGAAGGTGAACAAGAGTAGGACTTGACAATAAGATTTGACATTGCTGAGTGTAAAGGGCATATAATTAATGATAAAAATTAATCATGTTAATTCAGCTGATTTAAAACAGTTTATCCACTGCAAGGAAGTCACCAACCTGTTTGCTGAAGATCAACTTGTGAATCCATTTTTAACCCCTATCCAATTATTCAGGACAGAACTTGAAATGGTGATATGGCATACCACACAAGAAAAACCCAACAGCAGGCAACCAGCTCCTGCCTCTGTTCAGCTACAATAAACCACTGTCTAGAGCCAGCTAAGTACGTTAGTTAAATGGCTAATGTCAAATGACCATGGATGTATTAAGAGAACTTAAGGTAAACAAGGTAAAGGTGAAGGTCGAGAACTAAGGTAGGCGTGATTAAAACAAAAGCCCAATGGCAATTACTGTTGCATTTTCAGGAAGTAGGAAGAGTTAAGAAAAATGTATCAAGGTAACAAAAATGAGCAGAAAGAAGATTTCCTGTTTAACGCCTTTGCCTTCAAAATAAAATGTCAACTGGTTTACCAATCGGAACTCCAGGGGCCCTGAGATCTCGAGGCTTGTGGTCATTTAATTTAATTGAAAATCTGTTTGGGAATATGCATCACTAAAGCACAATGTTAACATTACCTAGTTTTTTGCTCACATGTTGCATCTTCCTAAATTAATTTGTGTTTAATTAACTTACCACACAACAAACGTGAGGCCAGTATGACATCTTACTGAACTAAGAAAGCTAGGAGCAGAGGGTAAAGTAGTCCCACCAGCTAACTTCTAATCTGAGGCAGGTTAATCTGGTCATGCCTGTGTGACGGTCGTCCATGTGACAGTCTCACTAGGTTGTGTATACTGGGGAAACGAGGCCGAATCAAAACAGGCACGTCGACATCACCGACAGTTATCAGGAGTTCTGCTTTTTTTTTTTTTTTTTTTAAACTCGTTTAACTGTGATCGTATAGCGGAAGTTATTGTTTTTAAAAAAAGTATAGCAATACATGTTTTACAATGCATTGTCTATTTCACAGTCAAATAAAATAAAATCCCCTGCTTCCAAGGCATTTGTGCTGCATAAAAACACAGTTTATGAAAGAGCACAGTGTCTAAAACACTGAAATATAGCTCCAACAGTAACACTATACATAACAAAAGTCAACATCAAATTCAATAACCGTTGCACACGGGAAACCAGGCCGAAGCAAGACAGGCACGTAGACATCGCAGACAGAGACATAAATAGCCCTACACAACGCACAGTAAGTCAGATGGAGAAATAGCATTAGAAACAACGCAAAATGAGCTACATTTAGTATTCAGCTCTGAGCCCAGAATTAACGACTCACTCGACGCCAAACAAACGAGGCGGGTATGGCTGCAGACTGGAGCCTCCTGTGTCATGCCCTCCCGCCTCATGCCAAGGCGTGTCCAACAGTAAGTTCAGAAGGTCAAAATTACGAAATCGCTAATTATTTTCCAGATGGAGTCACAGGTATGTTCGTGACCACGTTTGTTGCAATCAATTGAAAAACGTTTAAGTAACAATTTTAGCCATACATATAGTTTGCTGATTTCTGGATGTTATTGTGTCCCTGATGTTAATGTAAATTTGATGAAACCTGTGATGACTTTTCATTTAAAACTGCATCAGCGTTGGTTGACATTTGTTAGCGAATATTAGCTAACGTTACCTAGAGCAATTTATGGTTGCAGACTACCGACCATCATTGTCTCCTTTGCCCCACTTCAATATCCAGGCCCGGTGTAGGCAAAAGGTTTTGCAGCTCATGGAGGTGCATGGAAAGAATGCCATTCAACATGAAGGTCAGTTCCCTCCATCAGCTTTGTGCTATGCCATTATCATTTGTATGTTTGTAACTACTGCTACTTAGTAAGCTTACCAATACTAATTTTACATACTAGTTGCTTTATTTTATAGGGTAAGCACGTAATGCTATTATCCCTTCATAGATTTCTTCATAACAAAATGCCACCAGGCCTGCAGGAGTGGAAGCAGTGGTCACTTCCGCTGCCCTTTCTGCCTCAAGACCACAATAAAAAGGCAGGATGCACTGAGGCATTTGCAGATCTGTAGGCCACCTTTCCATGACGCCCAGTTGGACGCTGATGCCGACTGCAGAGAGATGGGCATCACTTCCCAGACAGGAGTGCAAAGGTCTTAAATCGCTCTACATTTTCTGTGGAGCTGCATTGGCTGTGTACACTTAATGCTGTTAATAGATTGTCAGTTCGATTGTCAATTCTCTGCAGCAGGATCAGTGAACCTACCTCATCTCAGCACTGACAAACTGCCTGTATCGGTGAGTATATGTCTGTTTGTAAAGAAAACTATCTGTGTGTGAATGTTTTGTGTTTTTTTCACGTGCATATTAAACGTGTGTGTGTGTGTGTGTGTGTGTGTGTGTGTGTGTGTGTGTGTGTGTGTGTCTGTTTCTCAGGTACATGATAGTGAAATACAAGGACAAAGAGACCCAGCAGAGAGATCCCAAGACCCACCGCCAGAATCCTTCTTGCCTTTCAGTCCTATCCTGGACAACCCTCCCTGCAGAGTGAGCCGTGCAAAGTTGCCAAATGTACTTTGTCCTCACTGTAACGTGAAGTTCCAAAGAAAAAATATCAAGAAGCACATTTACAGACAACACACCGATAAAGCTGTCAGAGATATCACTGCAAATTCCCATGCTGTATGCATTGATGAAAAGAATGGGATATATGCTGTGAAAAAGTTGTTTCTTGGACCTTTTGTGCCTCTTCATGTCCAAAAGAAAACCTGGGGAAAAAGAGCACAAAATCAAGTGTGAGGCCAGTGAGTGCCAACAGGCCAGTGACTTTGCTGTCAGGAGTGGCTTGAAAACATTTCAACGCCATCATGTCTGCTCTCTTGACTACTGTTCAGCTAATGCCACTGATACTGTACTGAGTGAAGAAATTCTGACTGATATGGTGGAAAACAAGTGGTTTGGAGAAAACAGGAAACAGCAGTGTCTCCAGCTCCAGTCACAGGCACCTACTGCCAGTGTGCCAGTCTCTGTTAATGTCACTTTGATATCAGAGCTGAAACGGTACATATCAGTCTATGAACCGAATGTAAGCTATGGGACAAGTTGGCTGTAACGGAAGGCAAAGAGGCCCAGGACAATCCCTCCTGAACAGTCGGTTAGTGTGAATGAAGTAAACTTGATGCCTTGTATACAGGGTTCAAAATTAAGTTTTTCGTCCACCAGCCATATGGCAAGTGAATGTTCGAATTTTACCAGCCATTCAATAGATTACCATTGTTTCTTTGGCTGGTAAGTGAAGCAAATCTACCAGCTACTTGCATATTTTACCAGCATTTGGCTGGTGGATGGTGCTAATTTTGAACCCTACTTGTATACATACCTACTGTCAAAATACTACAAACTGTCTACATAAGGAATTCTCAAAATAAGTGTTAAATGTGTTCATTCAGGAACCTGTTGACCTGACCAAGGAAATGGGGATTCTTGAGGTCAGAAAGAAACTACCATAGCATGAGACATAAAATAACATTAATGTTTCTGAACTTACAACGCTTACAACAAAATACTATAGAAATTATTTTGACATTAGTCTACGATATGCTTTGCAGATTACAAGATCTTGTCTCAAAGACATATTGCTTGAGGTGGTCCTCCAGGATGGTGATAAGGCACTGATGACCTTGGCCCTAGTCTGTTCATCCTTCAGAGACATAGTCACAGATGAAAACTTCCGGGAAAGAGAAAGACAGTAAGTAAAAAACGTATGCTTTGATAGTTGCCAACTTTAAACGTTTCGGCATATTTATCACATGAAGCATATAGTGTTCAATTTGATAATCCTAAAATTTTGTAATACAGGTGTGACTAATTGGAGCAGGTTCTCCTCCAAATACAAAAAAGAATTCTGGACAATGTACTCAGTGCTGAACTGCTCCCAGTGCTATTGTCCATACAAGAGCTGCATGCCGGGTATGTATACTGTATGATGTGCTTTGAAACTGGATCGCTGTTTGAGTTGTCACTTTTTGACAAAAAGACTGTCTGAAACAAAAACAAATCTAAACACTGTATGATAGCAAAACGTGAGTATGCTTTTGTTCTATACCCACAGGTTACGTTGGAAGAGGAAGGCAGGGTGAGCTGATATATTCTGAAGATCCCCCACCCAGGATTCTGCAGCCATTTCTGCCAACTAATGGCAGGATTTCCTGAGGAGGGATAACAAGGATCTGCACACACAGGAATACAAAAATAAACATGTTACACACTTTCCAAGACTCCTTTTTTTATATTCTATATTGTTTTCACACTTCACTGGGAAATTGCTGCAAATACAATTGCTTATCAGCAAGGCAAGAGGGCATGACACGGGAGGCCTCAGGCTGCAGCCAGACAGTCTTGAAACAAACGGCATTCATCTCTAAACTACATCACAACAAAAATACAGTAAAATAAAACATTGTGTGGTGGGCTTTAAAGCATTTTGCTAATATTATCTCTGCAGTGTTTAACATGCGACTTACCACAGGAGTTCTGCTGTGTGGATTACCCATAATACGTTACTTTTAGCGCTGCGGTGCGATGTGAAAGTGACGCCAGTAGACGGCGCTGTCCCCATTTATGCAGGAATTTAACAGAACCTATAACCCGTTACACCTGCATAAAGTAAGATAAGATTTTAATTTTTTTCTGGTTTAAAAAGAAAAGAAAAAAAACCTTTATTGATCCCCAGAGGGGAAATTCACATGTTTCAGCAACACAAGGACAGAACAAATAAAAATGATAGAATTTTTTTTATAAAGATATAAAAATAAATAATAATAAGAGGTATGAAAAACAAAAATACACAAGAGACTAGTATAGTATTGATATGGAACTCTGGTTTTGCACCACCTTTTGCACTACCCTCATTCCCACTATAAACCAAAGTCTCTCTATAGGCATGTATATTATTTTATTGTAATTTAAATATTTGTATATGTTCTATGTGTGTAGAAGGGGCTACAACTTACATTTCATCGTGCAACCGTGTTGTAAAATGATGGATAAAATAACCTTGTAACATATATAAATACATAATAGATGGCAGGCATTTCTATGTCTTATTCTAAATAATCTATGAGTTTGCAATCCTGCATTTTCACCATCAGATGTTGGTGTTGATCCTTAAATGTGTCCTCACGACCTTAATTTTGAAAAGACACACAGCGGATGTTGTACGTTGATTCTGGTCCGTCCAGCAGCAGGAACTTTCTCTTCGTTCCTTCACAACAAGATGGACTGGAATGAGGACCATGATGTAAGTCGCTTTATATGTTCTTTACCTGCTTCTGTAACTTGTTGTGTTACTGTTTACCTGGTGGAGACCTGGCTGACGTAGCTAACGTTAGTTTGTTCTAATACTATTATCTCAGCAGGTTGTTAGCATTAGCCTAGCTAGCCTGCTGTCTAATCTTAGCTCGTCGGTAAATTGCTGTAAATGCGAAATAACCTGTGCTTCCTGATACACATCAACAGAGACAGCTCCAATGGGCGTAGTTAGCATGCTGCTAGTTACCTGACGTTAAACAGTAAGCGAGTATTTTCTCCCTAGGATGGCGAAGGCATATTCCGCCCTACTCTGCCTTACTTTACCTCTGATTGGCTTACTCTGACATTGTTACCCAATCAGAGGAAGAGTAGGGCGGCTCATGCCTTCCATGTCTGCCATGGATGTATTAAGAGTCTACGCCGTCCTAGGAAATAAAATGTAGCAAACCGTAGTTGGCTAGCTCAACCCCAACGGTTAGATTTAGATAATTTTCTTCACGTAAAGGCATTTACGGCTACGTTATGGAAAGTCTGTTTGATTTGTCATGATGATGCAGTAACAGCTAACGCGTGTGTTTATCCATAACGAAACTGTAAGCATGTCATCATATCAGTCACAACTCCGGTTGTGATTGTCGTTAATCCACATGTGATTATACTCATTAATATTACAGGCAGACAGCGGTTAGTTTATGCCATATAACATCTGTTCGGATCCAGAGTCATGAGAGTATGAGCTTCCATGGCACACTCACATGCATGGCATAATAACTCTATTGGAATTTGTTCAACCACCAAACAGCAATATGCCCCTAGTAGTCAGTCTCCTCAAACCATTACCCAACATACTGCTATTTATATCTTCAAAATAATAGGACTGTTATGTTTATCACAATCATCTTCTTGTCAACTTGTTAAGAGTGGGTGCAGTGGCTAAAATAATGCAACTACTGATTACTTTTATATATATAAAAAAACATTGACAGATTCATCATCTGTCAATTCTTTTTTGTGTGTTATTATTTGACTATTCGTTTAGTCTCTAAATGTCAGAAAAAAAACATATTATTCCAAACCTCTGGAGATGCCATCAGTATTCAATAAATATACAGTTATATGAAACAGAATATACAACATGTACTTCATAATCCAAATTGTTGCTGATGAGTTTTCTATCAGATGACTAATTGTTTAACCACAACATTTTATATCAAGATATTGATTAAAATGTAGTACATTTTCTTGAAAGTAGTTGAGCAGCAGCTTGTTTCCATACAAGACAATAATGTTTATTTTGCCCAATCCATCAGCAATCACTTTAATATCTCTGAGTGTACCACAGTATAAACAGTGATATATGTTTTTCACCTCATAGTATATATCATTGTCAAATTGCCTATACCTTCTGCTCGTTCACAAAAATCAAACTGTTCTAGCTGTTTGCTGTAGTTCAAAATGTTCACTATTTACCTCATTATCACGTATTGTACAAAGTGACACCTTACAAATAGAAAATGCAACTTGAGAGCCAGCTTCCATCTCTTTGATGCCTCAGGTGTCTGGTTGTGTGACTGGCATAAATCAGTAGAGCTAATCGTTCTCTGCCAATTTCAGGTATCTAAGGTTTCCACGTGGACCACTTTGGACCAAATGTGTGTGTTTTCCTTGTGTATGTGTTGCAGGGTCACGGCCACATGCATGACAGCTGTAGCCACGGACATCCAGGTCACTCTCACAGTCACGGGCCGAGAGCGGCTCACCCCTTCATGACGCCTTTTCAAGGACAGTTCAAAAACGCAGATCAGACGATGGACGTCAGTCAGCAGCCGAAGAGACGGTCGCACATGGATGACAGCGGCAGTTGGGACATAGTGAAGGCAACGCAGTAAGTGGTGGAACATTTGCTCTCTGTCAACTGGTAGACATTTTAATGTGTAGTTCAAATTCATGCAATGCCAAAACTGTCAAAGAAGGTAAATAAGCAGTACATTAAAGCTATAGTGTGTAGTTTCTGTCGCCCCCATGAGAAATTCAAAATAATGACAACATAACTGTCGGCGCGTCCACATGATACAAGCCTTCCGTGATTGCGCACCACCCCCACCCCTCCTCCACGCAGTTGCTAGTAGCCAAGGAGGAAACAGAGGATTAAAAATAACCTGATGGACTCTTCAGAAGAAGTCATTATCTTCACTGGAGTTTCTGCGCGTGAAAGTCGCCGGACGACACAATCTTCTGAACATAGCCATACTGAGAAATACAGAGAGAGCTGTGTGGAGCTGATAGTCTTAATTAGCTCTGTAGCAACTCATTTGGTAACGGCTTGAATGTAACAGACGTTCACTAATATCAAAAAGTTACGAATTAAAGCTTTTAAATAAGTTTGGCTAAACTGTCGTTTTTTTCCAACCTGTCTGATCATCTGATTGCTCATATTTCTTTTTTTTTTTTTTTTTTAAAAGAGATGTTGCAGTGTTCCCAGATCTGTTACTAAGGGAAATTATTGCCGAAACTATAAAAATAAAACCCAAGTGGTTAAAAAACTTGAATTTTCCTTTAATGTTTGATATATTTGATAACAATATGGAAAAGTCTTTTTCTGTTATCCGATTGTATCATTATACATCGTGCAATCAGACCAATGTCTTGACAGCGTCAAACCTGAACCTCCTCTTTTCTAAGGTTGCAGATTCCCCTGTTAAACCTTTTATTAGATAATATTGTGTGTCAGTATTTAGAATCAAATAGTTTATTTAGCCTTAAACATTTGGTTTAAATAACATTTAGTTGTTGTGCTGCGGCTCTTTAACCAATCACTGAATTTAAAACATCGTAGAGTGTAGAATTAGACCAACTCGTAACCTCAGATTTAAACCCAACTCCAGATTCTCAAATGGTAGTTTCATCTGTGTGTTTTTCTGTTTATGTCCAGAAAAAAATACCCCTTTTCAATTTATGCCTACGTTTTGTTCTAAAATAGTAAGTAAAATATTAAGACAACTCTGATTATTACTTTAGGAAGATACAGTGCTTGGCATAAGTGAATACACCCATGCTAAAGTTGACAAAATTTTGAAAAAATTGATCTTAATGCCTTAATTAAAAATTTTGAAAAATCCAACCTTTAAGGACACCAATTTTCTTTGTGAATGAATAATGTATCATAAATACATAAATGTTCTTCCTTAAAATACAGGGGGCATAAGTATACACACCCCTATGTTAAATTCCCATAGAGGCAGGCAGATTTTGATTTTTAAAGGCCAGTTATTTCATGGATCCAGGATACTATGCATCCTGATAAAGTTCCCTTGGCCTTTGGAATTAAAATAGCCCCACATCATCACATACCCTTCACCATACCTAGAGATTGGCATGGGGTACTTTCCATAAGATCATCTCTCAATGCAAATCAAACCAGCTATTAGTCTAACTGAAAGTACCCCAAAGATGATTTTTTTTGTTCCTCTTTTTAGTCAACTTTAGCATGGGTGTATTCACTTATGCTGAATTTCAGGCACTGACAAGTATTTAATCAATGTATTTGTGTAGGAGTTGCGCAATAAAACGTAAGGAATGTGCAGCTGCTTTCAGAGCTCTGTGTTTAACTAGCAGTCAGAGAGTGACAAGTCAGTTTTTTTTGTCCAGTTTGAAAGCAACCTAGAAATAAAACAGTAAATGATAACGCTGCACAAACCTGTCATTGTGCTTTAGGTGAGATTAGTACACAGCAGTAATTGTAGCAAACTGAAGTGCTGCTGCTTTTGCTAACTGATCAGTGAGTTGAAATACTGTACAGCAGAACGAAGGTCATTCTTGTTGTTAGACGGGAGATGAAAAGAATCCGCAGAGCCACTCCTATCTGTCTATTCATCTCACCGTCTGTCAGTATTGTGGAAACCACGTGTACACATGCTGCAGATTTCTTTCCCACAGCCTGAAGCTATGATTAAATAAACTTAATGTTCTACTATCTACTCACAGTTGACAGTTTATTGTCTATCAAGTGGCTTTTAGTTGAAAATTTGTTATAATTAGTAGTAGTAGTAGTTTTATTTAGTAGTCGTAGTAGTAATTAGGGACTGTTCGTTATTTAATTAAGGGGCCACCGAAGGACTTTTAGTCAAAATAGACCTGACCCTCCCTTCACCAGCTGACTAAACAGGGAGGGACCATCTGCTAGCGATAGGGGCCGAGACTGAGAGAGCTACATGGAGCTACATGGATAAATATGCACCAAACAAGCCACTTTGAAATTTTGCTCTACTCATAAATACAAAAGTTGGGTGACCCTTCCCCGTAGACTAAAAAAAATGTGATGACCCTCCCCTCAACAAAGAATAAAAAGACATGACCCCCCTCTATTTTCCTCCGGTGGTCCATTCCATAAATACCGAATGGTTCCTTAGTAGTAGTTTTGTTAATTTTATTCAGGGTTCTGTATTTTCCTTATTTGTTGTTTTATAATTGTGGAGCACTGTGCAACATAAAGTATTAGTCTGGTGGTTATTATTATTGGTGTGTTAATAAAATGTCTTTCTCTGTGTGATCCTCTCAGGTTCGGCATCCTTGAGCGCTGTAAGGAGCTGGTGGAGGCAGGATACGACGTCAGGCAGCCGGACAAAGAGAACGTCACTCTGCTGCATTGGGCGGCCATCAACAGCCGCTCAGAGCTTGTCAAGTAAAGTGTGATTTATACTTCTGCGTAAAATCTACGCCGTGGCTACGTACGTAGGTACGTGGAGACACGGACCTACGCCGGACCCTACGCCGTAGCCTGAAGCACACCTCTCGAAAAATGTACCAACACGTCGTGTCTTGGTAGCATCGCATTTCCCCCGACTCATTTCCTGGTTCTCCTTCTCCATAAACAACGTGAAGTCAAGGAGAGGGTTGACTTTTCCTGCTACAGATTTCCGACTGTGGTCAGAAAGCACAGGGGAGACACTTTTTCTCTCACTATGACTCTAGAGTCGCTACTCGCTCCAAAGCTAATCACCGTCACTCTCTCACTTCGCCCTCGCTCTACCACACACTCCACACACACACACACACACACACACACACACACACACACACACACACACATGCCGGCTCAACACACACACCAACGCACAAGTATAAACTTCAGGCCTCTTACAGTACGTAGGCTATGGCGAAAGCTCTGCGTTGAGCCTCCGCAGAACCATAAATCACGCTTAAGACCTGCAGATATAATTCTCTCTCATTACATGACACAGGACACACATCAGGACTTACCAGAGAGACATGAGAAATAGTTTTATGCAAATATATAAACATTTCCCTGCATCATATTTGTCCAAACACAGAGGCTATCTGATCTGATAAGTAGCCCTGTGTCACTTGCTTAGTGTGAGTGAAATTAGGGAAAAAACATTGTACTGTAATATGCTCGAGTAAATGAGATGCCATTGTTCCGGACATATAGGGCCATTATATTAAAAATGTATTGAAATGAATTATTTAGTATCATATTGGCTGTTTTTGAGTCAAAATCACTCCTCTCTATGTTCACATAAATAACATTGCATTTGAATTAGGATAAATTCAGTCACAAAGTAAATGTAAGTGGATGTTGTTGCTGCTGTCAGTTGGACATAATATTGAAAAGAATCCGCCTCAGTACAGTCAGTCCTTCCTCGGGGACTTTATGTATTTTATTTCCCGTGTCAGAAGTGTCTGCGAAGAAGCACAGTGCTTTGAGGCAGTAATAAACGGCTTCACAAAAAACATCCAGAAAAGAAATGAGAGACAACTGAACTGAAATACAACACGCTCCAAATTGAAATGTTCTGAACTGTTGACACAGACTTTTGTTTTAACACTGATCTGCTCTCTGTATCTTCCCTGACAGGTATTATATTTCTAAAGGGTCGATAGTTGACCAGCTTGGAGGAGACCTGAACTCTACTCCTCTTCACTGGGCCATAAGGTGACTGAATGACCATAACGGGATTTGTTGCTAGGGTTTTTTCTTTTTTTATTCTAGATTTTTATATTAATTATCCTGGTTCAATTGTTTACATATCATTTATGTGTCAAAAGAAATGTTAAAAAGGGATGTTAAAAAAATAAAAACTCCCTTTATTGTTATTGTCAGCAGCTTTAGGCTTCTATTAAAGCTATAGTGCGTAGTTTCTGTCGCCCCCAGGAGTTGAGGAATTGTAAGTAATGACAACAAAACTGTCGGCGCGTCCACGTGATACAAGCCTACCGTGACCAGTGGTGGAGGAAGTACTGAATCTCAGTACTTAAGTAAAAGTACAAATAACCAGAGATATATTTACTTTAGTAAAAGTAAAAGTGCAACAATGAAAACCCTACTTAAGTAAAAGTAAAAAGTACCTGATTTTAGTAAATGTACTTGCATAATGATTTATTCTCTTAATGTGTATATTCTAATAATAAAAAAAACAGTATGGGCTGTGGCATTTTAATTAAGTTAGTTTTAGGTTAATGTAATTGTGCTTACCATCTGTGGCCCAGTTTACATTCTGACTTACAATTCTGGTTATCCATCAGGGTGATCTGCATGAAGCTTGACTTTGCATAATATATTTCCCACGGGACAGTGAATGCAGCACACATTTATTTAGCAAGAACACACGGGCTTGGACAACAAGTACATGGCTCCACAGCTGAGGAGCACCGGGAGTGTTTTTGAGATAAATATACGGGTTGTATATTAACCCTATGTGAACGGATGCTTCACAGCAACCCGCTTTTTACAGCAACCAGCAGGTATCCAAAGTGCTTAACATCGAAACCAAGAATAAAAACACATATCATACAATATAAAGAAAGAACATGTAAAATCAGAAATAGTTACAGAGAAACAGAAGAATGAAATCGTCACACCACTGCTACGTATTAAAAGCCTGACTAAACAGATGCGTTTTAAGTTTGGACCTAAAAAGAGCTACATCTGTAATAGTGCGAATATCAGGGGGTAACTTGTTCCAGAGTCTCGGAGCAGCAACTGCAAAAGCCTGGTCACCCCACTGTTTATATCTAGACCTTGGCACTTCTAAAAGTCGCTGGTTTGAAGACCGCAATGACCGGTTGTGCTCCCGCAAAGTTAAAATTTCGGACAAATACTCCGGGGCCAGACCATTTAAGGCCTTGAAAGCAAACAATAAAATCTTAAAATCGATTCTAAAACGCACAGGGAGCCAATGAAGGGTGTAGAGAACAGGAGTGATATGTGCACGTCTAGATGTGTTTGTTAAAAAGCGAGCAGCTGCATTTTGCACAAGTTGAAGACGTGCGATGGAGGTCTGATTCAGACCAACGTAAAGAGCATTACAATAATCCAACCTAGAACTAATAAAGGCATGAATTGCCTTTTCTAGATCGTGCCTGTTGAGGAAAGGCTTAACTTTAGCCAGGAGACGATGCTGGAAAAAGCTCATTCTAACAACATTACTGACTGCATCACAACTGCACCAACTGAAATGAAACGCAAAGCGAATGACGATGCATTTTGTTTCTGTTTGGCCAAAGTGCTTTCTGCAGGGGGATGTGTTTTGATGTGTTTTGTGGATTCGTCAATAAAGCTGTCTGTGGGTGTTGTCAATGATGAGGCAGGGCCACCTCCCCATGGTGATCCAGCTGATGAGATACGGAGCAGATCCCTCCATCGCAGACGGAGAAGGTTACCGCGCTCTCCACCTCGCCATCCTCTTCCAGCACATGGCCATAGCAGCATATCTTATGGCTAAGGGACAGGTCAGACTCCACACACACACACACACACACACACACACACACACACACACACACACACACACACACACACACACACACACACACACACACACACACACACACACACACACACACACACACACACACACACACACACACACACACACACACTCCGTAAACACCTCTATTTGTTTTGTCTTATTAGAGGTCTTTTTCACTTGGTGCAAGTTTCTTTTTCTTTTCTTTTTCCTTGTCTGTTTGGTAATCCTCTCATCGCCTCGTTGCCTCCAGGAAGTTGAAGGACCTGACTGCAATGGACAGACACCACTGATGTTAGCAGCCCAAAAGATTATTGGGTAAGCATCCTAATCCTTTACTTATATAGGATATACTTTTAACCCCACTGGTTTCAAGTCAGTATGTGAATACCCAAATATTGTTGACTAGTGAAACAGTGAATGGAGGTTGTGTCTGTGCCGATTTGTATATTTAGCATCCTGCACATGTTTTCTGCCCGCATGTTTTACATGAACTCTGCCTGCATCACAGCTTTCTTTAAAGCGTTTGTGTATTTATAAAAAAAAAAAAAAAAAAAAAACAAGCAGCAAAAATATAAGAAATAGTTCTTCAGGTGTAAAAACACACACCACAACTTTTGACTAGTCCAGAGAGGAGTCTATTAGTCTATAGACTGGGTTAAGTATCTAAAATAAACTTATTTCATGACCTCTTGACTAGGCCTGCACGATTAATCGTTATAAAATCGCGATCTCGAGATTTAATTTTTAAATAACTTCGATTTTTTTCTTTTCTTTTTAATGACTGATTCTCATTTAATTTTACGAGCCGACTGCATCACAAACGCTACTACTTTCTTCTGTGAGTTTTAAACACTGACTGTATAAAAAAGGTTTTAAAGCGCTGCAATTCTCTCCCTTCTCTTCAGTGAAGCCTCTGTGTTTCCAGGCTCGTGGTGATGATCTATGTGTATCTATCTATGTGCTCTATCTATCTGTTTGGTACTGCCAATTTGTTTTGTTGTGTCATGGTTCATGTGTGCAATAAACATGACACTTCGTGACATCCCGAATCATGCAGGCCTACTCTTGACATTAGTATCTAGAGAGGTTGTTAAGAAATAAACCGCACATGTTGTTCTTCTGTCCTAGGCCTGAACCCACAAATTTCTTAATCAAAAATAACGCTTCTGTGAGTGCTGTGGACAAAGTGAACAGGAACACTCCGCTGCACTGCGCCGTGCTGGCAGGAAACGTAGACGCGGCCCACATCCTGCTGGAGGCCGGGGCCAGTATCGATGCAGAAAACATCAACGTAAGTTTCAGTCTGCTGTCACACTGCGAGTAAGAAATGCCACTAGTCAGAAACTTATTTCCCTCAAATATAGAAATAATGGACGCACTGGACTTGTGTGACCATCTGGCATCAACAGCAAATCCATGTTGCACTTTTTTTGCCAGTGCAAAATGTTAAAGACATATAGGGATTTTAATTGAAATACTTACTGGAATCATTATCTCAAAAGCATTTGTTTTATTATACAGACAGACAGACAGAAACATGTGTCGCAACTAGTTTGGTTTCGATCGTGGTTCAGAAGGAAACTTAAATGAGTGTGGTGTGGAAACTTGAAACTGCCAGGGGTGCACATACACTGAAAATGAACAGTTTGTTTAAAAGCAGCACAATTATAAACTCTTGTTATTAACTTACATATTGAATTGAAGCAATAATGATGCATGTCTTTGTGGTGTTTCTAATGCTGCTTCTTCAGGGTCACACACCCATCGACTTGGCCCATCAGGTGCACAGCCCGCTGCTCATCCACATGCTCAACCACGTCAAACAGGAGAGGATTCGGTCCAACTCGCGCTGCCTGCGGATCGTCAACAGATACAGGGTAAACAGATACTAAAGAGCACACACATAACATCTCAAATTACAAACATAAAACATCTGGTCATTAAATCTCCTATAACACCATCCTGTTTGCATTTTGCAGGTCTTTCTGCAGTTTTTGCTCTGCACTGCCATGTTTGGAAGTGTGGGCGCCATAGTTGATATGAACTCCGAGTCCTGGTTGCTCAAAGGGATCCTGCTGGCCTGTGTGATAGGTGTGATCAATCTGGCCTCAAGGTGAGGGCACAGCTGTTCTTTTGACTGTTCTGAGTGTAATGTAAATGGAGAAAAAAAAACACATTTTGCTCCAGTGCTCATGTACTCCATCAGCATGTTGTACAAAATCGGTTGTTTGTCATTTAATAAGAAATATTTGTGTCTAAATAGGAACTTCCCAAGTCCAGCCTTTCAGACTCTCCTACCAGCTACATCTCTGATGGCTTCAGTGTTCTGGATGCTCGTCACCTGGTTCCTCTGGTTCTTGCCAGATATCCTTTGTTCGAAGGAAACAACAAACCTAAAACAGTTACAAGTCAGCTATTTTGTGATGTTTGTTTCATCGTAGGGTGGGCGTTCCTCTGACATCTAGAGGACGGGTCAGACACACATTTGCAGGAGTTTCAGTGGATTTTAACGGCAAAAAAAAGATCAGTGATCCTTCATCGGGTCAGTCCATCACAATCAGTGAGCGAGAACTTGTGTCTTGAGTTGCCTGACACGGAAGAAAAGATTTTTTTTACATTCACGGTAGGATAAAAAAGACCAGAATGCAATGCAGCTACAAAACAAGTTGCATGTTAAGTACAATATGTTTTTCCATTGTTCCAATTTTCCAACAGGAACTGACTATTTTTTATATATATATATATATATATATATATATATACACACAAATACCATTTCGGATTAGTTTTAGAGGTATTCTGGGAAATGTAGGAAGTCTGCTGAGCGAACTTTGCTAGATTTAAACCAGTAAAGTATTCACTGTGATCAATAGTTTCCAAAGTCAGCAGCTGATTTCTGAATTCAGTTTAATGTAATGTGTGATATTGTATCCTTTTGTTCAAACTGATGAATGAAGAGTTTCTTGACCTTTGACCCCACATGGGCCCAGTGCCACAGTTCAGGTCTTGTTCACTCTGAACGCCACCGCTCTGCTGTACTACTACTTTCGCACCTGCAGGACCGACCCAGGCTTCGTCAAGGCAACCGAAGAAGAGAAGAAAATGGTTGGGAGGGCCATCAAAAGTTAAACACTGAATACTATCATCTTGCATGTAGGTGTTTTGTGCACAAATGAGCGGAGTTGTGTTTGTTTACGTTGTCAGAATGTGTTGGTGTTGGCTGAATCCGGCTGTCTGGAGCCCAGAATATTCTGCACTTCCTGCATGGTGAGGTTCTGAACGCAGCGCCTTCCCCTTTTTACAACGGTGTTCTATCAACACAAACAGTGACAACCTAGTGGTTTACATTGCCTTGTTCACAGATCAAGAAACCAATGAGAACAAGCCACTGCTTCCAGTGTGACTGCTGTGTGGCCAAGCAGGACCACCACTCCATCTGGACCAATGGCTGCATCGGTACGACAGATTGTAGCAAGTAACAAGTGACTGCAGCTGCCAGAAAATACAATAACGTGTTTCTACATGTGTTAATCTAGTAACGAAGGTTTCATCAGGGGGATGTGTTATCAAAATACACATCGTGGTGAGTCTGGGCCAGGGATATATACTGTGTGTTTGAGATTATTTTAAATTAGATAGTTTGTGAGAAATTAAGGAAAATGTTGACAAATTTCTCTGTTTCCTAATCTTAAAAATCCTTAATAATACAAAATAATGTATTCTTGTCCAATAGTAGATTTAATCAAAATCTGTACATATGTTTTCAAAACATTCTGCTAATTTCAGTTGTTGTTGTTTTATATTATTTCACGGCAGGTACTTTTCTTAACGTATAAATATGTGTTTAGCGTGTCAAGGATAAACTGTGATCATATTAGAGAATATTAGTGAGTATAAATTGAAAATTACAACAAATTGATGCTATTAACAAAACTGAAAATGTGTTAAAATATACATTGTCCTGCTATTATAGTACAATAACTCATTAACCATCAGTTACTGCAATTATTACAGTGTTTTAACTTTATTTCGATATCCATCGGAGGATGTTACGTGTGCGTTTGAAATTATTAGGATGTGATTGTAGTCGCCATCATTGTTACAGTGTCGGCTCCCTCAGAAGTGCACACGCATTTGAGTCTTCTGACAAAGTTTTAGACGATCTCTCATCGCACATATTTGTCGTGTTCCAGGTGCGAGGAACCACTACTACTTTGTTCTCTTTCTGCTCTCCCTCGTGCTGATGGGAGCCTGGATGTTCTACGGTTGCCTCACATGTGAGTGACTCGACTCATTAAAAACCGTATCTAGAGTCCAAAATTAACTTTTTTGTCCACCAGTCAAATGGCTAGTGAATGTTACCAGCCATTCAATATATAACCATTGTTTTTTGGCTGGTGAGTGAAGCAAATCTACCAGCCACTTGCATATTTTACCAGAATTTGGCTGGTAGATGTTGCTTATTTTGGACCCCGACAGTATCTGTATCAGTTTTTATATTTACACTGGATACGCGTGCCTGTGCTGTGTTTATTCTTTCCAGACTGGTTGACTCACTGTGTGCTGCATTATGAGGAGCAGGGCCTGTGGGGCGTCGTCTCGGCCCTGGTGAGCTGCTCCCCATGGCTGCTCACCATCTTCTTTCTGGCCTTCTATCACACCTGCTGGTCCGGCTTGACCCTGCTGCTGCAGCTCTACCAGGTGACTGGCTGTTAACAACTTTCTACAGCTCTCAAAGATCCTATGAACAGCGTTCTCTTGTCTTAAAAACCAGACTCAAAATGAAGAGCATCACCTGCCTTCATAGATTAAATTAGCCACCAATGGATTTCTTATAAATGCCTTTTAAAATTGCTAATGTAAAATAACATAATGCCTTAATATTCGAATTGCGTATAAATATGAAATATCCATAATAATTATATATAATTACTTTATAAATAATAATAATGATGATTATCAAATAATGTTACAGATAGGTCCTAATGTATTTATTTGTTTATTTAAAAGGGACAATGCACATTAATTGACATTTTTTGTTTACACTCAAAATGTAAATGCACCAGAGTTAGCAGAAAAGCTAATTTTCATCTGTAGTCCCTTGGCAGGTCAACACATCATCATATTACATTAATAAAAAGAATACAAGAAAGATAGAAAGCAAATTATGAAAGAAAAAAAAAAAGAGAGAGGGATAGATAGAAGGGCAGTACCTAGGATGAGGTAAACCAGTTATTGATGATTGCCAGTGGTGGAGGAAGTACTGAATATCAGTACTTAAGTAAAAGTACAAATAACCAGAGACATATTTACTTTAGGAAAAGTAGAAGTACCACAATGACAATTCTACTTAAGTAAAAGTAAAAAGTACCTGATTTTAAATGTACTTTAAGTATTAAAAGTACTTGCATAATGATTTATTCTCTTAATGTGTATATTCTAATAATTAAAAAAAAACAAACAGTATGGGCTGTGGCATTTTAATTAAGTTAGTTTTAGGTTAATGTAATTGTGCTTACCATCTGTGGCCCAGTTTACATTCTGACTTACAATTCTGGTTATCTATCAGGGTGATCTGCAGAGTTAAATATCATTAGCAAAATCAACAAAAGAGGCTGGTTATACATCTTTAAAATATTTATTTAACTGTAACACAGATATTTAATGTTCATTGCAATGGTAGCTGTGCTGGCCAGGTATACATCCAGCTGCTTTTTACTCCATTGGAACACGTCTGTTGTTGTTGTTGTGATGCACATTACATTGTTAACGTTTATTCTATAAATGTTTTGGAACTGAAATGTCATTAATTACATAACGTGCAAAATATGTCAAGCTGCTGCTTTGAAAGCCCAGCAGATGATAAACTAAAACCCTAAAAATTATCAGAGGCGCCCAAACCTTTGCATAAAACTGTAACAACATATTTTTGATTCTGCTGTTAGGAGCTGCTCTTTGCCAGGCTTTCCATCTTGCAATTTAAAGAGCCAATGACTTACCCAGTTTCAGCAAGTCTTCATTGCTTGTCCAGGATGTCCGAAACTTTGGAAGTCAAATTGCAGCTGCAATGAGTTCGGGGTCGGAAAGCATGGGTCCAAACCGCTGTATTCCTTCTTGAAGGGCAAAGATCAGTGGCTCTGTAGAGCTTGGATGAGGTTAGGAGGCGGTCAAGCTTCACAGTTACAAGGGTAATAGTGGGCACCAGCCATCCCATATGGACATTCACCTCTGTCTGCATTATGTTCAGTGCCTTGGCGATTGGGCTCATGGTAGCAGCATATTCAGTCAAGAAGGCAAGTTCTGCAGGGCTGAACCTGTCACGCAGCGATAGAAAATCACATAAAATGTCATATGGCATTAACATTTGTAACATACACAGATGCCAGATCCCTCTCACTGTCACTCACATCTTCCCCGTCCAGCAGTCTGTGGTAGTTGCAATGTATTCAATGTTCTGCATCACTTTCCTTACTCTGGATTTCATTTCCTCTGTTGATTTTCTAAGTTTAGCTCTGACCGTTGTTCTGGACATCACTGTGTAGTTTGGCATAGCATGCTGTATTAAATTTATAAATCCTGGTTGCTCCACAACTCCGAAGGGATGCAAACCCTGAACAACAAAGTTGGTGACTGCCTGGTCCGTGCTCTTTTGTGAGGCTTTGGTGTCCTCTAGTTTCTGCTGCTTACAGTTTGATGCACTCTCACCAGCAGGCAAGCTTCCCTTCCTCCTGACTGTGGGTGCTGTCAGTTGAAGGTATCGGTTGAGCTGATATTCATTCTTTCTCTGAAAATAAAAAGTAACAATATACTCTTGGTTAATTAATTAATTCTAACTCATTCAACCTAATAGTCCTATAATGATGGAGGTTACTGTCCAAGTTTATAGCAAGTAGTGCAATGCCCGTTCAAACATGCTATTCCTGTAGAAAACCCGTAGCCCAATTAAATGCCAACAGGTAGGCCTGCTTTAAAAAAATAGGATGATAAGGAAGAATTCGATAATGAATACTGAATATTATATTACATTATAATAAATGTGCAGTGAGCAGAATTTAATTATTTTTTATAGATCAAAATGACAGACGTTCCTGTAATTTATAGATAACCAGTGGCAAAAAAATTATTCATAAACTGTTGATGAGTGCAAATATTTAAAATGTGGCTAATTTAGAAACTGCTCCTCTATGACAATATTGTATGTCGCTTTGGACAAAAGTGTCTGCTAAATACCATAACCATAACCATGACTAAAGCCCAAAAAATATATATTATATATTATATAACTATGTCAGCTTTAGCCTGGCTGGTAGCAGCTTTCTGCGGTGAAAAATGGCCGGGATATGTTGTGATTACGTTGCATTAATCAGGTGATTTAGTTTGTCTTTGCAGCGAACATAAAACACTGACTACTGTAGCTTCACTACCCATGGAAAAGCATGTGCATCACTGTGTCAGCGGCAGCTGTCGCTTACGGTACTTTCCTACACACGGGAGAGCCTCACTTCCCCAGAATAACCCAACAACCAGAAAATGAGGCAGGCATATAGATAATGTAAGAAACTCTCAAAATTTAATAAGTTGTATGTAGTAGTGATATGGCAGTGGGGATAGCTGATAAAGTTTGCTTATAGAGGGTTTCTATTGGTTTAAGAGTTGTCATGTTTGCTTGGGACCAGCTTGTGAAACAGTGTATGTGGGAAAAAATCATGGCATGCATAAAAAGTGTGGCTGCCTCTGTGGTTAGATATGGCCTTGTGTGTCTAAAGTTAGCCAGATTATATCTGATGGTATTAGCCACCTTTTTAACATGATTTTTAAAAGTTAAATTAGAGTCTAAAATGATACAATGGTATTTAAAATCAGACACAACCATGAGTTTTTCTCCTTCAATAAAAACATCAGCCTGCTGTGCACTTGTGGATTTCTTAGAGAAGAACATACAGACTGTTTTGTTAATGTTAAGATGCAGATATGACATTTTTAGCCAGTCAGAAACATGGACCAGTGCTTCAGTTAGTTTAGTTGCAGCCTGCTGTTTGTTCTTGGTATGCAAATAAAGAACTCTGATAAAGAAATCTGCATACATTTGTATATTAACAAATGGACAAACTGAAGGTAAGTCATTAATGTACAGGCTAAACAAGATAGGGCCCAATACTGACCCCTGGGGTACACCAATATTACAGTCGAGGTATGAAGAGTAAGAATTACCAATATGTACGCTCTGTTTCCTGTTAGATAAGTAGGACTCCATCCATTTCATGGCCTCATCGGAGAAATTAAAAAAGATAGTTTTGATAATAGTGTCTGGTGATTCACAGTGTCAAAAGCCTTCTTAAGGTCCAGAAACACTGCACCTACTATACCACCCTCATCTAATTTTGACTTGATGTTTTCAAGGAGGAAACAGTTAGCTGTCTCTGTAGAGTGGTTTGTGCGAAATCCAAATTGCATTGGGTGTAAAGGGGTGTGGCCAAAGTTTAGATGGTTTTTCAGCTGTTGAGCTACCCATTTTTGGACATTACTGATAGAATACTAATGGGTCTATAATTTGACACCATTGTTTTATCACCAGACTTGTAGATCGGAGATACCACTGCTGTTTTCCAGGAGCTTGGAAAAGTACTTTGCCTAACTGACAGGTTGATCAAATGAGCAATGGGGCAAGCAAGTGCGTCCCTGTGTGATTTTAAAAATGTGGTATCCAAACCATATGAATACTTTGCTATAATTTTGATAACCTCTGATTCAGATATTTCCTTTATTTTAAAAATAGGTTTAGCTTTATCAATGGTGATAGATGGTATAGTTTCAGTATAGTATAGTTTCAGAGCAGCCACACAGCCCCTGTGTTAACACGGTAGAGCAGCCACACAGCCCCCATGTTAACAGGGTAGAGCAGCCACACAGCCCCCGTGTTAACAGGGTAGAGCAGCCACACATCCCCCATGTTAACAGGGTAGAGCAGCCACAGAGCCTGCATCAACAGCGCAGCTCAGGCATGCCTCAGCTTTGGCTTATCCAGAGATTCTGCGTGTCGCCCATTGTTTCCGCCTGGCATGTGCGGTTCTCAGCAAAAATAGACAGTGAAAATGATCTGTTGGTAGTCATAGTGACATCATAGCAGCAAAATTACACCTTTCACTACAGTTTTAATGTCTATAATTGTAGAATATGTCACAGACATGAAAAAAATCTAAATATTAATTCTTAACTCAACACTTTCTGTTTGGTTTTTATTAAATATTTGATGGCCATTATAAAAGACAAATTCAATGTAGAAAGAGGGACTGGCAGCAACGCTGTTTGTGTGGACACCACATTTGTTCAGCGAGGTAGCCGTCACACGCAGGTGGAGATATGCAGTGTAGCCCGGCCAAACCTGTTGAGCCAGTGCACGTGCACAGTGCATATGTCCTCTTTTACACGGTCCACTGACCTGCTATGTTTATACACACAATGAGTGCCTTCTCTGTCTATGAGATTGATGTTTGTCCCTTGTGTCGGAGCAGATTGCCTTCCTGGGACTGACCACAGCAGAGCGGACGAGCCTGACGCTCCACCAGAGGAAACTCCGACAATCCGTCTCCCTCAGACAGAATCCATACAAGTGAGTTAATTTCAGTTATGAGTTAGTGTGCTAATTTTGAAAAAAAAAAATGTTTTCGATTAGTTGATTTTATTGACAGAGCTGTGCTCTTTGTGTGGTCGTTAAGACTAGAAAAGCGCAATATAAATGCAGTCCATTTACCATCTGTAAAACTGAGTTTCTCCGCAAAGAATCACACAAAAGCACGACTTTTAATCTAGGGTTTACCAGAGATGTGCTCATACGTTTCTTTGAAATAAATCATTCAGCATGTAAAAGCGTAAAAAATGACTTATCCACTATTCGCTTATCGCAGCCCTACTAAGAAAGTAATTGTTTTACACATTTCAGTTCAGCTCTATAATGCCATGTGCTTTGTTTCAGTTGGTAAACAATTTTAAATCAACATTAATGTATTTAGTTAATGGCTGAGTTGTTTTTATGATTCATGGGGAGCTTTTTATGCTTTTCAGTCAAGGTCTTGTGACTTGTACATAAGCCCTGATTTATTATTAATACCACAGTGCCAAACAGGATATTTAGTCTCTATGGAAATACAAATCAGGACTTAAATCATATTGAACATGTGTAAGCTGATGTTCTCAAAGTCTACAGAGAGAATTGTGAATGTGCAACTAGATGTGCAAAATGCATGCTGAAAATTGTAGCATTACAAATTGTAATTACAAATTTTTCTCAGCATACAGTGCTACTCATGAGGATAGGAACCCATGCTAAAGTTGACTAAAAAGGGGAATAAAAAAATCATCTTTTGGAAATTGATCTTTATGCCTTAATTGAAAGAATTAGGAAAAATCCAACCTTTGAGAACACCAATTTTCTTTGTGAATGAATGATGTATCGTAAATAAATAAATGTTCTTCCTTAAAATACAGGGGGCATAAGTGTAGACACCCCTATGTTAAATTCCCATAGAGGCAGGCAGATTTTTATTTTTAAAGGCCAGTTATTTCATGGATCCAGGATACTATGCATCCTGATAAAGTTCCCTTGGCCTTTGGAATTCAAATAGCCCCTCATCATCACATACCCTTCACCATACCTAGAGATTGGCATGGTTTTATTTCAGTTAGCCCGATAGCTGGTTGGATTTGCATTGAGAGATGATCTTATGGAAAGTACCCCATGCCAATCTCTAGATATGGTGAAGGGTATGTGATGATGTGGGGCTATTTTTTGAATTATACATTTGGCTTAAAGAACAATCAGTTCTGTTTCAGTTCAGGAAGTTCAGGAACTTGCATAGTTTTGATGTGATTATTGAACCCCAAAAATTGCTTGTGTGAAAAAGTGTGACCCAAAATGCATCTTTTTTTAGTGTTGACTTAAAATCGGTTGCTGGGCTGTAACTGTGGTTGTGAACGAAGGTGCAGTGAAATCACTGAGAAGAAAAAAAAAATTATACACATTTCAAATTTCAATTATTGAGTGCATATTCAGTGGTAAAGTCCTGATTTTGTTTTCATTAATAAATCTCGATACTCTCAATATAATCAGTTCAATTCAAAATACTGTATTTGTTGATCCTAGGGGCAGTTTCAGGCAAGCGAACACAAAAACACCCAAGCAATTAATTTGCACACATAAAAACCATTACAAAAATATCATTTGGATAATACTTGACATACAAAAGGTTTAATGGCAGTGGTAAATCTTTACCTGGCAATGTGAAAAAGTACATTTATCAATGGACTCTGACTGATGGTCCCTTCCTGAACCGTCTCTCTGCAGTCTGGGCGTGGTGCGGAACCTGGTGTCCTTCTTCCAGATGCGTTGCTGTGGCCTCTTCAAACCGGCCATCATCGACTGGACGCAGCAGTTTCCGCCCGACCGCGACCAGCGTGTGTTCGGACACACCGACATGGTCTGACCTCCCCACCACCCGTCACTCAGGGTCAACGGTCAAACTTTCACAGTGGTTCTGGACCAAAAGCACAAAGTGTATTTATTTATTTTTTTAACAGGTTGGCTCGCTTGTGAAGAGAGACCACCATAATAGAAGTTAAGAAAAAAAAAAAAAAAAACACAAAGCATTGTGTAGATATCGTTTGATTTAGTTGCTCTTTGTACAGACTGCTGCTGCCTTATACTTGACCAATGTAAGTGACATGAAAATCACAACTGTGTTCATTTGGGTGAGGTTAAGAAACCTTTAAAGGCCTAAATTGTAACTGAAGTTTTGAGATGTTTTTTTTTTTTTTTTTTTTTTATGAACACATCAAGCCTATTTTTTATCATCTGTTCTGGGGGAAAAAAGGATCTTTGTACGTGTAAACGTTTGGTTTTACGACTTTTATAAGAGTTGCATGTGTTTAATAATGAATGACCACTATAATACTTCAATAAAGCAATGTTGTGCCTGTCTTTTTAACTGTCTCTGTGTGGACTCACGGGCCTCTACATACGGGGATGGACAATATAATGGAAACACTGAATATCACTATGGTGAGGCTCATAAAAGTCAGGCTTGTTGTGCAAGAGGTTCAACTCTGTGGTCGTTTTTTCAAGCCCCAGTTTGTAGCGTTGTTAAGCAAACGTGTTATTTTTATTCTTGCCACATTGCTACACTATTAACAGGCCGGACACTAATGAGACAAATGACTTTATGTAATACAAACAGAGTCTGTTAAGGCAGCCACTGTGATCAGTGTCTAAAGCAGTGTTTCTCAAACTTTTTTGAATATTGTACCCCCTTTGAATTGCTTTTTTAAGCCAAGTACCCCCTGACCAGCGCAAAACATTTTTGGTAGAAAAAAAAAGTCTATAAAGAGGAAGAATACAGCGCCTGCAGTGATAGATTTACTAAACAACAACCTTATTTAAACAAACATTTAAATACTACATTTCAAATGTTAAGAATCCATCACTTCATTCATTATTATAGTATAATTATTTTAGGAATTATGCATGCATATTTGTAAATTAGCATTTCTGCAAAAAATTCAAGTACTCCAAAGTACCCCTAGGGATACACATACCCCCATTTGAGAACCAGTGGTCTAAAGGTTTAAACTTAAAGGAACAAGAATAGTGTAATGAACGGAGTCCTCTTTCAGAGGGCCTTTTACTCTGTGAATGTTTCTCCCCGTGGTCTCATCTCTTCTAATTTAACAGTGTGAGATAACAGCTCTAATATTAGTTTGACAAAAACATCTAATCCCAACCCGCTCTGCACCGCTGCTCACACATAATTGTTGTTAACACATTCTGTTTGTTAATCACTTGTTGTCTTGACTATTCTAATTAATTGTTGAACATAATTATATACTATAACATCATTATTTATGAATGCAAATAAGATTCTATTAATAATTAACTTTAACAAGATGAGGAACTGCTAATTGTCTTACACACAGTGGGTGGTAACAAATAAATTCAAAGACTAATAAGCAGGGTTGGGCAAGTAGTAATCATCCCAAATATAACACGTAACACAAATAAAGGGATTATCTGAAATCAGCATCATTTATTCTAATAAGAGTATAGTGCTGCTCTTTTCTGCATGAGCTGTAAGTAAAAGCTTGGTTTCCTCTTTCCCTTTATTTATGAAAACAATAACTTCATTCATGATACATTTTAGGGTAACAAAATAGTTTTATTTTGTACTCACGAACCATAAGTATTATGCAACATTTTCAAGATTACAGTGACCGTAAAATATTGCCTGACTCTGCTGTTATTTTACCTGCCCAGGATTTTGATGCCCAATATGGCGTCAGTCATGTATTACAGACATGATCCAGTATAAAGGAGGAGGCTGAGTCTCCATTAGAACAGCTGCAGTGAGACAGTGAATGTGAGTTTAAAACCAGAACTGTTGTTACTCCAACATGGCGGCGTTCCCCAGTCCAAATCCTTTTGGGCCAAAGTTTTTGGCGTAGCAAACTGAAGATAAGTTAGAAAAAAATTCAGAGTTAATGACAAACAGCATTTTCCGATTTGATTTTCAAACCATGTTTTTGTGTGTGTGTGTGTGTGTGTGTGTGTGTGTGTGTGTGTGTGTGTGTGCGTGCGTGTGCGCGTGTGTGTATGCGTGTGTGTCTGTGTGTGTCTGTGTGTGTGTACCTTTACAGTAAAGCTCTCCATCCTTGTCGGTCACTGTGGTCGACTCCAGACTTTTACCACACAGGGCGCAGCGGAAACAGGTTTTATGCCAGGGCTACGCGCACACACGCACATGCACACACACACACACACACACACACACACAATAAAGAAAAATAAAGCTAAACCTAGCTTTTAAACAGAACAGCTTAAATTGCAGCCTAGGGCCCCCAATGTTAGTCTTAAATCTTTCTTTGTGTTGGAATTTTAAATTCGGTGGATTAATGAGGACTAACTGTTAATTGCTCCTCAGATCTCTGCAGGGTAAAGGTTTAGGGTTAGGCGTGCGTTTGGTCTGGCAAAGGGAGACTAATGTGAACATATCTTGAGAGGAAAGGTCACATGGTCATTAAAGTCACAAGGATTTATGTTATTGGGACCCTTACATGTCCACAGTTCATTAGATGGAAATCTAGTCTAAATTGTGGAGATATCTTGCTCTGTTGTTGGTCGTTTGTTTTCAGGTCTTTTCTCGTTTGTTTTTGTGCAATTATAGGATCAAAATTTCTCAGTTAATGTCACAGTTACAGTATTACATTGCACAAAACCACTTGTCACATTGGTAGATGGTCTTCTCATGCTGACTGTTATTAAAGGTGCTCTAAGCGATGTTCGGTGACGTCACTTCTTGTTGACGTTCAAAGTATTTTCAAACAAAACGAGGCTGGCTCGCCTCTCCCTCCTCCTCATCCCGTCCCCTTCCCCTCCCTTCCGTGCTTCCGCGCACTAACCCCCCAACCCCCACCCCCAAATCCTTCTTGTCGGTTATTGGCTGGAATGCTGGAAGGCTGTTTGTTATGTTTGGTGGTGCAGGTTGGCACAGTTTGTTTTTGTTGCCGTTTGTGGAGCCTGGGCTGTCTACAGAGACCGTGTTTTTTTTACAGTGTGTTCAGGGGACAGGCAGCTCGCGGATAGTGAGGAGATGTTTGCTGTATGTGACAAAAAATGTTATAGCCTAAAAAACGCGTGACATCGCTTAGAGCACCTTTAATCCCTGAGCTGACTGACTGATCCACAACAGCGGGCTACAGACCAACTTTTAGGTATATGCCGCCACCTACTGCATCGGAGTATGCAACAACATGACCCTGTTAAGTTCACATTCTTATCGAGAGAGAAACATAATTAAATAAAAAAATAAAAAACTACCGACTCATATTCTATTTGTTAATCTTGTTTCATTTAAAAATTAAATAATGACCTTTTCATCTCAGTTTGATTTTCTCCTATTTCTAATATTCCCTTGATACTCCATCCCCTTCCTATTTCTACCACTTTGTCTTTAAATCTTTCCTTTTCTACATCAAATTTTTGCTGAGATTCTTTGCAGCTGCCTGCAGTCAGCACTCACCCAACCAGCTCGTCAGCCTGTGGGAGTATATCAGGCCCTTCTCTCCTTCAGTCTCTGTTTGACTAGAATTACTTTGCGACAGAGTTCCTGCCGGAGTTTAGTGTTCTGCTGTATTTTTGCTGCCTGCCTGTTTGCAACTACACAAAGTAAGTGTTGTTTCTGCACTTGGGTCCTCATTCTCTGCCACTGTTACACCAAATGTAATTCCCTTGAGGATCAATAAAGTACGTCTTTTTCTCTTGTTTGGGCTTTAGGAACCCCTTGGTAGTGCCGTTGACAACAATACTAAAAACTAGGGCTGTCAAAATAACGCGTTAATTTCGATTAATTAATCTGAGAAAAATAACGCGTTAAAAAAATTAACGCAGATTAATCCATTCTATATTGACGTTTGCAGACGAAAATCTGGTGCCACTGATATGTCTGCGCTTCTCTCTGATGCTCTGAAACAGACGTTACAGGCAACACAAACACCGCTGCACGTGACACTAGTTAACACTATACTCAACAGCAGCTAACGTTAACCTACCGCTAGCTAGTTAACACTATACTCAACAGCAGCTAACGTTAACCTACCGCTAGCTAGTTAACACTACACTCGACAGCAGCTAACGTTAGCCTACCGCTAGCTAGTAGCTGGATTAAACACGGTTAAAATGCTGACAGCTAACGCTAAACGGTGTAAAGTTTGACTGTGTTTTACTGTAGAGGATTCAACACCGGGATGTAACAATCTGCTGCTGCCGTCGGAAAAACAACACAGATGGTGCGTTCAATGAAACTGGTAAACTACAGCTTCGTGGTGCATTTGAAGTCCTTTTCCTAACTGGTTGTTGTTTTTGTCGTTCAACAGCAATTTACTAGTGAAATAAGTTAATGTTATTGTTATACATTATTATGAAATCATTTAATTTTTCATTTAACATTTAACCATATGGCCTTAGCAATAAACAAGCCGTTCTTTAATGTCACCAACTGTTGTTTAGTACCCTTTTTTTTCTTTTCTTTTTTTACTTTCTTAAAAAGTATCGGTTCAAGCACCGTTAATTATGTATGCGATTAATTTCGATTAATTAATCACAGAGTATGTAATTAATTAGATTACATTTTTTAATCGATTGACAGCCCTACTAAAAACACTTAAATAAGCGTGCTGTTTAGAAATTTATTTAGAGCTAAGAGGTCTGACTTCAGATTGCTGTCAGTCTGCTGGTGCAACAGGAAAGCAACAACTTTACATTAAAGAATGCTGTATTCATGTGATCAGAGGCTTTAAAATAAAAGCCAGAGACTTAAAGGCCCTGAACAACCACAGCGGTAGTTTCAGTTAAGCTGGCTGATTACCCCTTGTCCCAGGACTGTTTGGGTGTGGATAGACTGATTGATTGACATCTTCCTGAGTCTCTTTATAGCTTTGTTGCTCATGTAAGGGCAGGACAAATTACAGCGTTGTCCTTATTGGTAGAAAATATTTGTGATCTAATAAATTCCCATCCAAACTCCGGCCTACTTTCAACCTGACAGAGTCTAGTCAGCCAGAATAACTGAAATCACCTGTGTGGGTGTTCAGAGGCCTTAAAAGAAACCACCACAGTGTTCCTTACCTTACCGGCTCCCATCACCTTCTCTGCTGCGTAGACGGCTTTGGAGCAGCGAGGGCAGCGGTCTGAACATCCAAACTTCTGGGAAGATTTACTGTCATTGGAGTTTGAAGAAGCTGGTCGTTGTTTGGAGCTAGAAACAAAAAGACAAAGTGTGATGACACCTCTTGGTCACTGGTGTTTGACTTTATTTTTTTTATTTTTTTATTTTTTTCAAGGCAGCACGGTGGCTCAGTGGTTAGCACTTCTGCCTCACAGCAAGAAAGTTCTGGGTTCGAATCCAGGTCGTTCCAGGCCTTTCTGTGTGGAGTTTGCATGTTCTCCCCGTGTTTATGTGGGTTTCCTCTGGGTGCTCTGGTTTCTTCCCACCATAAAGACATGCATGCTAGGTAATTAGGACTACAGTTGAAAATTAACCGACACTGGCGCATTTACAGAAATGTTGATTAATGTGCATTGTCCTAATCAAATAAACTTACAAAATTATGTTTGGGGCATTTTAGGCCTTTATTTATATAGGACAGATGAAGACATGAAAGGGGAGAGAGAGGGGGAATGAGCAAAGGGCCGAGGTCGGAGTCGAACCTGCGGCCACTGCGTCGAGGAGTAAACCTCTACATATGGGCGACTGCTCTATCCGGTGAGCATCCCAGGCGCCCTGGTGTTTGACTTTCTTACCTGTAGTTTAATTTTTGTGGGTTTTTAACTACATATTAATGTTTTTAATCTGCTATTGACCAATATGCTTTGATGTAGTCACTATCTATGACTATTTACAATTTTGTACCCCCAGTATTTCACTCATGTCAAAGTGGAAATCTCTCTGAAAGAGCAGTAAGGCATCATGGGACACTAAAGCTATATTTACACCTTGCTGTGTATTGTTTTTTTCTTTTTAATGTAGAAGGTAAAAAACTATTTTCAAGTTATAGACGTGTTTCTGCAGCTGTATTCAGAAAGGAATCCTAATCATACTGGGAAAAGGTGAAATTAACTAGTTTGAATACCAACAATTAAAAGTTCAGTTCACCCAAATCACCAAAAGTGAAGGGGTCTAATGAAGGGGAAATTCTACAGGTTCAACTTAACTTCTCTGCTCATAAAACTACCTATATGGTTCAGTACCACTATAGGGATAAGTAATCAAATACAGTATGGTGATATATGTGATTTGGGTGGAGTGACTCTTTAATGAAAGCCCAGACTTGTGTATCTAGCTGCAGTGTGAACACGTACTCTTGAGGCTGCAGGCCAACATCTCCCGGAGGGTCAGAGCTCAGAGCTCCAGCTCCCTGCCCGTATCCGTAGCCTTTTGGCCCATATTTCTTGCCGTAACAGGACTTGCAGTAAATCTCAGACTCGTGCGCTGCAACAGTGGTGCTGTCCAGCCCTTTTCTGCAGCTCACTGTGTGAAATAAACAAATATTTTACACTTTTGAGCCAGTTTTCTGGCTGGGTGACATGGTTATGTTTTTTTTTCCAGACTGGGGAGTGTCATGGTGGTGTATCGGAGGTTAAATAAAGCTCCCACCTTTGCTAGTTTTATCAGTCAACACTGGAATTACACATAGTCAGATGTCCTGTGTTTCTATTTGTAGGATCGAGGGGAGTGTGAGGTGGATGTCTGAGAAAAGATGAACACTTAGCGGATGGTTGAGCTAATGGCAGAGGCCTTTCAGAGCTCCCACTGGAACAATCCAGCACTCAGCAGTCACACAGACTCCCGTCCAACCAGCTGCTGAGTGTTTGTGATTGTGCAGAGAACAGTAAACCTATATGAGGCAAACGCAGGTTGCTTCTGCTACAACAGCGTTCTAAGGCCATTGTAGGAAGAAAAAAAAACAATGCACCCGGAAGAGAGAGGTAATGTTTCGAGAAAAAACTCAGAATTTCTAAGATTAGTCGTAAATTTACGGAAAAATAACTGATATTCTCTGAGATTAAAGTGGTAAATTTGGAATTGGAATGAATCACTTCTCTGCAATTTTCACACTTTGCAAAGTCATCACGTGTACTTGATTGGACCCTCTGGTGGCCCGGTTCTGGCCCATGGGACGTATGTTTAACACGCCTACTATAAGACATACATTAAATAAATGAAAGTGAAATAATAAGGGAAAGAATTAACTAAAAACCACAAAAACAGAGTTCACAAAAGATGAAGGGAACAGGGATAAATGCCCCTGTGCTGTTGTGTCTCTTCTGTCAGTTTAAAGCTGTCAACAAGGCAGATAAGAGCAAACGAGACGCACAGAAACATGGAGGGACACTGTTAATAGAGCCGGTCTACGGAGAGCCTGTTCACTCCCTATTTAGCCTCATTGTACCGAATGTAGTGGCAGTTCCACCAGAGTTCCACTGGGGGTGATTGCAGGCGAGTGCAAAATGAATGGGACTCTATGGAGCTAGACGGCTAAATGTGCCTCTTTCCCCTGATTGTCGTTGAGAAATCTCAGATTTGATTGTAGTTTTTGCAAGTTCAACATGGATTATAGGTCGAAAGTTGAATGAACGAGTACTTATGTCCTTTCGATTTCTTACAGGTTGAGTCATTGTTGCCCATAACACGCTAGCATTCTGCTAATTGGTCAGTGAAGGACTGATTATGACCAGAGATCCCGCATGACGGCATGCGAAACGGAACCAGAATGTCAGAGTGACTATTTTGGCGTGGTCTTTAAAGATCCCATGACATGGTGCTCTTTGGATGCTTTTATATAGGCCTTAGTGGTCCCCTAATACTGTATCTGAAGTCTCTTTTATATAGACCTTAGTGGTCCCCTAATACTGTATCTGAAGTCTCTTTTATATAGGCCTTAGTGGTCCCCTAATACTGTATCTGAAGTCTCTTTTATATAGGCCTTAGTGCTCCCCTAATACTGTATCTGAGGTCTCTTTTATAGAGACCTTAGTGGTCCCCTAATACTGTATCTGAAGTCTCTTTTATATAGACCTTAGTGGTCCCCTAATACTGTATTTTCTAATTCAGCCTTGGTGCAGAATTACAGCCACTAGAGCCAGTCCCACAATGAGCTTTACTTAGGATGTGCCATTTCTGTGTCTGTAGCTTTAAATGCTATTGAGGAGGAGAGAGGGGGGGCAAGGTGGAGGGTGGGGGTGTGGCCTTGACCAACTGCCACTTTGCTTGTTTGAAAGCCATGATGTCTCTCTCTCTCATGGGTGGGCCAAATTCTCTGGGCGGGCAAAACAGAGAAAGGGGAGGTAACCTTCCTCCTTATGATGTCATAAGGAGCAGATTCCAGATCGGCCCATCTGAGCTTTCATTTTCTCAAAGGCAGAGCAGGATACCCAGGGCTCGGTTTACACCTATCACCATTTCTGGCTACTGGGGGACCATAGGCAGGCTGGGGGAACTCATATTAATGTTAAAAAACCTCAAAGTGAAATTTTCATGCCATGGGACCTTTAAAACATTAGCAAACCTCTTTCTAGCACATGTATTGACAGGGAGAGTCTAACCTGTCAGCTGAGTTGTCGATGCCTCGAGAGAGAGAAAAGGAAGCGACTCAGAGCTTGCCGTAAAGCAGTATCTCTGGCCGTACGATGTGTATGACGTCATTGACATTTTAAAAAGGCTTTTTAGAACAAAAAAGCGACTTTAAAAAAATCTAACCCCCAACAGTGTGTATTTTCTTAGCCTCCCCTTTCGAATGAAACATTGAAATTACTAGACAAAAACTGTTATCCTGAGAAAAGTGGATTTTGAGGGGTATAGCTCCATAGACCACCATTCATTCTGCCCCCGCCTGTGAGCACCCTGTAGTGGAACCAAAGTGGAACTGCAACCAGTTCAGAAGCCCGAAGTATCGAGACGGTGGAGCTTCTCTCCTTATTAGAAATTCTTTGCTGTTAAACAGCTCTATATTCTGCTGATCCACCATGACGCTGCCTCTGCCGGACCAGACAAGAGAAGAAAGAAGCGGTCTGCTCACTGCAGATGAAACAAGTCTTATGGAAGCTCCTCCCGTTGCACTGGATCTCCTCTGCATGGTACGCCGTCTTCTCACAGGCTGCACACTTGGCACCTCCACCCCAGTTTGGCATCTTAAAGAAACAAATCACAACTGCAACTAAATCTTACGGATTACTGACTCTGTCAAATGTCGAAAATTACACCCATGTTTTTTTAGAGCCTGGTGCTGAAACTAACAACTATTTTCATTAACGATAACTCATTACTTCCTCAATTACTTAGATAATCATTTGATATAGCGAAATATAAATAGTGATATAGTCATAATTTCCCAGAATGCAATGTTTTGTCTGACCAACTGGCCAAAACTCCAAGTAATAAAAACAGCAAATTTTCAACATTTGAGGAGCTGGAATCAGAGAATGTTTGGCATATTTGCTAGAAATGTATTTAAAAGATGAATCGATTATCAAAATTGTTGCCAATCACTTAAAATCATGAGATGCAAAATGACTACAAAGAGACGGAAAACGATGACAGAGTTTCTAAAAGACCACAAATACAAAACGATCACGAAGAGACACAAAACAACCATAAAAAAAGATTAAAATCTACAAAGTTATTCAAAATGAGCAAAAAATAACTCAAACAACCACAAAATGACCACCACCAAGAGGGGGGGGGGGGGGGGTTTACTTGTCTGTGCCCAGGGGCCCATTGTCCCATAATAATCTGTCCATGGAGTGAGGGTTAAACTTCAATCTAAACAGTGAATGTAGATTCCTCTGGATTGCAAGAACCTACTCTGTAACATTGATTGATGTCTTGACCCGTTGTATCTTTGTCTCCTGTATTTACCGTAACACTCAAACAACTCAACTCTTAAACGCCGTTGCTCATATTTCCTAATCAGTTTTGATGGTTTTTGTCTGACTTTGACTCATCAGATTTGACACTAACGTCAGTCTGGAGATGTGGCAGTGCTGCCCTGCCTGGCCTTCTGTCTGACATTCCACTTTCTGCTCATATCAGAGGCTGCCCATCACCTCACAGGACTGGTATGTGATATTCTAGGAGCAGAGGCTTTACTGAGACATCTCTCCATCAAACACTACTGGACATTTCTGATTTTCCTTGACACAAATCAGAAATCTCACAAGGAACTGACTCCTGATATTTAAGTCCATGGCAAAACGAAAAAATCTGCAAAAATAAATGTACTTTAAGTTAAGTAATCATACATAAACCACATTGCCCCTGTTGTAATATTACTAAGTACATTTACTCAAGTACTGTTCTTAAGTAAAAATTAGAGGTACTTGTACTTTACTTGAGTCTTTTCTTCTCATGCCACTTTCTACTTCTACTCCACTACATGTCAGAGAAATATTGTACTTTTTACTCCACTACACTCATCTGACAGCTTTAGTTACTTTACACAATAAGATTTTTGCACACATAACACATGTAGTTTATAAAAATACAATGTTTTATTATAAATTAAACTGTTCAACAATATACAGGTCTACAAGTCCAGCTGAAATGATTAGACCATTAAACACACAACAGTTTGGATCGTTTCCAGTTTCTAAAATGTGAGGATTTTTCCGCATTGAGTACTTTCACTTTTAATACTTTAAATACAGTTTCCTGATGATACTTACATACTTTTACTTGTAACATTTCCAAATCAGGACTTTTACTTGTAACAGAGTATTTTTTTTTTTACAGTGTGGTATTAGTACTTTTACTTAAGTAAAGGATCTGAATACGTCTTCCACCACTAGTAATATACCACTCAACTACGAACAGGAAGCTTTACTACGAACAGAAATGAGTCCTTACCTTGAATTCAAGCCTGTGCGCTTCGGTCCGGACGTGGCAGTAAATGCCCCCCCGGTCGGCTTAAATACCGCCCATCTCGCCATCACCACAGTCCACCGGTGACGCTTCAATGAAAGTATCCTCTTAAAATAACTTGTGACAGAGCAGAGCCCTCTGACCCTTCATCACAGGCTGAAAGAGGCCTGAACATCAGCCAGTCAAACATTTGTTCTGGACTCACAGACAGACAGACTCAGGAAACTAAAAACAAAACTCTGACAGCTGCATGCTGGGAGCCATCCACATGGCATGTTATGGGATTATGTACATAAATGATGGGAACTCAAAGCATGTAACTGACAACTGCACATCTGAATGGGCACAATTTCTTTTAGCTAAATTGGTGATCCTGTGATGCTCACTAAACACCAGAAAACAAAATGGTTGAATGAAAAATGTAGAGAAAACTAAAGCCCAAACATTTCTTAGATCCTTACAACTAGTGGGGCAAATGTTAAAGTTTGGCCTGCGGGTGTCCCCAGAAGAGCGGTGATGTTGTTACTTAAAGGGATGATACTTTTCCGATTTTAATCCAGCTCTGTGTCATCTTTGTGTGGGCAGTGTGTTTGAATGAACAGTGTTTGGCTTCCCTCTGTGGAACCAGTGCCGGAGCTTGGAGCAGGTCTGCCAAGATCCGCCGGATGACATGAAATGGCATGCGTTGCTTCATCTGGTAGATCCCATTGGACCTCTGGGACACATTACCTGTCAGATCAGCTGGAAGCCCTGTGTGCTACATCCGCAGAGGGAAGCCACGCACCGTTCATCTGCACACACTGCCATGACACAGAGCTGGATTTAAATTAGCTAAATATCTCTTCAAATCAAAATATTTTTTTATCTATATGGTGGCCGTTCATGCCACATTCAAATCAAATGGTACAGAAATTAAATGTGTGCAGCCAAGTGGGAAGACATCCTGATTCCAGGCCTCTGAACCACCACCCACATCTCCGATCTGTTCAGCGATTAAAACGGAATGACTGAAGTGAGGTTCGAGACTTCAAAAGAGCTCTACTGTGATTGTCTCCAATCAGCTGTGGATCCATCAAGAGATAATAGGTCCAGGATACACAATGCATTTTAGAGAGTAACACAACGTACACATAACTTGTTTGTTTACATTAACACTCCTCAGGGCACCTTTAAACCTGCGATAGCTGATATGTTTTGGCCACTTGTGGGCAGCGGAAACATTTTAATAAACACATTGATTTCATCAAATCACCTTTTAAATTGATATGAACTTGTTAGCAAACCATTGCGTATTTACACATCCAGCAGGATGTTATTACATTATTACAGGTTCTAAAGGACCACGGCCATAGGACTGAAACGATCACTTGACTAGATTCGTCTTCTATTTTGATAATTAATCATCATTTATCAAGGAAAAATGGTAAACATTTGCTTGTACCCTTTATTTCTTTTAAATATGACAATTTTTGATATGATTGTAAATTGAGTATCTTTGGGTTTTGGTTTGTTAATCAAAATGGTATAGACATGTTAATCAAAATGGTATAGACATCACCAATTTCGGATGAGCAATTTTCACAATTTTCTTATTTTATAGACCAAACAATTAAGAGTAAAATAATAAACAGATTAATCTAAAATACTCAGTACTAATGAGTCCAATAGTTGTGATGATGTGTCCCTGTAGAGTAGACCAAAACACAGACTTCACATGTTCATAGAAAAGTGTATTAATATTCAATTAACATTTTACATTTAGCAAGACACCAAAAAACAAAAGGTAATTTCCTTATAAATTAAACAAAATGTCTGATTAGTCTTAGAATCAAAAACAATCACATACTCTCAACAAATCCATTTTTAAAAGGGTGTAACAGTTAACGTGTACGTATGTGCAAAAGCCGTCTCATTGGGTTTAACTTGGAGACAAAATGATCAATCAACCAATCAAACTTGTCTTTCAGTCAAAAGCGGCCATCTGACTTAAGTGTGTTGCCCTTTACAGCATTGATTGATTTTATTTTTTTAACTACTCTCGGTAATTTGAAGAAAAGAAATCGGTGTTCACATTACCCACATTTGCAGAAATAACTAAAATAAACAAACAATTAAAATAATAATAATAATTAAAAAAAATTATTCTCCACTATTAAATTATGCAAATTGAGTCCTGGGAAACCCAGCACCACAATGAGCCAGACAACAGAGTTCATGAGTATCTGGTGAACTTGAAATCTGTCCACTGGGCCACAGCCGAAGCCTGCCTGGCAGCTAATTTTAGAGCTGGCTGTGATAAGAATGAAGGCAGTGAGGCCGCTGTGAATTGCTCAGAGTTAATAATGTAAAATGCTCACCAAACAGAAAATAAAAAGACAGCCACAACACCCATACAGACACACACAATCACATTATGTACACAGCTATCAGAGGGTTTCCTGCTGAGATTTCAGGAGTCCTCAGTGGCGACGTCCAGCTTCCTCTGAGGAATGTAAACAGTTTTAGGGGCCAGTTGTGCACCGGTGGTTACCATGGCAGCAAGAGGGGAGAGGGGGCCCGGCGTGTGGAAGAAGCTGTGCTGGGGGAGCCCTGTCCCTTTGGGGGTGGTCATCAGAGGCTGAACGACAGAAAATCTTCAGTTAGTCTTCTAATCTTAAAAAAAACAAATGAGTTCAACCAGATCACAAGCAACCCTAGTCTGGCTATCATCAGACCAAGCCAATCCTAAATCCAGGATAACTGATAAAGCGAGGCTTGACCTAGTCTAATCTGTGCATCCTGGCTTGGTGCGTTTCACGAAGGCCAAGCCAGGCTGAGGAGGAGCGACTAGGTTGAGCCAGGCTGAAGTAATTCAGATAGATGCGCGTCCACGGCTTTCCTCAAAAGACCGCGAGGTCGATCACAGATTTACTGATGCCAAAATGGAGAATACGCATTGTACATACTTTATACAGAGTGAGCAGCAGCTTCTTGTGGAAGTATGATGACGTGAAACACATTATTTGTATAAAAAGAAAAAAAACACGGCGCTGTAATGAAACAGAGAAAGCGTAGCAGGCGATCACGGACCGACTGAATGTGTAAGCAGCCTAAACATATACATTAACTGACCACTGCTCTGAATTGAAACCGTCATAATCATACCATTCAAGGATTAGGCTACTAATCACTTGCACAAATTAACAGTTGTACTCTTTGCCTTAAAAGTAAGCAGAAGATAATGTTACTCAGGAAATTTACCACGAAGATCAATTTTCTACAATGCTCGAATATGATGCGTAAATATCTTTCACTCTGTTCCTCCCTCTCTCTCATGGGCTACAATATAAATGTCCTAAGTTTCCATATTAACTTCCACTGCTCGCTTTTAATGCAAAGTGTACAACTGTTCGTTTTTGCAGATGACAGGGACTCATTGAATGGTTTCAGTTAAGAGCAGTAGTTCATACATGTATATTTTTAGATATATCATTCAGTCGGTCCGCTATTATCTGCCATGCTTTTTCTCGCGTTTTTTAAAATTTTTTTTTTATAGAGGACGAGTTTCCTTCTCTACATATTATATTCCTTGCTCCCTTGTGGACATAGAAAATAAAGACACTGAAGAAATTGGACTCTAAAATCTAACTATAAAGATAATTAAATGATACATTCCATGCACACTGTAAACATGAATGGAACAGAGTATATTCATCAGTTATTTCCCCCCCAGCTAAATATAAGGTCAAAAACCATTGAGGTGTCCTCTCCCCTGTTGTAACATGAATGTACAGTAGCCTACATCACTAGATAGTTACTGGTCCAGTGAACTAAGACTATAATTTGGGAGGATTGTACAATTAGGATATGTTCTTCAAATTGTACAATCCTCCCAAATTATAGTCCCAGTTTACTGGACAACACACTGTGTGCTAAGAATGCCAAATACAATGCACATGGAAGAGGAACAAACATGATCGTTATTGTTAAAGAATTAAAAAAAAATTAATCAACTAAAATAATTCGAGGTGCAATGGTCAACTATAGAAATGTACAGCATTGTATGTATTGCCCTTAGTAACAGACTTCATTTAAAAACACATTTGAAATTTTATCAGCCTTTTCTAATTATCTCAACAACTGCCATAATATATTCATCAAACTTCTAACAACAATATGAACAGCAGTCTTCATACAGCAATATAACAGTAACAATGACTGTCACATGAATAATTATTAAAAAAAATAATGGTACTTAAAGGAACAGCAACATGCACCTGTTGTATTTTAATCCAGGCTGATAACAATAGGGTAAAACCACTGCTGGGTGATCAGAAAAGGCTCCAGGATTAAATAAATCCTGACTGTTAGCCTGGTCAGGAGCAGGCTAGCTGCACAGAATAAATCTCCATGGTGATTTATGTGCCTCCACTTTCGTGAAACCGAGTCAAGGTTTAAATCATCCAGGATAACTGATAAATCCCGGCTTAATCCCTTATCTTGGTTTTGTGAAACAGGCCCCCGAGCTGCAGGGAGAAATCAAATCACCGGCAGATCGGGCTTGGTTTACCCAGTCTAAAACAACCCATCTTTACAAAAAAAAAAACATCCACAGTAGGGAGTATTTTGGCAGTTTGCAGATGATCTGTATCGGCGTTTTATTTGCCTGGTAACCGATCAAGTTAATTAATTAAAAAGTGGTCTACTTTGGCTCGGCTACAGCTCTGCTTCGGTTTCACTCACCACTGAGTCTGACTTAATGTCCCGCCCACAACACTATCTGACTGACTATCTTTTACTGTGTATTATCTTGAAAGTATCTAATTTATTAAATAATCCCTAATCCACAGACAGACGTCACTGCGAACCGTTTTCATTGGAACTACTTGTAAAAACTGCTGACAGAGAGGCCTGAAGTTTCTTGATAAAGAGATCCCAAAACCTCAGCACTTAAAACCAAAACTATCTCTACGGCTGACTACCCCTAATGTTTCTGTTGTGGTTTGTGTCAACGGACACTTTAAAAATACCAGGATATGGGGCTGCATTGGTTCCCAGGCTAAATGAGGGGAAAAAATGGCAGAATTGCTGACGTCTTGTAGTGGATAAATGACCAAAATATATTGATATGGTTGTTGAGCAACATCAATCACCCAACCAACGTGATCTCATGACTTCGCGTAAACGATACACGCCACTTTCCTAAAGCCAAGTGGCGTGTTATCTGTGCGCGTTTTGAGCTATCCACGTGTATGTCTATGCATACATACGACCCAACAGTTACTTTATCATGTGTGATCATGATTTATGACTGATCTGTGTAGTAAAATGTCAAGACTTCCCCTCTCTCAACTTGAATCAACTTCACAGTACTTCAGTGAATTGTTACTGCACTTCCATAAAGTTGGGACACTTGGGAGAGACAGATTTAAGGCAGACTCAAGTGTCACAGGATGGAAGCGCCCCATTCATTTTAAAAAGCAAAAGTCAGTGAAGTTACTATCTAAACACAAGGTTGTTGTTGTTTTTTTTTTTACCTGTTGTACACTGAATAGGGTCATTGGTTGCCCTGATACAGACTGCTGGAGAGGCACAGGGGACCCAGGTTTGATGAAAACCAAGCCTCTCTGGTGCAGAGCCAGCGGGCTGGGCATTGTGTTGGCACACTCTGGAGTCTGGGGGGTAGCGAAGGTGTTTCCTGGGCTGGAGCCTGAGATCAGACCCAGGTTCTGCAGGGTGAAGTTGAGGATGGCAGGACTGGGGCTGTGGAGGCGGTGGTCTTGCTGGGTGTTGTATGGCGAGGCGGCAGTAGCAGCGGGTTTGTGAAGACGAAGGCCGGTGGGTGTAATCTCCTGGGCCAGGACAGGTCTGGAGCCTGTTGGCAACAACAGACCCAAACGTGTATAGACCCTTACTCTAATCTACAGTTATTAGCAAATTCATTTAGAGCCATTAAAAAAAAAAAAAAAAATCAAGACTAATGGGACTAATTTAACAAATGCACTAATAGTAACAAGAAGAATCTATATCCTTAAAAAGATTTGACCGTTGATAGATTAGTTCAACTATAGAAAATGAATGATGATACAGTGTTTCCTCTATGTTAATATTTTAATGGCGGCCCACCACAACAGGGTTTCCGCTATGTACATGTAGCAGCGGCACACCGCTGCTCCTTCAGCTGTTTATAAAAAGTCATAAAGTCGTAATTACACGACTCTGCAGAGCCGTCTGCTCTACTGAACTCAAGCGAACTGTCATCCGCTCTCTCTCCCCTTTTAAGGTGAGCAACTGGAACAGTGACGGGACGTCATCACTCGTGAAGTCATGGCAACCAAATAAACAACAGGGCGAGTACTACTCGTCATCGATGCTTGTCACTCAATCTTAGGCAAAGTGACAAACGGCGACGAAAGCCGCGACATGAAATCCGCACTCACGCGGGTCCCGTGAAATATGACAGCTACAGTTTATTGGATTGGTTGTGGACACTGAAGTTGATGAATTTACTGTTTATCAGACCCCAGGTGAGACAAGAAGCTAATGTTAGCGAACGCTGCAGTGACAGTCCCTCTGCCTTTGATTCCCCGCTGCAGGAGACGCTGTATTCCTCCGACACACTTTTCCAGGTTAGTGGGGGTGCATACCGCTCAAAACCAACATGAAAAACGTAGCTAGTAATGTTCACTCAGAGTTTTTGTTTTGCTGAAAAAAATTCTAGAGGAAACACTGTGATGAATTAATTGTTTAAGTCATTTACCAAGTAAGAAATGTCAAACAATCCGGTTCCAGGTGATGGAATGTGAGGTTATGCTCCCCCCCCCCGTTTTCCTATTATTGTAAATTAAATATCTTTGGATTGCTTGTCGGACAAATCAATTGATTGAAAAACCAAAAATTGACAGATAAACCTATAATTACAATAATTACTCGCAGTGCTAATCTGAAAACCTAGGTGTGCCCTGAGACAAATGAAATAAATAAACATCAAATAATAAACATTTAATGACATCTTTACCTGCAGTTGGTGTTTGGTAGATGTTGTAAGTGGGAGTTGGGGCATTGTTGCTTTCTCTCCCTGAACCTTGAATTTCCTTGTAGCTGATGAGGGACTGCTGGGAGATTGGGATCAGGTATCCGGCCGGTACTAAAGTCTGGACAGGCAGAACAACAAATCGTCACACATTCTGCTGTTGAATCGACAAATACAACACAAGGTATCAGAGGTCTCTGGTGGTAACTGAAGCCCAGTAGGCATCGTGTTTGTGCATTTACCTCGGTGTGGACTTGTCCTGGCGTGATGGGCACGACTCTGACTGGCGTTAAGCCAGCCTCGCTGTCGGAGGACGCCGTCTTGTCCTCTCTGTCCAGGAAGGTCTCCAAGCTCTGCTCTAGTGTCTGGTTGGCTACGGCACCGCCGGGAGTGTTGACAAACTCCGGGTCCAGGTGGAGGGCGCGTGGCGAGGGCCGGCTTGAGAGCTGACAACCGCGACGGGCCTTCAGACGGGCCTGCAGGATCTCGCACAGTTTTGGAGAGGTGTCCTACAGAAAGGGTGGGGAATACTGTGCGTCAGAAACCAAGAACAATGTAAGCATTTTTTTCCCAAGTGTTTTTGGTATTTTAAACAACCGTTTTATGGATTTAAAACCACATGCCCTTTGAATTTATTTTTATTGTACAGTAATTTTCAAAAGACCAGTCACTTGCAACATTCCTTTAATCACTCAGAATGTTTTTTTAAGGATATTTTTTGGGCTTTTCCGCCTTTAATTGACAGGACAGCTAGGTGAGAAAGGGGAGAGAGAGGGGGGGGAAGACATGCAGGAAATTGTCACAGGTTGGATTGGAACCCTGGACCTCTGCATCGAGGCATAAACCTCTCAGTATATGTGCGCCTGCTCTACCACTGAGCCAGCCCTGCCACAATCACTCAGAATGTTATATAAATATACCACGTAGATGTAAATTCTCAAATAAATAAATAAATAAATAAATATATATATATATATATATATATATATATATATATATATATATATATATATATATATATATATATATATATATATATATATATATATATAATTTTTTTACCTTAAAGTTGGGGTTGGTCCTCTTGGCTTTGGAGGGGCTGCTCTCTAAGGCCGACTCTGAGCGCAACCGTTTGAGCGCCAAGGGGCTGACGTCTGACGCCCTGAAGGCTGGCAGGCTCCTAGCTGCATTCTGGCCCGTCGGGCTCTGCCCAGTCTTATCCTCAAAGGTCATAGAGCGCACAGCAAGGCTGGTCGGATGCGGCCTGACCAGAGGGTTTGGCCTGGGAGAAGAAGGGTGCAAATACACGGCGTAGGGCCCGCTCCCCCGCTGCTGAGGTAACAGGACGGGGATCAGGGATGAATACTGTGCAGGGATGTAGGCGACGGAGCCTGCGGGCAGGCCTGCCAGCGGCGTGTGGGGGGTGAGGTGGATAGTAGTGTTGACTCTATGCTCCTGGGTTGGAGTTAGTAACGGTGCATGTGGCGTCTCCATAGACACAGAGGAGACTTGCTCAAGCTTCGCAGCAGCAGTGTCCACCTCAGCAGCAGCAGGCTTTGGGTCCTCAGCTCCGGTCCTGGAATAGAAGCAGGACTCTCATTTAACACGCTGTAGATCTACAATGACCTTATTATAAAATGTTAATGAGCTTAACCGGTAGTATGTTTCTCATTAAATGATCCATGGCGGTTTTTGGTTTAACACGGTCTTATTACAAACAACTCAAGAGCTGTAAAGATGAATCACAAGTTGACTGCTAACTCATTATTTTTATTAATTTTTTCCATTTCACCTAATCCAGTGACTAAGCGCACCAGATTTCATTTAAAGAACCACAAACCGTTTAGGTTGAACAGTCTAAATGGGACCAAACTTACCCCGACTCCTGGTCAAGCTCGATCTGACAAATGGCAGCAAGTTGGGCCATTTTGTTTGGGAAGTCAGTGTTTGGTGAATCGCCTGAAGACGCAAGAGGAAAAGATTGTGTCATCACACCGTTCATAAAGATACGCCAAAATAGTAAACCTTGTCTGAAAAAACATTTTCTGCACTCACTGAGGGCACTCTTGACAGGACTGCTGGGGGCAGAGTTGATCTTTCGGCGGTCGTCATGAATACTCTTGGCCAGCTTTATGAGGGAGGGGTGCCGGGTGAAGCTGCGTTTTGCCCCGGACGCTGGAAATAGGTTTTTGGCACAGTTGTCCACAGATGCACGGGACTCCAGTACACTTTTCTTCTGGGATAAACATTCAGATGTGGAGCTCTCCAAGTCTGAAACAAGAGTAATATTTAGTCTGTGTCTTACTAGTGAGTTTTTACAGCAGCACTAGAATCATCGCTCAATAGAAACTGAATGTCCTGAAATATATTTAAAATGATATAGTAGTATGCACATAAGATATAAATGTGATGCTAGGCCCAAAATTCCCTCTAAGTGTGGACCAAAATATAATTAATAATAAGTAAATGGGGAAGAGGTCTGGCAATACCTTTGACTTGTGGGAATTCTTCGGGGCCAACCCATTCAAAGGCCGGTTTCCTCCCCCTCTCTTCTGTCACGTGGACTTTCTCGATGAGCTTCAGGCTCCGCAGCACGTTGGCTATATCATACAGCCGGCGCACTTTGGCTGCAAACACATGAAACAAACAACAAGATTATCTACTGACAATACACAGACACAGGACGTATTTGGACAAAAAGATGCATGGGAAGTATGGAGTGCAGTAATTGTGCATATATATATGTAATAATACTGACTTTACTTGTGTTATTCAGGTAAATTTATTTTGTATAGACCTTTTTTAAAAGATTTAAGACTAATTACAAACGTATTGATGTCTTGAAATATCAGTTGTAACAAACTTTCTGCGTGTTTGTTTTCAGGCCTTCCACACAGATCTGACACTGATACACTGCAACGACTATGTCATTATTTGTGCATGCGGAATGTGAAAAACGTGAGACGGCCCTGGCACTGAAAAAAATAGCATTAAGCAGATAGTTCTCCAAGATGAGTGAAATCATACCACACCAGCATCATTTTACTTTGACCCTGCATAATACTGAGAAACTAACCGTATCTTACAGAATCAGTACTCACTTTTGAACTTGTTCTTGTCTTGATCTGCACCCTGGTCCTCTCCGATCAGGATCTTGGCAGCCACGTCTAGACTGACCACGCGAGGATTAGACACTAGGAAGAGCATGACAAACTTCTGGCTCATCACCCTCAGAGATTTGTCCTTCCGACTGTTAACAGAGGCTGAACAGGACAAACAGAATGTATATATATATATAAAAAAAAAAAATCTGATTACTACGTCACAAAACCAAGGAATGAAAATGTTCCAGCACTGTTGTTTAAAGTGCTCATATTATGCTGTTTGGTTTTTTCCTTTTCCTTTATTGTGTTATATATCTTTTTTGTGCATGTTATGCGTTTACAAAGTGAAAAAGCCCAAAGTCCACCCCAAAGGGAGTTACCATCTCCAACAGAAAACACTGTTCACAAACTGCTCCAAACAGCTCTATTGTAGTCCAGCCTTTACTTCAGAGACAAACGTGGTCACTTTGTAACACATGTTATAATGCTCGCCTAGCTGCTAGCGTGGCACGCCCTCATACTCTGCTTCTGATTAGCTGGTTGTGCTGATCTAGCTACTGCACATGTGTGACTCCCAACAAAGTGCACAAGTGTGATGCCTCACTCTGTAGCTAAAACAGAGAGCTCAACACACAGGGTGAAAAGAGGAGCTGCAGCAATGTGCAGTACAACAAATATATGGTGTTGAAAATTGAAAATTAAACCATGTAAACCTATTCTGGTAAAACTTCTAAATACAATAATGAACCTGAAAATGAGTATAATATGAGCACTTTAAATTTTCTCTATTAGAAACTTAAAAAGGATATTTAATGCCTGTTGAAGCCATTCTAAATGCTGAAATAGATCTGGCATCAGGATCACAAGAACACACACACACACACACACACACACACACACACACACACACACACACACACACACACACACACAGCACTCCAGCTTCTCACCTGCTTTGAACTCTACTCCTGGAAGCTCCACAAAGAAAAGTTCCTTCTGTCCTTGATCCCCGTTCTCCAGCTCCACCACCTCCTCATTCTCCTTCTCCTCCGCGTCAAAGTCAAACTCCTTGTCCACGAGGCGCTGCCGGATGTGCAGCATCTGCTGACCGTACCTGTGCTCCTCGCCCACCTGCTTCAAAATGGCCAGAGTCTGCGCCAGTTTGGTCCGCCCGTGCCATGTGTAGCGGTTCTTGGCTGAGCGGCTAACCATGTGCAGACTCTCCAGCACGTTCATGATGTCGTAGATGCGCCGGCGTTCTACACCTGGGCAGACACATAACTCAAGTTAATAACAGAACTAAATATCACAAATAGTAAAAGAAATCAGTAAAAACTGATTGCAGTACAGAAATTCTAACCGTTTTTTAGGGAAAACTAAATTCAAACCAACTTCTAGTATAATTACTACATGTTTCTGTATATGAGAATAAACCAGACCTCAAATGTATGAAAAATGTGAAAAACATTTGAAAATCAGCTTTGGTGGAGGGTTGTTTCAATTTTTTTCTCAAATGTAAATGATGAGGATATCATGTAAGTAACACATTAACATTTGATACACCCATTCTTTGTATTATCATAGTTACTGCAGTTATTACATCGGTATCATGATAATGATTATCACTACACTATGTAACAGTTATTTGTAAATCTTTGGGCTCCGGTAACTTCTAATTGACATTATATTAACTGAATGATAAAACCGAAACACAATTTACAGATCAAAGAGTAACCATTGGCTTCTTCCCTAACATCTGACATTGACTGCGATCTTAACAAATGGATATTGCAGAACCGATTTTGTTAAAAAGACAACAAATGGTTGATAGAGAAGACATACTGAGCTCAGTGGCCACATCATCCAGGCAGATGTCATTGTTGAGGGCAGGGTTTGGGCAATCTGGGTAGCGGGCGAGGAATTTATGACAGAGCAAACCCAGACTCTTCTCTTTCCTGCTGATCATTTTCTCTGACTCTTCTCCATTTTCAGTGTCCTATGGGAAGACAACAGAGAATGAATGCATTCCTTTGAACACCTTGACTTACCAGAAAGCATGCTAATGATAAGATTTGTTTTGTACCTGTGAAGGGTCAAGACCTTCCCGCCCGTCATTGTCCAGGCACAGCTCTTTCTCTCGGTTCCTGATGTCAGGACTAGCAGCACTTATGAGCATTTTGAGGTTGGAAGTCGGCGTCCAGGGGTCAACAGAACCTACTTCTCTTCCTTTTTTAGGTGTAGTGAGGGGACCCATGGTCAGCTGGTTCTCCACTGACACTGCACACTGACCAAATAACTTCTTTGGAGTATTTACAGGAACCTGGGGTGCTACAAAACCATCATCCTAGTCAGCAAAAGAATAAAAAAAAAAAAGAGATTTAGCTACAAGCTAGCCTTGCCAAACCTATCTCCAAGCCCATCCATTGCCACTGAGGTATACGTTGGGATGTATCACAATAATGGAACAAGTTATATCTGAGAAACATTTAGATGTCTTTGTGTTTACTGACCTCTGAATGAGATTTCTGGGTCAGGTTTTGAGATTCAAGCGCTGTATTTGACATTTTCCACCTTAGCACAAGAATTTCATATGGATTTTTATTAACTAACGTTAGCTAGCTAGGCATTCATATAACCTAAGTGATATTCATCTTAGGGATGTATGAGACAATGCTAAAAGTCTTCTAAAAAACCTTATAATGTGCTCCTAACAGTAACGTTATGGGTAAATAGCAATAAACATATGCTATCTAACATTTGTTCCAACCAACACACTTTAAAACGTATGGTTTTAGCTAGCTAACCTGCATTAATAAACGTTGCTCATTAATTTTAGCATTAACGTTACTGTTTACGTTATTACTTTACTTACCGCTTTTTCAATGAAACATATTAGTCGGGTACCCACATTTTTAAACCAGCGTGACAACAACGAGCTAAACTATGTACCGATGTTTTTTAATAGATTACTCCTCGTTTTACCTGACAAGATTGATCACAAAATCAGTTTAAATCTAATCAAAACACCAATTGATATTGGCGGTAACTGACGTGGGTTCCATCGAATCGCCGGGCCCAACGGACGCAGCGGTGCCGCCCTTTTTTGTTGAAAGCAGCCAATAGGAGCGCCGCGCGAGGCAACGTAGAGGAAGTAGAAAGACCGTCCCGCGCAGGTAAACTGTTTTTTGAAATCCTTGGCGCGGAACGTCTGTACAGTAACCGTGGCGTCTCGCTTTAAACTTTGATACGTTTGTGGCCAAAGTCTGAATACTTACTACGAAGAGAACGTTGTATTTATAGGGTGACTTGTTTAAAAAGCGTATGGTTCCCCCTAAAGATAATGTTTGTGCCACGTAACGTTAGCCAACAGCGAGCGCCCCCTGTCTGATACCGCTTTAAATTTTAACGTTAACGAAAACTGTTAAACCGGATAACGCAGAAACTTTCTAACGTTCCCTCAACGGCTTTGTTTTAAAATACACAGCCGTGACGTTTACTTACATGCTCAGCAAGTAAAGCAGAGCAGACAGTCCAGTCCCTAAGCGGGGAAACAGAGTCTGATACAACAGCGGCAAACCAGCGACACCGAAACCACAACTTCAACGTTTGTTATATTAAACATGTTGATCCTTTCTAAAGATAAAGATGCGTTACGCTGAAGCGTGCAGACTTACCCAAATACGTGGAACAAGCCTTGCTCAGATGGAACTTCCCATTTTCACGGTAATGTGTTTTGGATATTTCCAAAAGATAAATCCGATCCCTAAAATGTGGCTTTTGACACAAGACCGTACGTTTCCACCCAAAATAAACATTAAAAAACACTCGCAATCTAATAGTACAAAATGCACGAGGCTCTAGCTAAGTTTCTTATTTTTCTTCTTCCACCGTGCTAGTAAGGAGCATAGACTGTGTGGGGAGTGGCCTCTTGGTCAACTTTACTACAGATGTGAAAAGTTTTGCCCAATGTGTGGGGGTGACCACCAGCATTTGGCCCGCCCTATGCGAGCATGCGCGCTCACTACTACCAGTTGGAGAGAGGCGGGCCCATGGCCCAGACTAATGTAGGCTAACCCTAACCCAACATCTCTAGTCTACATTAATTTGACATTATGATGAATTATTTTTATGTGAAACAATTATTATTATTATTTTTTTTTTTTTTTTACAGTTGTTATTTACAGGCTGCTCATGTGTGTTAATGAAATCTATTTTTTGTAATCCCCCATGGTACTGGTATAGTATTCCTGCAGGGAGCATGGCTGAATTAACTTTTAACAGGGACCTGAGTAAACATTTGCTGTTGGGGCCCCCATTAATCTCGCATTGCACTGTGCACACACAAAAAGACACTGAGTTGTTTGCATTTCTTTAAACCAATCACAATCGTCTTCAGGCGGCGCTAAGCTCCGGATGCAGAGACGGGGGCTGTGCAAAAATGCCTACCATTCACTAGAAGACTCTGAAAAGACTTTAAAAAGACTAAAGTCTGGCACCATCTCACATCTAAAGATAATCTGTCATAATGTCACTGAGTCACAGACTAGAAGATTTACTACCAAGACCTAAACTTATTTGATAATATCAAACACGTTTGATTTTGTCAGAACGTCGAGACGGGTAAAAGACTGACTCGGACTGAGTTCTATGACCTTACACCAAATGATTGAGACGACATGAGCGAGTCACAACTGCAAGACTCGAATGATTTCATTTTTGATATTAGAAATTTGTCTGCGACAGTAGAACTGCGTGAAAAGTCGTTTGGTGTTAGGTCGGCGTAAGTGACATCCACTGGAAGTCTCTGGAAGGAACTTGTGTGTTGTCGTAGGGGTGGGCGATACTGGGAATTTTGGTATCGATCCGATACCAAGTAAATACAGGGCTAGTATCGCCGATACCGATACTTTTTACTTGTAACGTCACTATCATTGAATCATTTTGTGATTTTGCCTTTAGTTAGTTGATTATCTAAAGCGAGGACATATCTAAATGTTTTTATTCACTAACTAGAACAATATAAAACAATGTAACGGTATTAAAATAATAAAATAATATAACAAAATATAAATATAACAAAGTCAACAACACAACCAAAAATACCTTCCATTACACACAGATATCTGTGAAAAATAAAGTCAGTTGTGCAAAATAAGTAAACAAAAGCCACAATGTATAAATATGAATATAGCAATATAAAAAAACACAACAAAAAATACACTGCACACAGATATTTGCAAGCAGGCATGCCCTGTTGCACGATCCCAATTTTCTTCAAAACTTGACATTTTCAATGCTTGCTAGTTCGAAGTTTGTTGTTGTTTCCCGAAACAAACAGAGTTTGAGAACGCCAACACAGAGAGAATAAATTAAATATAATATTAGCCTTTATTGTCCCCCTTACGAGAGATTTGTCTTGGGCATTTGAGAGAACACAGGTGACGTAGCAGAACAGCCTCTCCATATACAGACGATATGTCCGTATACATGTACAATCAAACTGCATGTAATATTCAGTTAACGCACACAGATCCATATACACCTGAACATACACACCAAGAACATTGCATGATGCCCTAGACCAAAGTATTGGTGCGATATTGCCATAACGCACCATAACGTAAAAATGACTTAAACATGAATTGATACGTTTGGATTATTATTTTTTGTTGAACTCTGGCAGGAGGATGAGGTCCATCAGGACCAAAACCACACGCCACATGAACAACTTTTTCCCCTCCGCCAGTAGCCTTATTAACAAGGCCCGGAACCCCCCCTGACTCTCTCCACACCCCACCTCTGGCTCCTCATGCCACTGTACCTACTCTGCTGTAGCGTTCCTTTTTACTACTGTTTAACTTATTTTAATATTTATTTACATTTATTTTATCGTTATTAATACATACTGTGTGTATATGTTTATACTTATATTGTTTATATTCTTTTTATCCCTCTTATATTTGAATGTGTGACATGCTCCAACAACACCATGACAAATTCCTTGTATGTGAAACGTACTTGGCAATAAAGCCCTTTCTGATTCAGATTCTGAAGTCTGAATGAATAATTCAGTGATTGAACAAAACAAAAACAAGGGCAAGGCAAGTTAAAGTTGAATGTGATCTCAGTGTGAATTGGATTATCATTACCCAGTTGTCAGGGCAAGGGTCACAGTAATCTGATCGACAATCTGATTTGAATCGATTGGTTGTGTTCAGTAGGCTTCAGCCGCAGCCGCAACGTCTGTATTTCGGCGCTAGGTGGCGGTAGAGCCCTCCTTACCTAGAGTCGCCATGGAAACCGACGGGCGCCTTCAAGGATGTTGGGAGAGAACAGCGGAGCTTGAAGCACCCAGTGACGTAATGTTAGTGATGTGAGAGAGACCCTGATGCTGCCTTCAGTTGCTCTTCGTAAATTAGACCAGCCACATCGACTGGGTAAGTACAACGATTCATAGGGAAATGGACATATTAAGTTAAGAGAGTTTATAACTATGGAAACCACATCTGCCTTGGGCCAAGGAATATGCATGCTGGTTAATACAACTCAGTTTTGTATTATATAATGAATAGGCCTAGGTATAGCAAGGTAGAGAATTATACATTGGCCTATTCGAGGGAGGTTTTAGGTGCTTTATAGCTGTGCTGGAGAAATGACATATGCACATAAAAACACTTAAAATCAAAAAGACTTGTGATCCTAATAACAACAAACTTTGTTTATGCAGCATGTTGCAAAACAAAGTGTTTTACAAAGCTCTAAAACTAAGCTCTAAAACAGCCTCAGTAAAAGAGAACACAATCTAAAAACTAAGCAGACTAAATAAAAGTCACTTTAATTGTTTTCATTGTAATTTTAAGGGGATTTAACGGTTTTGCTGCAAAGAAAACCTGAAATGACAAGTGACCGCCTGATATTTCCGACAGTGCCTGAATGCAGCAGTTGGCTGCTCCGCTCGCAGCCAGAGGAGCAGGCAGCGCTATGCACGAGGCAGAGGGACCATCTCCACCGGGAAGGTAAGAAACAGATAAGTGCCGAATGAGCATCATTTCTGACCACAGACACGGCTCTTTAATGTTTATTTCTCCTCGTGGTGTATTTGTTGTTCTTTAATGTAGCTACAAACAGTTTCCATAAAGCCCAAAGAGGCAGCCGGTCTGTCAGGCAGCCTATGAGGGCTCGCAGAGTCTCTTGTAGGGATGCTGCAGTTAGCTCAAACCCTCGGCAAGCAATTTGTTCCAGGTTGTAACTCTTGACTTCATGTTTGTCTGCCGTGAAGCGAAGGCTTGTGTTTACTACAACTTACAAGACTTGCACGACAGCACGTGTTAGTTTGACCATTAAAAACTTTGCTAGTTGTGTTAAAATAAGTGTTTTTTCGTGGTTTGAGTGGTGAAAAGCTCACACCTGCAGCAATTAGCTGGCGGCTTGTTAAGACATAAACTCTGGTTTTCGTCATTTACTTCCACGAATAAACTATTTCCCTACATGCAATATAGATACAAATGGTACTTCAACATATTTAAATACTTTGCAAGTCAAGATCGATGAACTTTAAAACAATTTAAAAAAAAAAAAAAAAAATTCAAATGGGCTTCATTGGCACGAAAGCTTCAATATCAATGTTACCAAAGTATCAAAATACAATTTATCCAAATATTCAGACAGAAAACGATAAACAGTAATATGAACATGAACACAACATTAAGATTGAATTATATATACAGTATATCTTGTGTGTAAATGTATCTTATCAAATGCAGTTTATTCGGTGTGTGTGTCTGTGTGTGTATATGGCTGCATTTAGGATGTCAGTATCATACTGAATGTGTGTCTTTTTGACACCACAGCCTTTGCTTTAATGCTTCAATGTGACTCTGACACATGTACCTGTTCACTGTCAGGAGACAAACTTGACCTTTGAGCTGTGAGTGACACCAGCTTCTACACACACTGCTTTCTCTGGACTTGGTTTTCCTTTCTTTTTTTTTTAATATATATTGGCGGATGCTCCTGCTGGAAAACTGAACTCATTCTGCTGCCAACTGAAACCTGCCCACATTTCCCTTCCAGTGGCGGACAGATTTAATCTCGTGCAGTAGAGAGGAACACGATGATCACAGCTTCCTTTGAAATCAAATCTCCATGGCAGCGGTGATGGTTTTGGGAGAAAGAAGCAACCTGGTTATCTCAGGTTCCCGTTCTCTGCCCTGTGCTCGCTTCAGGCCAGCCCCTCGGGACCAAGAAAGAGACACCACGAAGAAACGATATGACTGAGACGAGGCGTGTGGCCGAGGTTGGATCCTCCCAGAGAGCGCGTGTCATCTTTTTCGCGAAGCAAAGTTGATGGACCGACAGTTTGGCCAATTTTTTGGGATCGACATTCATGCACCACAACTGGGAACCAAGTGGGAAGGGGACTTAAATACTTTGAGCAGGTGTTTCCCTCCATTCCCTAAGAGGCCTGTTGCAAGAGCTGGATATCTAGCTGTAGGGAGAGCCTGAGTACTCACTTATGGGAAGATGGAGGCAGGAGCAGAGGCTAGTCCACAACAGCACCCGAGGAGGAAACCTGTGCTGCACGGCTTGGAGGACCAGAAAAGGGTGAGTTAATAACTGATCTAGGGCTGGGCAATATATCGATATTAGGCTATGTTGATATCGTGATACGAGACTAGATATTGTCTTAGATTTTGGATATCGTAATATCGTGATATGACATGTGTTGTCTTTTCCTGGTTTTAAAGGCTGCATTACAGTAAAGTGATGTACTTTTCTGAATTTACCAGACTGTTCTAGCTGTTCTATTATTTGCCGTTTCCCCACTTAGACATTATGTCCACATTACTGATGATTATTTATCTAAAATCTCATTGTGAAGATATTTTGTTAAAGCACCAATTGTCAACCCTAGAATATCGCCTCGATATCGACGTATTTGGTCAAGAATATCGTGATATCTGATTTTCTCCCTATCGCCCAGCCCTAAACTGTTCCTGTTTATCTACCAGATCTACCTGTCTGCTTTGTGTTGTGTGACGCCTTAACGAGTACAACGAGACTGAGTGATTGGACGAGCAATCTTTGAATGTTAACCGTTGAGTCTGGATAGGTTGATGCATGGGAAGCCAATAAGCAAAACTGTTGCTACTACAGATGTGGCTACTCTTGAGCACCAGTGGATGCTGTCAGAAATCTTTTCTGGTACATATATAAACCAGTTTCTATGATGGTTTTAGAACATCCCCTGACTTCCAAAAGTCTTTGAAATTGTACATTTCGATCCTAAATTGTCAACAAGAAAAGATCCAGAACTGTTTGTCTGATTGCAAAAACATAAATGTCTGGAGGACATTGCTATATTTGCACAAGTCACTGGGCCTCATTCACCAAACGTTCTTAAGAACAAATTTGTTCTTAAACCCCACTTACGCCGTTTTCACGAAGATTCTGGCATTCACCAATGTTTTCGTATTTGAGATTTGTAATTTTGTAACTAATTGTTTTCATTATTTTACACATAATTAAATGTTTGTTTGTTTTAATAAATACACACAACACTTAGACTTCTGCTCATTTGTAAAGCACTTTGAATTGCCATTGTGTATGTATATCAGTTCTGCGCCCTTCTCCGGATGCAGCGTTCACTGCATGAGTAACTGCATTCCATGCATCGGTTTTATTTGCTGCTTTGTATCCATTGCAGACGCTACTAAATATGTCTCGTTTTTCTCTAACTTCTTGCAGCAGTTCCTCCACTTCAGAATTACTAAAGTTTTTTCTTTCTTTTGGAGTCGAGGCCTCCATAGGAGCAACGGGCACAAGCTTTTGATTTACGAAGACACAAACAAATTTAAGAAAAAACCTAGAAAGATATTGTTGAATGAGGCCCATTGTTGCCATGTAAACTTTTACGCTCTAAACTTCGTCTGACCTTCATCAGGAAAACCAACTCAGGTGTCAAAGGACGCATAACTGGATTGATTCAAAGCCAAAGAGTCAGTGAAAGCATCAAGGCGTCTGTGAAGTCTTCTTTGATGCTGTGTGGTTGTGTAGAATTACTTCAGCGGTCTGCGTAAAGATTGATGGGGTACTTGATACCGTGATTCATTTTCCCTGTTTCAGCTTCGCTCTGCATTTTCCACATGATGTTGATGTAGTGCTGTTGTATGCAAACCTCATACTGTAGCTCTAGTTCCCTTAATTTTCATGGTTTGACTTGAAATGGATTATATGGTTGTAAATTGAAAAAAAATGGATCCTTGGATGTGTGAACCCTTTCAACATTGTATGAGGTATATTCAGAAATGTCAGTGTGTGAAAACCTGGCTTCTTTTCTTGCAGTAGTTCTGTTTACAGTTTACATTTTGGAGATACAAGGTTTTTTTTACTTGACTCTGACGATGTGCACTTGTGATGGACTAGGACGGAGGCACCAGGCGACAACTGCGTACAGGCAAAATAGATGACTGTTTATTCAGAGCAGCACATTAGTCTTCATCTTAATGTGGAGGCAGACTGAATTTCTTCTGCTCGCCTGCAGTGAACGCTGATTCAACTGGCGTACAGCTTCCATGCTACATTTAGTGTTCTGTTTTAGGTAGAGATGTTCCGATACAGCCTAAAACGCTGGTATCGGTATCGGGAAGTATTGGAGTTTATGCACCGATTCGATACCACGTAATAAAGCCCTAAAGAAAATCTACGTTAAAGTAGTTTATTTATGTTCTTTTTCCGTTATAACTGACTATAAAACTATAAAAACTGGATAATAAAAGAAAGTTCTGTGGCGTTCATTGTTTGTGTTTGTTCATGTTTCACAAAGAGTTTAACCTGAGCCAGACCGACAACAAAGATAGAAATAATATCACATCCATACAGGGATAGTAGTATACAGATGTTAAAACATAATAAAATATATGACACACTGGTATCGGATCGGTACTCGGTATCAGCCGATACGCAAGTTCAGGTATCAGAATCGGTATCGGGAAGCAAAAAATGGTATCGGACCATCTCTAGTTTTAGGGCTGCAACTAACGATTATTTCCATTGTCGATTAATCTGTTCATTATTTTCTCGATTTATTGATCAATTTTTTGGTCTATAAAATGTCAGAAAATCACGGAAAAATGTTGTTCGGTGTTTCCCGAACCCCAAGTTGATGTCATCAAATGTCTTGTTTTGTCCACAACTCAAAGATATTCAGTTTAATGTCACAGAGGAGAGAAGAATGTAGAAAATATTCACATTCAAGAAGCTGAAATCAGAGAATTGTCACATTTTTTTCCCATTAAAAAAATAAATCAAACCAATTAATAATTTTTTTTAAATAGTTGCCGATTAATTTTAATAGTTGACGATCGATTGATTAAGCTGTCCTCAGGGTGGGTGACCTCACCTGGGTTCATAGAGTCAGGGCTCCAGGGCAGCTGGAGATTGGACAGTTGTTGAGGCTTACAAAGTCACAGCAGGCATGTTGGAGTTTAGGCACTAATAAGTCTGGTCCTGTTCCGAACGGTGTGGAGATCTGTTGGACTTTACTCCCTCTGCTATACTGTAGGTGTGCCGCACTGTCAGGGATCAGATTTAGTAAAAAGGTTTATTCCTTTTTCTGCTTTCTTTCCTGTCCTCCCTGTAAATTACAGATTTGATCAGGTGTGTTAAATTAGTCACTTGGGATTATGTAGAACATGAATATTAATTGATGTGACCAAAGCCCCAGCTGCTGTTTTCCAATTTTCCACACTGCAGAGCCTCTCTGTGGATGCTAAGTGACACACTGAGCAGCAAATGGACTTTAAGCATTTCTGTCTGGTGTTTGGATTCATCATGAAATCCCACAAACCACAACTAGTTTTTTTTTTCTCTGCAGTGTCGTTACTGCGCTAACCAACCTTGATACCATTCATAAAGTGAGTTTTTGCCCTTTGCCTGCTCGATGAGTTATCAGCAGCGACATGTCTAGATTTCATCAGAAGCCTCAGTTGCAGCCGCAAAAGGTGGTCAATCGGAGACCAGACGCTCGGTGCTCTCTGGGGAAGAGAGGTTGTGCCAGACTGAGCCAATACTCACCTTCCCTCTTAATGGACATCAGCCGACTTAAATAAATTGAAAGCACTGAGGTATTAACGTGGACACACGTTCTCCCATTGTTGGAGAATTACCTCAGGCATTCATGCAGCAAGGTTCAGTGTCCCCCGAGCAGTTACCTAGGCTGCGTGAGTTCTAGATCCTATATGTGATAGTCGCCACTATCATCGGATGTAATTGGATTTTGTTCCCTTTTGTAGATCTACTCTTTCACATGTCCCTAGCTCTATATATATTAATGTTCATTGAGTGGCAATCATGGACCTACATGGGAAAACGGACAGCGTAAGAGGAGAGTCAGGGATGTATTGTATTGTGGTGAATGCAGGCTCAGTGTTTGATGAAGCAGAACTGCAGACTTTGCTGCGATCAGAAACCTGCCTGTTTGTAGTCATTTGGTATTCATTGAACTAGTATTCCACGAGTTGGGATCTTTTGTGTTATGAATATTCCAGCTGGAGACGAGAAAGGATTAAAGATGATGTACACTATGTCCCTTCTTGTAGCTCTAATTGGAGGGTGAGAACCACATGGGACTTACCTTTTCAGAATCTGCTAGAAACCTCCACCAACACTGAAGAAATCATTTGAAGTGGTGGTGTGTGATATCTGTAATGCAACAGCATCTCATGTTTGGTTTAGTAATTTTAGTAATTTTAGTAATTTTTTAGTTCAAGTAATTTGGTTCCCTAAAGTTAAACTGAATGGAAATTACTTTTTTTCAAGTTCAGAAGGCGCAGTTCAGGAAATTAATTTTATTTTGTCAAAAAGTAGGTGAAGCAGTGAGGAGTACCAGCTTCATGTTTTTGAAAGCACTAAATCATTTATAGCCGCTTTTACACAGAGCCTCTGCAAGTAAAGAAGTCATAAAGAAGATCCGCCCATTCCCCAGACTACATCTGGCTTACTGGCGGAGCTACTCTGTCCCCCCCCATTCTGTGTTCGTACCTTGTACAGAACGGCGAGGCAGACTAACGGCGCAACATTCCCGCATTGAACAGGCTGTGTAAAAGGGGCTTATAATTACAAAATCTTTTTTTTGTTTCCCAGAATTTTAATTTTCAAAGAAAAAGCAGGTGAATGAAGTACTTGATGGCAAGTGCACAGGTCTCGTCATTTGTTATTGGGAATTCAATCACATTTAAAACCTAATCAGAAGATCCTTGTGTAGACGGTGACCTCTTCAACAGATCTCAGAAATCTTACAGAAGCTCAAAGAGGCAGGAGTCGAGACCAAAACTCATTTATAGTTGCTAAAAAGTTGTATTTCATCTGACATCACCATTAATATTATATATTCATAATTTTTGATTCATGTATTGCACCTCCTCTGTATCACAGATTTGTGTGAGCCCACATGAAATTATGTTGGAAAGATTCAAATGTCTGTGAACTCCAGGTCTAGACAGGCAAGCTTAATGTATTGGCGCGCAATCAAAGAAAAGGAGCAGTGCGCTGATCTTTGATTAACATGACATATTGGACTGTTGGCATATCCTGCCTCCCATACAGCCTGGTTCTTGAACATGTGCACTAATGAAACGCTGAATTCTGTGTTATTGGACTGCTGTTTGATTTATATCCTGACCTCACACTGAGTTGTTGTGGATACAGTACAGATTTACAGCACAAATGTTGAACAGACAGTGTTGACATAACCTTGTGTTTCTCTTAGTTGTGTTTTAAAGCTACCTACCTACACGTTTGGTGAGAAAGCAACGCTCACAATGTCCCTATTAACCACAGTGTCGGAACACAAACCAGACTGTTATGCTGAGAAAAGTGCCTTCAATACAAACACTGTATATTTTTAAAATAAAGACAGATTGACAGCAAATCTCAACCCCTTCCACTAGTGTGTGATAGAGATGATGAAGGGCATTCACAAGGTGACAGAGAGCACTCTGTAATGGAATCTATTATTGATTCAGCCCATTGAGGATGAAAGGGAAGTTGACACTAATTGCTCAATCACAACCATTGGAAATTATGTATTTATTTTCTCTAGTCGTTTCTGACTGCTCATTAAGAGGCGTTCGATACGGTTGGGTGGGGTTCTGTAGGATAATGAGGTGTTTACACTGCTCTGCTGCAGTCATTCTCTTAACAGCCTCATAATTAGCTAAGAGGCGCAGATGAGTGGAAAATCCTACATTGTTTGTTTCTTTCACAAGATGGACTTAATCCTGAACCTCAGGATAGAGTTCACACTCATCGGGAGAGGCCTGGTTCGTGAGCTTAAGAGGTTCTTCACAGCCAGGCTCTAGTGACTTCCAGCCCTGGAACAGTAAAGAGACATGATAGGACACTGGCTTGTCAATACTTCAACTGACAAAGGTTCTTTTGTTTGTTTACTTTTAATTGGTTATTGAAACAGTAGACTCATGCATGGCAGGAACAAAAAGAGACAAAATTATCGCTTATTATGGTCGGAAATTACAGTCAGCCACAATGGGGATTTAAAGTCTGATGTTTAAAATGATCTGAAGACAGTAATCTATCTGGTGTTAGTCCATCTGAAGTACTGTACGCTAACATGCACACCAGCAACACCTAGATCCATTAATTGGCAGTTGGCAGCAGGCTAAAGCCTAGGCAGTAGCCCCCTCCCCCCGTTGGACGAGCCTGGAATACCTCCACAGGGAGGCGTCCTGATCAGATGCTGAACCACCTTAACTGGCTTCTTTGCAGTGTCTCTACTCTTATCTCCCTCTGGTTGTCTGAGCTCTTCACCATGTTCCTGAGGCTGAGCCCGGACAAGCTGCAAATAAAGCTCATTTCATCTTTGACTTGTGGTACATGGAAACACAGAAATCAGTAGTAGAACAGTTGAAGACTATATTTGATAGTTCTAAGTAAAGCAGGGGCTTTAATTTCCTGATGTATATGGATTTTTTTAAATAACCTGCATGATGTTTGACATGCTAGGCATTTTGTTTACTTTACTACATCCAGGTTAGTGCATCTGAAAGATTCATGTTTATCCCTTTTTCTCAGATACCCCTTTACGCTAAAACAGTTAAAGGTGCTCTAAGCGATGTCACGCGTTTTTTAGGCTACAACATTTTTTGTCACATACAGCAAACATCTCACTATCCGCGAGCTGCCTGTCCCCTGAACACACTGTAAAAAACACGGTCTCTGTAGACAGCCCAGGCTCCACAAATAGCAACAAAAACAAACTGCGCCAACCTGCACCACCAAACATAACAGTGTTCCAGCCAATAACCGACAAGAAGGATTTGGGGGTGGGGGTTGGGGGGTTAGTGCGCGGAAGCACGGAACGGAGGGGGAGGGGATTGGAGCTGGTTTCGTTTTGTTTGAAAATACTTCGAACGTCAACAAGAAGTAACGTCACCCAACATCGCTTAGAGCACCTTTTAAAAATGTGTTTATGTTTCAATTTTCCAGCATACGCCTCGGTTGTATCAAATTACTAATGTGCTTGTAAAGATAATCAAGGCAACAGAAAAATTACATTTACTGCTTTCTCTACAGTGTTTCCTCCAATGGTGGACATTTAGACATATGGGTGAGGTCACTGTGGCCGTACCCTCCCTGAGCTGCCAACCTGTTCATTAGGCTACAACATCTGTGCTAACCAGCACTCAGATTACTGCAGTCGGTGCCCTCTTACATTATACTCGTAAACAAGCTAACCATGGAGGCAATATCTCTGTCTGCTGTACCTTTTCGACCAGTTGCGATGATCATTTGTTGCTGAACAGATTTGAATAATGACACATCTCTTTGCTCTCCGCGAGAACTGTCGTTGGATTCCGACCCCAACTTGAGACAACCATTAGACTTGGCGATCACCGCCCAGAATCATCTCTCCACTGTTACGTTGGCCTGTTGCCTAGATAAGGAGAGCGAGTAGAGGGGTGACAATTTGTCATTGACAGAGTTTGATTGATTGTGTGTCTGCCGCCCTGCACTGCTGGTATCTGAAACTAATTGGATGTAATATCAGAGAGAGATAGGATAGCGTGATGACAAATGAGCAGCCTTGTGAGATTATTTAGAACCTATATTGTAGACATTTTCCCTTTTTAACAGTTGTTCCTTTCCAGCCGGCCCCTGACTGGACCACTCAGATAAGTGATTACCATCTTTAGTGATCATAGTGGCTGGCTCTCATTATTTGATTGAGCTCAGGTGCTCTGTAGCTGAAGCAGACATACACCATTTTCTGTTGAAGATTGTAAATTAACCAATAAAGAATCAGCATGGGGAGCAGGTTCTGGCACTTCGTGATAGTGAAAATCTTAATGTTGTGAATGCTGTCTTGCCGGTAGAGATGAAGGCTCTTTTAGCCACCGGCTAAGCTTTTCTTGCAAACTAGGCAGCTGCAGAGGAGAGACGAGGGATTATTTTTGTTGAAGGACTGTGTTTGCCCAGTCATGCAGCACTGACGAGCGCTGGGGCTCAGGGGTTTGGATTGGGGAAAGGGAGGGGGGTCGGAGGGTGGAGGTGGGACCAGGCATGTAGCTCGGAGGTCGGGAGGATGCTGCTCAGGATGCTGCTTGGCCCTCGAGCCATCTGGCCATCACCCTCTCCCCGCGCCCTGAGGGAGGGTGAAGGACAGGTGGCAGGGGCTGTTGGGATGGCCTGGACTTCGACTATGGGGCGTGCGATTGGCTAACTGGGCCCCCTAAAACACCAACCCCTCACATACCAAATGCCTGCTCAGCTTCGTGTCAGGAAGGAACTCCTTCATGGCCCTGGAAAGAAATCTTTTGCCTTCAATCTGTATTTTTGGTCTTTTAGACCAATTACAGGATAAGGCATGCTATTCATTTTTTGACGATTCTCCATATTTGTACAACAAAGATGATTCATTTCAAATTATATAAATAGTTATAGACATTTTAAAAGTTTGATGAAGAGAGATATATATTTTGCTACTTCAGACACATACACAGTTTTTTCCTTGGACAAAAATAGTGAAAACACACTTGGAACACAGCAGTTGAACTGAATCATCAATTTAACAAAATAAAAGATAAACTAAGTTATCTCATGTAATTTCATCTGACAACATCACAGATTAAATAAATCGACTGAAATGCAAGTGCACACATAAAATCTGCATATTCCCCTCAATTTAATTGCATGAACAGTTTTTTTTTAAATTTTTTAATTCAAAACAGCTTTTTTGCCCTGAGCCTCTATAAATATTCTACCCTGCTGGAAAAAAAGACTGGTGATGAACGTGTTCTGTTTCATTATTGGCAACAACTATATGACCGGAGAAATGGTGTTGTCAGTAACACACCCAGCAGGGTGTGTGATGGTCCGGCTGTCCTGACTCGCACCACATTGTAATCCCTGTCTGGGGGTCAGTGGGCAGGATCTGGTTCAGTCTGGTTCAGGGGAGGTGCTCGGCTGATGAACAGGTGCTTCAGCTCGCTCCTGTGGCGATGGGATTTCCTCTGTGCTATGACCATTGTATCCATATTCACATGGAGAACAGCACCTTTTTTAAAACGTTAATCAATTCAGCAGGTGGCTGTGAATTGGGAACAGTCTTTGTAAATTTAGTCTTTGGTGTAATTCCACTGAATAATGAAGTTATAATTGAAGCTGAGAACCAGAGTTTGTCATATCTGGGGAGAACTTATTTTATAGCTATCTACCTCTTATCAGACATAAGTGCTGCTACCACTTTCACCGTTTAATTATTTTTCCTCTGAGAGCAGTTATTTTGATGTGTTCTTGCCAGTGGATATATTTCGTATTATTATTATGCTTTTTTCACTTCAAGCTCATAAAAAGAAATGTAAAATCCATGTGCAGCACCTGTTAGCATAGCTTCAGGCTCAGGTTGTATGTGACTGGAATAGATAGAAACAGGAAGGTAAGATTCTAGTCGTTTGTTACTGCCAGAGAATTTCTAATAAGGGGAGAAGTTCCACTCTCTCGATACTTCCGGCTTCTGAACTGGTTGCAGTTCCACTCTAGTTCCACTATAGGGTGTGCACAGGCGAGTGCAGAATGAATGGTGGTCTATGGAGTTATACACCTCAAAATCCACTTTTCTCAGGATATTATTTTTTGTCTAGTAATTTGAATGTTGCATTCGAAAGGGGATGCTAAGAATATACACACTGTTGGGGGTTAGATTTTTTTAAAGTCGCTTTTTTGTTCTAAAAAGCCTTTTTAAAATGTCAATGACGTCATACACATCGTACGGCCAGAGATACTGCTTTACTGCAAGCTCTGAGTCGCTTCCTTTTCTCTCTCTCGACAACACAGCTGACAGATTAGACTCTCCCTGTCAATACACGTGCTAGAAAGAGGTTTGCTAATGTTTTAAAGACCACGCCGAAATATTCACTCTGACATTCTGGTTCCGCTTCGTTTGCCATCAAGCGGGATCTCTGGTCGTAATCAGTCCTTCACTGACCAATCAGCATTCATTAGCAGAATGCTAGCGTGTTATGGGCAACAATGACTCAACCTGTAAGAAATCAAAAGGACATAAGTACTCGTTCATTCAACTTTCGACCTATAATCCATGTTGAACTTGCAAAAACCACAATCAAATCTGAGATTTCTCAACGACAATCAGGCGAAAGAGGCACATTTAGCCGTCTAGCTCCATAGAGTCCCATTCATTTTGCACTCGCCTGCAATCACCCCCAGTGGAACTCTGGTGGAACTGCCACCAAATTCGGTACAATAGGGCTAAATAGGGAGTGAACAGGCTCTCCGTAGACGGGCTCTGTTACTGCTGAGGTGTGAACACATGCAACAGCACAGCACCACCAGATCAGCATGTATGATACTGGAAGTGGGTTCTTCTTTGACTAATTGGTCTTAATGTGAGTCCACTTCGGCCTTTGTTCTAGAAAGACAGAGACCCTGTGTGTGTGTGTGTGTGTGAAAAAGAGAGGGATTGAGCGGTGTGTTAAAAAGCGGTTGTCCCAGCCTCTCCACATGTTTTCTTCAATCCCTGCCCTCTCATCTTCATCCTGGGAAATACCGTTGGAATTCAATTTTACACACCAGGAATTTCCAACTGATAAGGAGGGATGAGGGCTAAAAAAAGGTGCTGTTTTGTTGTAGCCTTGGGTGTGGAGCTGAAGGTTCTTCCCGTTTCGCCAACCCCCCCCCGCCCCCCCCAATACACACACACACTCCACAGCTTCTTAACCTCAGCCCTACCTCCATCATCGTTTCCATAGTGTAACTCTGACACACATTTGGAGAGGAATTGTACTAGGAGGCTGTGGAGAAGAGGGAAGGTGGACAAGTATTCTGTATATTTGCCTCCTTTGTTACAAGAAATAGAGATTTCTGCCATGTGTTGTTCAATGAAATATTGCTGCACAAGTTTTGCCTGCAGGGTTATGGGAAACACAATTGGCATGGTGACAATGAACAATAGTACTGAGGGAACATTGTATTTTTCCTCTAGCTGTTCCTCAAAATTTTATTTCATTGATTAATTTATCATTTTTGTGTCATTTATTATTTTTTTTTCTACAGAGAGCAAGAGCATGGCATCATCTGGTTTGATATTAGCCCAAGACTAAAGCTAAAAACATAAACCCAGACTCATGTGCCTCAGGTACACAGATAACAATATGTAATCAAAGCCCATCCACTGTAGTACCTATGTTAGTATTTAGCGTCCATGAGATGATTTGTGAGATAATTTATTTGCGATGCTATGGAGAGATTAGACGTTGACTTTTATTTTTTATTTTTTTATCTATCCGAGTAAAAATCCTGTTTTATTCATGGAACAGATTTTCCACCAGTGTCTCTTTGCGAGTAATCTGCTGAACATGAAGTGATGAATCAGACAATGATTTCCTGTCTCCAATACCTTCCCCCAGCCTCTTTCCACCTTCCCAGACACCACTGTTGCTTTTTTCTGCATCTTAATGCACACTCTAGTCAATGTGATGCAAGGGAGTCAGAGTGTTATTGATGGGATAAATAACTTGTAGAGCATGCAGAGGTGGGAAGTAGCTAATTATGTCTGCTTGTTTCTGTACTCAAGGAGTGATTGCTTTCTGCTTAGTGGTGTCTTTCTTGCTTTTGCATGTTGGGCAGCAAACAACAAATATATACTTTAAAATGATCATATCACTTGAACAGTTTGATAATTGGAGATATTTTCAGCTGCTTCAGATGTGTTGTTAATTCTTAAACAACATTTGCCTAAGTGCAACTGCTAACTCATTTAAGCCTCTGTAGGTGATTTGCAGATGGTGACTTAAACACGTTTTGTTTTCAGGCTATTTTTCAGCCCCCTGACAGTGTCAAGATTTCATTTTAAGCGCAATGGCTCATTAGTGTACTACTACTGTAGTACTACAGTGATATTTAATATTTGTATCACAGTGGGTCAGGATGTGAAGGGTTTCTACCCCTAGGAGACTGTGTGGGGTCCCCCTGATGGCTGCCGGATGCTGCCTCAGCACTATTTTGGAGGGCAGTGCTGCAGATATGGAGCTGCTGTAATTGAGCAATTCAATTCCTGGGAGAGCACTAAGCTTGGCATTAGAACAGATGTTTTTCATGTGACTCTTCTATAGCAAAGACACAATCAATGTAAATAATGGGCAGCTGGGATGACAGGCGGGTCAGAGTATCTATTTTGGGAGGAAAGGGAAGCTTAGTAGTAAATGTACAAGAATAATTATGAGCAACTTTTCACTGTTAAAATTTTGAGTTGTCAAATATGTATGCCCTACTGCTTGTTGTTGAACACCTAGAAGAGAGAAAAGAAAAATCTGACATAACAAAAATGCAAATGTCCAGAACTGGCTGCAAAAATAGGTGGATTTCTGAAAATGCAATAACTTTAAACGAACTGAGTCCAGCAAAATGTTGGCAAACTAAATTGAAATTGATTGCCAGAGAGAACCAGTTGGGAGACAGTGAATGCAGGAGAGGGTGACATGGGAGAATCCATCCCCACAAGTTAAGATTTTGTTTGATGATCCTTGATGCGGACTATTCATGGATCATCCTAGCATTGATCAACCCCTTGACGGATGAGACCAGGACACTTTTTCATTTAGGCCTCAGTATTGCATCGTGATGTATGCAGCTCACGATCAATAAAAACTCTCCAGACACAGTGTAGATAATCCAGAATGTCAAAATTGTCTCGGTGAAAGTGTAGCTTGTGTTGCTAATTAGTCAAAGGTCTTGTGTAAGGTAAAGTAAGGCACGTCTGTTGCAAGGGTCAGACCAGGACACTGGGGCGGGAAGCCTTGGAATTTAGGGGTCAACCTGTATTGAATGATACGACATCTCTGTGCACACATTTTAGACATTCTGCCTTCTATGACAGACCGGGGCATGTAAGAGAATAGGGAGGCGAATAGAAACTCACACCAACTCACCAGGGTCACCACGAGGCTATATCCCTGTTCCAGGCTACCAACCTCCCTCCTCCTCTTCCAAAACAACCCCCATTCTAGTATCACTTACACACATAATCAATACAGGCTCTCTGCTGTTATTGATCTAGGTATGGTGTATACACAGCTGCTGAGCCCAGACTGTGGCCTCCTGCCTGGAATCAAGGACCCAGAAAAGGACACTAGATCCCACGCACCTGGTTCTCCTCAGCCATCTCCAAGATGTCGAGCACAGAGAGATCAAGAGAGAATACGGACATCTAATGCTTTTTTGCTTCATACAAGGACAATCAATCACTGTTTGTGACATCTATCAGTGACAATATAATGAAGTGTGTTCTTGAATTATAACTGCAAGGCTATGTAGAGTACTGACCTTTTGATTAGCTATCAAAACATTAAGGATGGTTTGAATGTTTGCGCCTTTCTTGCTATCATCTTGTTAGTGGATACATAGAGAGGAGTGCCATCATCAACCAGTGAAAGCCTAATTCAGGCTAATTTTGATGTGCTCTGGAGAGGCTTGTATCCGGCGTAATGCAACATGAGGCGTGACTTTTGTTGCTTTTGGAGTGATTCAACGTCTACGCTTCAGGTGAGAATAATCCACTTAAAATTGGGTGTCACCAAAAAAAAAGAGTCACATCAAGAATGCCTTACAATGTAGCTCTGTCTTCTGCCAAAAAAAACCTGCTGTTTCTTTGGAGAGGAATGAGAAATCCAATTCCAACCAATTACAAGATTATTATTAATGGGTATAAAGGGCTGGATGTTGACATCCCATCCAAGTCTGGACCTCATTCTCAGCTGTCTTATTCTTTATTTGTCATTAACTGGCATGAACACCAAAGAAGCAGTCCCATGCTTTGCAACAGTGACTGAATTCATATTTGCTGCTACTGTTCTCTACTGCCAGAATAACTAACCTGGCAGGATGACCGTAGCAGTCTGTCAATTAAATGAGCTGCTAATGAGGCCATTGGAGTTTTGTGCACATGCCAAATATATAAAATAAAGCAGATGGGTTATAAATTCCATATGTCAATGAAGGGCCACCTACTTTTTTTGTTTTTATACAATTCAGTACTGTAACCAATTTGTCGTATGCCAGTTAATGACATTAATGTGTTGCTTTGAGATGCAGATTGCATTATTGCTTCATCTGGCATTAGTGAATGTGGCCCTTACCAGCGTTGGCTAGTTAGTTAACTCAGTATCTCTCTGTGTGAGCATCCTGTGATCAGTTAAACTGGAATTATAGCTCTGCAAAGAAACATACATGTCTTTCTTTGGAACGGATACATTTAAGATACACATACACATAAAAGAAAACTGTCTCATGAACATGTGGATGTTGGCCTACTGCATGTGACACCTTCTGTGTTTTGTACAGAGAACGATGAATGGCAGGGTTAATTCTATCCACATCATTTCTATGCTACAAACCCAGATTTGCTTGTATTTAGGGCAGCGTGTCTTCAGAAAAAATGCTCCAAAGTAAACTTTTCTAATGAGGTTTGGTCTAAAGAAATCAAACTGTAGGTGTGATTTGTTCTCACTCTGTGATTGATGGTTGCCTGAAGGCTCTTGTATAGCTTGGTGGTAGGGGTGAATATTGCCTGGAGCATCTGAAAGCAGCTTTGCCCATAAATACAGCAGACTGTAACCACATCCTGGGAATTCAATTACCTTTAATTTTACCTTCCCCACTTGGACATATTACCCTCTGTCAGAGCCAATCAGTATAATCAAATAAAATCAAATATAATGTGTTTTCCTCTGATTGATTTACACATGGTTTGGGTTTGGGCTGCCTTGGCGTAATGAAATTGTTGCAATAACCTGCAAGAACTGTAAATTCTCACTCTTTCCAATGCAGTATTGACATTCATTTGTTCAGAGGACTTGAGGTGATGCAGCATTGTAGGAGTCTCATGCTTTTGACAGATCAGAAATGACACTAGGATTAGTGAGAATGATTAGGTCTTGTAGGGGTTTTGGTGGGGATTAATGGTGACTGCATTCATGTTGTAAATATTGGGTTTGAGGTGTAGCAGGGAAAAGATACTTTACTGACTCCCAATCTACACCGTGTCACCCCAGAGACTGGAGTTCAATCCCTTTTCAGCACTTTGCTTCTCCGTTCCCCCCCTTTCATCTCTCATAATTACTTAGGTTTCTTTCCTAAATTAATCATGAGGAAATAGACCAAGTTTCCAGGGCAATTAGTTGCATTAGAATAAAGATTATTCTGAATGAAAGGCAACCACATAAATGCAAGGATAAGTGGTGACAATTCCCAGCAGTCAAATGAAGAATGAGAGAGACAATACCTCACTTAACAACTGAAAAGGATGCACGCAGAGATACTTGTTATGACACTGTACAAACAAGTACAGTTTGTTTAAAGTCAGTGGCTGGTGGCTCTTTGGTTTGGTGGCTTTTTGAGGATTTCACATTTCGTTTTCTTACCTTCCTTGTTTTCATTCCTGATTTGTGAGCTGGTGAAACCCAATTTTTCATTGCAGCCGATGGGGCAATTGGCTGCATTCATACCAATACTTCATCTAAACACTCAGCCTCCTCATTTCTTCCAGGGGCCCTGATAGAAAAAAAAGGAGTTGTTTTCAAACCTGACAACACACAATACTGTGCACATCCACTACTTTTTCATGTGATTGGTGTAATTGTACTGTTTACCATTCCTTTCTGTGATAAATTTCCGAAGTTGTTCTTGTCTCACAGTATTAGAAACAGTCGTTTGGCAGCTCGTAAGCTTTAAAACTCACAAATGAATTAGGCAAACTGGTGGTATAATGGTTCTGGTTTCAGCTTAACACTGTCTCATCAATGCAGTCCCTTACCTTTTTAACAGTCCTTTTGTCTAAACGCGGCCTTATTCCCAAGAGTGTCTGCCGTGTTGCTGCCATAGCTGACTGAATTTGATTTTTACACAGTTGTGTCACATCAGATTGTGTGTTTCACATCACAATGTAACTATAGTGCTATGATCAGATTTAAAGTACCAAACAATACTCGTTCTTTTCTATTCCAAGCACCCCACACACGCACACACACACATTTGTGTTGTGGTGATAGTTCCTATCATTTTAAGCACTACAGCAGGGGTCACCCAACATGGGGCCTAAGGACGTTACAGTAATGTAATCTTCGCTGTTAATAGGACTCTGGGGGGGGAGTGTGATAGCCAAAGAGTGGGAAAGCACTGTAACCTAATAGTGGCTACTTATATACACCACAGGGCATGCGTATACGCACACGCACACACAAACACACACTGAAATGCATCTTTTCCTTATCCGTGTTGTCAGTGCTTTACAGTGCTGTTCTTTGAACAAGCTTACAATCATCTCATTAGAAAACACTTTAGCGAAGCCAAATGCTTTCAGCCTTTAACCTTTCATTAAGATTTGACATTCAGAGGTTCAGGAGTGTGTTCATCTTCACAGTGATCACAGTCAGTAGGAATCGGTGAAGAGCGGATAAGGGCTCTAATCGATATCCATCAGAGTTCCGCTGATCAAATATTTATCCAGGAAGAGAGGGGAGAATGGACTCCCTGTCTGTCTGCTCTGTTGGTCGTTTTCTTTTCCAGGTCTGTCTGCACACGTCTGGCCTCTCTGTCTTTGTAATAGGAGTCAACCTCAGCGCTCTTAGTGACTGTTGACACAGAGATGCTTTGCTCAGGAGAAAAGGCTTTTGAACTCCACGTATCTTGATCAAAGACTGACTCGTAGTGTTGAGGTGGGGCAGCACCATGTTTTTACATCACCGAGGTGACAAAACCTAAAAGTAGTTAATCTTTTGAGGAGATGCATTCTGGATTGCCTGCCAAACCGCAGCAGGCAACCAGTGAGTGACAAGAGATCTGGAAAAACAATCTGTTCTTCTTTTTCAATGCGTTTGCTCACAAATGCCGTCTCTCTCTTTTTCTGTCTCTTTTCCTCTCGCTACCTCTTTCATTCTGTCTGAATGGGGACGTGATGAGAAAGTTGAATTCCTCTTTCAGAAGGTCGGACATCGAGGTCTGTGACGCCCATTTTTTTGTGACCTTTTGAAACTGACAACCGTCGGGCAGGTGCGTGTACACGGGTACAAATGTGCAGAGCAGACTCTTTTCTCCACATTCCGTGAACTGCACCAATCACCTTTGTGTTGACACCAATAGGGTTGATGTTTTTTCAGAGGAGAGATGGGAGGAACATGAGGCGAGTTCTTGGTCTGGACAGATATGAGCTGAAACATTTAATGGAGAAAATGTTGAACCAAAACAGTTCATAGCAATATTTGTGAATGATCCAGAGTAACAGGGATATTGTTTCTGGAAAGAGATATTGCTGTAGATTTTTTGTGCTAAAAAACCCCCCAAAACTATCTGCATAAATAACACTAGAAGTCAGTAAGGGAAAATTTGACTATTTTTGTAATTTGGGAAAACAGACATTTATCTTACAAATAAAAGTACTTCATCTCGTTGATGCTAAAATCGTGTAAATTCAAAATTTCCAAGAAGCAGCTCCGCTCCTTGACGTATTAAGTTCAAATGTATAATAAAGGGATAGTTAAACTTGGCAAACTTTAAGGTGGTTGTCATTGTATCTGGTTATGTTTCTTCGTATTTCCCATCCCTTGTGCTAACTTGTGTGCCACCTGTTAATATGATTTTGCTTTCGCACACCTCGTTACATTGCCTTTATTATAATGACCTGCTCAAAAAAAAAAAAACCTTGGCTTGGTGGATGACACTGTCAAATATCGAATCGATCTAAAGAGCACACCTCCACCTTCCGTCTAATTCATTTGTATTAACGAGATTCACTGCTCTGTTGTACAGCCATCTACTGCTTTGTCAGGCGGAGATGAACACATTAGCAGCTCCTCCTCAAACAAGATCAATCCAAGACACACATGATAACGGCATGTAAAAACATGTTAATGTATTGGCTGTTGGGAGCCTCGTCTCCCTGTCTCCCTCGCTGGGGGAAAAGGATTACTCCAAAATCTGAGGATGGGAATGTTGGGCAAGGTGATTACAGGGTGATTATTCCGTTATCCTGGTGAATGTTGATCTGTGTTTTTCTGCCCACTCTTCCACCGTCTCCAGCAGGTTTAATGCTGGTTGGGTTGTCAGGTTCAGGGGGCTAATTCGCGGCCTGTGTTTTCTCTCCCATTGAGCTTCTCCTTCCAGCTGTTTCAGCTATTGGCAGGCAGCTCTTACCACTCTTACATCAGCCCTCCCTGGCTCGCTGAACTGTGGAGCTGGCAAAAGCGAGTGGAGAGGGGCGGAGGTGCTGCAGGAGAGCAGGAGGTGGTGCCAGTTGGCTGAAGCAGCGAGAAAGTGGAGGTTTTTCGCTAAAAAGACCCCCTGTAGCTGCAGTGATAACAGAATGATAGTGTTTGACTCTGAGGCAAAGGAGCCGGGTACCTCGATGCAGTGTTGAGCAAGAGATAAGATGCACACACAAACACACAAAAGCAGAATGTTTGGAGATGTGTGTGTATTTGAAGTGGTTGTGTAGTGCGACGGCAGCAGTTCAGAACATCCAGACTTGGATTGTGTACAAAAGGTGTGTGTGTGTGTGTGTGTGTGTGTGTGTGTGATTCCATTGAACAGACAAAGCAACATCCAACAGGTCCTGAAACTGAAAACAAATGAATTGGCTTGATCTTAATTAAGCAAATATTAAAAATACACAAGAGCATACGTTAAGAGCCCAACTGTTAATTTCTGAGCTGGTATTATTGACAGATATTGGCTTATTGCAGATGGCATGAGTGTATATGTTGGCAGATATAGATCAGACTATTTTTTCATGATGAAGTTGGATTCTTTTAGAGGTGCAATGATGAATCGATTAATCGATTAGTTGTCTACAATTAAATTAATCGCCAACTATTTTGATAATCGATTAATCGTTTGAGTCATTTTTTTATTAAAAAGAATAAGATTTCTTTGATTCCAACTTGTTAAATGTGAATATGTTCTAGTTTCTTCTCTCCTCTGGGACAGTAAACTGAATATCTTTGAGTTTTGGACAAAACAAGACATTTGAGGATGTCATCTTAGGCTTTGGGAAACACTGATCCACATTTTTCACCATGTTTTGACATTTTTATAGATCAAACAACTAATAAATTAATCGAGAAAATAATCGACAGATTAATCGACTTTGAAAATAATCGTTAGTTGCAGCCCTAGATTCTTTGTTTTGTTATATTTAACTAAATGTGTTCGAACTCTGCGTATCAACACGTGCTCTTGTATTTACTGCCACTGTTAACTTTGAATGGACTTTGGTGTTTTGTTGTTTAGGTGTTTGGTGTCTACTATCTATCCTAGCAAAGAACAACTACATTTGAAAAATCATGTTAAATTGTTTTGTTATGTGATCTTAAAAATGAAGATCGGTCGGTTTCAGATTTATTTGAAATATAGATCCAATCCAACTTTATTTGTAAAGCACATTTAAAACAACCAGGTTGACCAAAGTGCTGGGCATAAAACAACAAAAAAGTAACACAAATGAACATTTAAAACAAGTAACAAACTAGAAAATGAAAATGCAGAATACAACTCTCAAGCAGGTTTAAAGGCCAATGAATAAAAATGAGTTTTAAATCGTGATTTTAAAAATGTGAAGGCTGGGGGCCAATCTGACACGCAGAGGCAATTCATTCCACAGTCTTTGGGCCACGACTGAGCATGCCCGATCGCCCCCATTTTTGAGCCGCGTTCTAGGGACAACAAAGAGTAGCTGGTCAGCAGACCTTAATGACCTCAGAGGAGCGTGCGGCTTCAGTAGTTCAGCCATATAATAAGATATAGATGTCAATATTTGGCTTAAATGCAGTATCAGTAAGGGTCTACATACTGTATGTTGTCAGTGATATGTCTGTCAGATTATGAGAAGTGCGTGTGTGTGTGTGTGTGATGGATGATGTGGATGATTCCTTTCTGTTTCAGTATTTAGTCTGACAAAATGCCTCTCTTTACTCTTCTTCCCTGCTCTTTTTTTCTGCATCATCCCCTTTGCCTCAGTGGTTTTAACTGCAGAGCTGTGAATCCTGCTGGTAACTCCTGTAAAACTCCCCCATCGGCCCGTTCCCCTCCCTCTCTGTCTCCCTCTCTCTCTCCCTGTCTCCCTGTGGAAATCTTAGTTTGAAGTGAAGGGTTTCACCCATCACAGTGAGATTCTGCGGTTGTTTATGATGGTGGCCTACGTTTGTATTTCCAGTTGACGTAGGCTTTTGTGGTCGGCTATCAAGCAGGGATGGTCCCAAAAATGTAAGCTGTATTAAGTTTGGGATTTTTTTTAATCACAGGAAATTGTTTGATGAAACCCCCCCACCCCCCCACTGATCCATGTAAAGTGTAGCTTCGTTATAGCTTTAGAAATGACAAAATTGTGCTTTAATTGAAACCCACATTTTTATTAGTTATTTTACCGTGTGTTCTAAGGCCATATTATATTATTTTACTGTGTCACATTATTCTCTCAGTGGGGGTAATTTTCCATAAATGGCATTTCTAGCTGTGAAGGTGCGGATCCTTTGTAATTCTGCCAATAAAGCTAAGCATTTTTCCACACAGCATGTGTGCTGTGTTAAACCACAATAGGGAAATATATTTGTTTCCATCCTAACTGCAGTCCCATACAGGATGAATCTATATGCTGCGGAGATTCATGGAGTAACTACTGAGTTGTTGTCTGCTTGGATCGCTTTTTCAAGGTCAGCTAGGGCTCCACAGCACCTGCCAAAAATGTAAGACTTTGCCTCATCCAGAATGCAAATGAGGCTGTTTGGGTGTTCGCATATCTTAATTTAGACTACAGTAAGCACTTTTAACTAAAGGTTAACTTAGATTTGGAAGCCAGGCCTGCAGGCAGCTGAGTTTCAGCTGTTTTTGGAATGATGCAGTATTCACAGCCGAGTGTGTGCTCCCTGTTTGTGCACGTGTGTATGTTTGTGTGCATGCATGCATGCGTATATGGGGTAGTGGTGTGACAGAGAAGAAAAAGCTCATTTATCACAACGTGCTGTGGAACCTTCCAGGGGTCAGCCTGCTGTTCAAGTCTTCTCTAATGAAGAACACAGCTGAGCCAATCAGAGCTTACTTCCAATGAGGCGGCCCCAACTGCCAGCCAATCAAACACGTGAGGTTCAGCAGAGCGACGGGCAGAATTGATGAGAGGAGTAAGTCCTAGTGAAGGATCACCATAAGCTGCCTGAGATAACACTACGGCGGAGCTGAGAAACACTCAGCTCCATGGAAATGCAATAAAGCCTGAACCATATCTTAGTGTTGGGCGATGGGTGATAACAGTCCTATAGTGGAGTATGGAAAATAGCCCATTGAAATGCAGTGTGAAAGGCAGCGCCTCCAGAGCTATACATGTAGAGCAATGGAAATGGGATGATGTGTAAATACAAGTGGTCTGCAATATTACTTTTTGGTCGTCACTATTCTTTAACGGGACAAAGAATGAGCAGCTGAGACGATTTGTTAAATCATGGCTGTCGAGGTGTACTGTGCAGGGCCTCTGCTGCTACTGTGAGCAGAATACAGATGGCGGTTTAGCTCCATAGTTCACTCTGAGGGCACATTGACACTCTTTAAAAACGTTTAACTGAGTCCTCCTCCAGTAGAGCTTTCATAGAGTTTGCAAGCACTTAACCGAAACCAGTTAGAGGAAACATTGGTCTTATAATGTAAGTCTGCTACTATCCCTTTTTTATTTTTTTATTTTTTACACTTTTTGGTTTCTTTGTAGCGTTGGCACTTTATACTGGTACTTGGTTCTATAATCTATTTCTCTCCTGCTACTTTTAATTCTCCTAAACCTGCTTTTTACCATCTACTCTCTGTACATGAGGCACATAGGGTGACGAAGTGATAGGAGTTATGTCAGGCGTCCATAGTTTGGGACGTAAAAGTCCCGTTAATTTTTGTGTTAGGTGACAGACAGTTGGAGTCACTTCTAAGGTTCGGATGGACATGAAACTCTCGTGTTTGATTCATCAGGTGAGCAACTGTGTGAAAAGATAAAAAAGACAAAGGTACAAGTCTGTAAATATAAACTTCAGGAGAGAAGCATCTGGTGAGAAACATCCCATCACGTAAGCGTAAAATTCTGTTCTTCTCAGAAAACAAAACGGACATGATTCAAGCTGATGGCCGTAACATGAACCTGTAGTGTTGTTATATTATTTGGGAAACTACAATGTTTCTGTGTTGAAGAACATTGAGTATTATCATCAAAGAAAATGGTAAAACCAGCAGCTCCTCTCACTTCAGTCTTTCTTCATCCTGGAAGAGCAGTCCCTCCTCTGCTTAGATTTTTCCCAGTGTTTGTTTTTTTTTCCCCCTTATGACAGTCTATGGTGTAATGATAGAGTATGTTTTATGTTGTACAGATTATAAAGCCCAAACTTGTGATTGTAGGACATAGATAAACTTGACTTGATCTTGTCAGTTCTAAATGCTCTGAAAGCGTAACAAAATGAAGATAAATCCACCTTCCTTAAATTACAGTGACTGAGGCTCGATTTTGTTTTGACCGCCTTCACATTAAAGAATTTTCTCAGGTGTGCTTTGACATGATTAATGACTTTTGGTTTGCTGGCTTTGACCAATGATTATTGGACCGTTGCATCTCTTATCTTATCAACCTGCCAAGATGCTGCTTGTCTGGATAAAGGTGTCGGTCACGGGAAATAACTTCTCAAGGACTTCAGTGTGTTGACTTGTAGTAAAAGTGTGTCAGCAGAGCAAACTCCAGTAACTGTTTCCTCACAGAAACCTGGCCTCATTTTACAAGGGCTTTCACGATGAAGGCTTTACAGGCATTACAAATGAGACCTGGAAGACTAGTGTCTCTGGTCTGTTTGTTTTATTTTTGGTAGTAATTTGTTATTTTGTTATCTTATTGGAGAAAGCAGGTTAACGTTTTTAATTTTCTAATCCACGATGCTACTTGCTAAAAAAAAAATTGTTGTAATGATGGAAGTTCCGAAACCAGCAGATTAATTTGCTAAATTGTGATCCTGTCCATGCAATCGCATCACATTCTCTTTGGCTTGGAAAAAAGAGTTGATGTTGGCGTGCATCAGAGACAAATTGTCAAACAGCCAAGTGTGCCTCTCCTGTGTTGTTGCATTCGCAGCCTTTCACTGGGTCCGTTTTGTAACGTGGGTGAGATACTTGAAGAGAGAAAAATGACCATCAAAGTCAGATGATATCGACTGCAGTCCAGAGGTGCTGTCGCATGCTGATGATGTATGAGACGAGGAGAAGCGTTCATCAACGGGCGGGAAGATTACTCCTCCATCCCGAGACTCTCTCTCTCTCTCTCTCTCTCTCTCTCTCTCTCTCTCTCTCTCTCTCTCTCTCTCTCTCTCTCTCTCTCTCTCTCTCTCGTTGCCTCTGTCACCTCCCCAAGTGAGGATCCATCACCCTCTCTCCACCACCCCCTCCTCTACATATCACAGTGGCTCTCCTCATCGATCCAGCCTTTTTGTTTTCCTCCTCCTTGATCAGGAGCTCAGGGGTTATTGGCCCACTGTAATTTCCTGTATCAGCAAATCTAAACCCAACTTGAGTCACAGATTCCAAGGTTACTGAATAACAAAAACTCTTAAAAAACTTAAAAAACTCCAAAAAGGCTTTAGAAGGTATTTAAAAGGTCTTAAATTGAATTTATAAGTCTTAAATGTTTTCTTTTGTCTGTCGTAGGTAGTAATGTTATGTTAGAAAAGGTTTTCAGGCAGCACCATCAGACCTTGGACTGGGCGATATGGCGACATATATCGTCAAAACAATATCAAAATGTCTGTGGTATATATTATGACTTTATCATTTCTGTCACAAGTATACAGAAATAGGCTTTAACATGTTGGGTCCGTTTCAGGAAGGAGGTTTAACAAACTCTGAGTCTAACCCTGATGACTGAGTTGATTTACTCTGAGATGGGAAACTGAGTTTTTGGTTCCAGAACAGCTGATTTGAGTTGCTTCAATCAACCCAGAGTAGGTTCACTCAGAGTTAAGCGCGTGCACCATCACTATAAAAAGGCAGCATGAATGGAGCCATGATACTACGATTCACCATGGTAACAACCACAAACATCTGGTTTGCGGAAATACTCATGCGCACATACAGCGAGTTTCAACATGTATTTCATTAAAAAAACAATACAGCAGCTGCTGCAAAAGAGCGAGAATTTGCGTGGGAGAAAAATGCTGCTAGAGTAAATGCGTAAGTTCCAATATAGTGTATTAATATCATATTTAATCATAAGTATAAATATTACTGGTGAAATGGTATTGAACCTATAATCTATTTCATTTAGGTGCAATCCTGCGGGCGAAGAAGTCCTAGGCCTACTAATCCCATTCTGAGGCTGCAGCACCATCATTAACAGAATTATAATTCATCATCTTTTATTTCAAAGGGTTTACATCATTCTCCTGCAATCCTGTGGAACTCCCTTTTTAATGGCTCTTACTGGTTTGTGTCCAGGGAACACTACAAAAACGTTTAAAAAATGTTTCAGAGCGATTCACATTCTTCCGACGGCGCTTTGCTATACAGTGGCTTTACTAATATGTATATATGATATCCGCATCACCAATGCTGTAAAGAAAACTGCCGTTTGCAAAAAAAAAAATGTAATGAGACACAAATAAAAAAAAAAAATCTGCTGGGATGTAGAGCATGTCCATGATGGGTGACGTTAGTGATATGAGGATGGATAAGGTTATGTAGGCTCCATAACTGATAGACTGGGAAGAAAAACGATACCGCTCACATAGGTAGTTATCTGGAAATGAAAATGCATCTATAGTCTGGGCCTCAATATAATCTCCCGACATATGTTTAACTCCCTGCGAAGTAATCCAGCTTCTTCATCAATGGGATCGTCGACAAAGGGAAATGCTATGTTTTGAGAAAAAAAAAAGTTTTATAATCTGCCTAACAAACAAAAATAAACCAACGCTGTTTTTTTATTCATGCAAATAACAAACTGCGCTAAAATGTGCCTGATACAGACTGAATGAATGAATGAATGAGGAAATGAAAGAGCGCTGTTTCAGAGGGAGGAGACTGAGAGAAACTCGAGGTTTATTGAAGAAAAGCTGCTCCCGACCAGGTTAGGTTCACAGGCTCAGTTACCATAGTAACTGACTCTGAGGCTAAGTTCCCTCTCTTTCTGAAACGGGCTGGAGTTACCCCTCTCTCTCAGGTTTGATTAACATCCCTTTCTGAAACAGAAAACCCAGAGTTTCCCTCATCTCAGGGTTAACAAACTCAGAGTTTTCACTAAACCTGCTTTCTGAAACGGACCCGTTATTTCATATGGACTTGGATTTAATAACCAGAAAACATGCTATGTCGTAATATGCTGTATATATCATTATCGAGATATGAAATTACTTCTCAGGATAGAAGATTTTGGCCATATTCATGAATACCATGACTGAATACCTCCTGAAAGTTAGGATTAGAAGCTTCTTTAAAAATATCTGTGACATTACTCAAAGGAGAAGAGAGGTAATAGTGTCCCATAATGTGACGGATGCATACTAACCTGTCAAGAGTGTGAGACGTATGCCGTTGGTTAATCAGACAGTCCTCCAATGAGGCTGCGGGAAGAATGGACCCGAGCGCAGTATGTCACACACGCACACACATACATTGTACACGTCAGCATTTCTGTCATCCGGTCCCCTGAGGGTTAAGCTCAGCAGACTTGTTGGTCATCAACACACAATCCTCATCCTCCTTTAAAGGTCCACTTCACCAATTTTTTACTGCAAATCTCTTATCTTTCTGTGCACGACAACTCTGCAGTGTGCTCCGTTACACTTAGTTACTAATCGTGGGAATCATAGCTGTTGTTGCGGCTGCGCTCAGCACAGATCTTACCCCTGATGATGCAATCACAGGCCAAGCAGTGGCAAGAAAACCTCATTTCAACCCTTCAAGACCTTGAATCCCTCTCAGTCAAACAACACTGTGAGACTTTGAAACCAGTAAAGATAAAGTTAGACTTTTTAAAACGGGAAAGCAGAAATTAAACTTTGAAACCATTTTCTCTTTTGTCGCTACTGCTCGTCCCGTGACTACATCATAACCTGCAGGATTTGGATAGAGGCTTCTGATGATGTGAAGAGTTTTGTGTGTAAAAGGTCATCTATGTGAAGTGGATTACAAGTACATAGATTTAAAAATTGGTGAAATGGGCCTTGAAATGCAAGTCAGGTCAGATTACAACTCGGACTGACTAGTAGGGCTGGTTGTCGTTCAAAAATATTCAACACCAGTAACGATAACCAATACCGTGACTTCAATACTGATTCCTAAATGATACTTTTTTCAATACCAGTTTTATACAACAAAAATAAATTACAACATTACACATTATGGCACAATTTTTTAAATTTATTTTTCAGCTCCTACTACGTGAGCCCCGTCTCTGTGTAACGTAGAGTTATTCCTGCGTGCCTCTGCAACGTGTAACGTTAGACAGCCAATCACAAACATTATTAGATCTTGGTAGAAACATGCTGCGTGCTTATTGGCTCACTGTAGCTGATGCGTTTTACTCCTTAGGTATTGAAATTGGGTATTGAATGACGAGGGCTTGTTTTGATACTCGATATTATAGAGGTAATTCGGTTGGTGCCTAAAAAGTATTGAATTTGGTACCCAGCCCTACTGACTAGAAGCCGTTTGTTGTCATTAACACGTCTGCTCTCTACCTAACTAAGTCATACATTAGGCTTTTTTTTCATAGATGTCTTTAATTAATACAACATATATGCATTTAGAGAAATCGAGACACTGAAGTAGAGGTAGATGAGAGGAGGTGAAGGCAAAAAAAAAATCAAGTTCCCACACTTACTGTATATACTTATTATATATTAAATAATTCCTGGATCACAGTCAACATTAGAGACTGAGGATGTCTGAGTGAATTGCCTGTGGAAGTGGCTCCTATAAGAGCTTCATAAGCATTGACATGAGGTCCAAATACTTCTATAACCGCTCTCCTTCGTGCAGACAAAATACTTTTTTGCCGCTCTACTGACATGGCTGTAGTGACGTTGATATCATTCAGTCTACATCTGATTGAGTCTGATGCTTTGATTCCAGAGTGAAATGCTTAAAAATCTAATGAATGTAATTTATTAATACTAATACCACGAGAATAACAGTTTTATTGGTATCTGAATCCCTTTTATCATATCATATTGCCAACCATTCTATCGTCGATGTCGTGCAGAAACCTTGTATCTCCATATTTTCGTTTTTCATAATTTAGTCGTAACTACATTTCTAAGAGAAATCTCTTCTTTGTCAAGTTACTAATGATGAGATCGAACCTTCCTTTAGTGACAAGTAGTCTTTTTTTTTTGCAAGCTTTTTTTCAAAGCGATTCAAATGTTTTTTCTTTACCTCATCTTTCCGCACAAAATGCTGCACAAAACACAACTGCTGCAAGCTGTGTTGGCTCCAAGTTGACATATTTGCCAAGTTGGCTTTGGCATCAAACTCTTCTCTCACAATTCCCTTAGTGAAGGTGTACAACAAAACTGCACAGGTACACAAAACTGTAATCTCTGTTTTTTGGATGTGTGTGGTTATTTGTGGAATAGGTTCGAGGTTTTCCAGTAAGGAGTTAGATCAGGGATGGAGGGTTGAGTCTGATTGGTTCCTCTTCAACCAAGCACAAAAGCAGCGTATTTTACCTTCAGCCAAGTGAGAAGGAGCTAATCAGTGAAATAAGATGGCATAGATTGTGGATGACGTAATAACCTCTCAGCCCTCGCTGCCATATAATTACTCTCCCTGAGACAGACATACAGGTCGGCTTTCTGCATTCATTTAGCTCATATACACACATACTATTACCCATATGGGAACATTGTGTGTGTAAATGTGCAAAGCCATTTTCTTCATCCATGGAGTCATAATTCTCTTTTTAACAATTTGTCTCAGTCTGACCATGTAAAACCACCATCTCTGAATATTAATGAGCATTTATCATCCACTACAGCCGCCTGCAATCCTTCACCAAAGATAAATTAATAAATGGATATGTAAATAAGTGGAGGTGAGGTAAATAGAGTCCGGGAAGAAAGAAGCATGAATAGTGCATGTTGTAAGCTTCCCTGCGCCTTAACTCATTTACTCAGCTCAGGGAATATCTTATGAACCCTTGGGGGGGGTGTGTGTGTGTGTGTGTGTGTGTGTGTGTGTGTGTGTGTGTGTGTTTGTTTAGGTGCATATACATGTTTGTCTTTTGTAGAGCATTCAGTGCCAAAAAGGTTCTATTTTCATCTACGTTAATGAATTTCAGTTCATCAGCAGGATATCTCAAAACCTTGAGAACATTTTTGGATAAATAAGACCAGGCCGAAGAACACAGAAGTTGTTGTTGTGGTGGTTATTAGGAATGGGATTTCCGCCATTAGATGATAATGTCAGGTATCACAATGAAACTAGCAGAGGAAGAAATTGAATTCAAATTCTTGAGGATATTTTTCATGGCCAAGAAATCAAATCTGAGTTTGTTTAACGGAAAGTTAAAGAACTGTACAGCATCGACACGAACTTCCTTCTAGTTCCATCTGTTTGTACTTTCTCCTCACACATTGTTTTCTTCTCATTGAGAATCATTTCTTGTGTCCCACGTATGGCAGGCAGGTGTGTTACTGCGGACCGCTTACTGCGCTGCCTTCTCGTAATTGGGGGTTAGGGGATGTGTGTGTGGTGTTAAGAAGTAGCATCCAGCAGCGGGTGTTGTTAAGGTAGAACACCATGCAGCTGACTGACAAGGTGTGTGCTTTTGATGTATCTCGTAGCATTCTCCTCTTTCCCCCGTCGCTCTCTTTCTCTGGCTGTTCGCTGTGAGCGAGTTATAGAGTGAATACATGCTAATGAATGGAAATGCTCCGTGGTGTGTGTGTGTGCTGCAGTGCTGAGAGAGATGGCAGATATCTGGTTGTTAATAAAGCAGCACAGATCACATCTGTGTCTCTGCTGTTTTCAATTCTTTCTCCTTGTTTTTTTTAATCTGTTCTGCGTGAGTGGATGCTACCAGCAAATAAAAACCTTTATGTTTGACTTTGATTATATTTCTCAAACATGGACTCTTGATGAGTACCTACATGTGAAGCCTGTATACATTCACTTACATTCACTATTCATACACTTCTATAGTCCTCAGATGTGCTCCTTTTCTTATTTCCCCACTACAACCAGATTACTGTTGTAATTTTGTCATGGTAAAAAGAGCATTACTTAAAATCTGCAACATATTTTAGTTTGAGTCTCATAGAATGAGCAGCACAGATATCTGCAGGGAGCCTTCCTGTGGAGGTATTTTGCATACTTCCAACTGGGAGGAGACCCAGGGACAAACCCAGAACACACATCTGGTCTGGGAACACCTCTGGATCCCCCAGGAAGAGCTCGAGGATGTGGCTAGGGAAGAAGGATGTCAGTGCTACTTTGCTTTGCTGGCAGCAAATGGATACATGGATGGATACTATTTACAGTATATAGTACAGTTAAGCTAGTTTATTAGAGCTGACACCTACTGGAGTGTAAAATTGCCATCCTCTGTGTTAAAAAAAAAAGCAAATTAAAAAGTTTTTTCCCCCCTAAAACTAAGTTTCAGAAGCCAACAATTCTTGCAGACAAGTCAAGGTGGTTTAGTGCTCTTATGTATTGAATTTATTGACCTTTCAAATTGTGCCAGTGTTGTAGCAGTTGCGGTGTTTCTACAGATATGGTACTGTTACTGTAGTTTGATGTGAGATTACTTTTCTTTAATAGTGTTTTAGCATTATTCATGCAATTTTCCATTGGCATTAAAGCACTCATCTGGAAACGAATCATCTGGGTCACCGCTGTGGTCAGCTGCAGGGTGTTGTATCTGAGAACGATGTTTATATTTGGCTCATACTATTATATGAGTGTATTCATATGGATAAGTCTTGCTCATCCCAGCCCATCCATCATGTCACTTCTGTCTTCCCTATGGAAAAGATATCTACCTTAACCTTCCTCTCTCCATCCCTCTTCCACCATCTTCCCGTTCTCTCCCCTTTTTGCTCATTTCCCCTCATATGTTATTCTCCCCCCCCCCCACACTGTTGTCGCTCTGCCGTCTCTCTTTCGCCGGAGGCCATTCAGGTTTCTGAAGGGGTTTCCCTCTCCCATTGATTTCCTGTGAGCCCCTTACTGTGAGCGAGACACTCCAGGCCCCTCACCCCACTGCACTGATTTACTCAGGCTGTAATAGCATAAAACACACACACACACACACACACACACACACACACACACACACACACATTCGCACAACCCTCCCAGTTATTTTGGCTCATGTCGCGGACTCCTCGCGGCGTGCTTGCAGGAGAGGAGTTGGACACCTGGCTGAGGTATTACCATTGTTTTGAACCAGCCGAGCTCCGGCTCCACTGAAGCACAGGGTGGGGATTCACACACATCAACACACACATGTACTGAGGTTTTTGTCTGTGTTTGTGAGGAAATTTCAGAGGACTACTGTACATTTACTCCATTACCTTTTAGGTGTGTTTACACATTCAGCTACAAATAGAAAAGAAACAGCAGGATGTCAGTAATTTCAAATGGAAATCTGCAACATGAGGATGCTCTTAAGGCCCGGACACACAGAGCCAAACCTTCCTGGTCTGGAGATGAGCTGGTGGATGAGCTGTTTTGCGATTTTGGAGCAATATAACAAAAGCAGACACTGTATCTTGTATCTTATGCAGCTTTTTTTAGCCTGACATGATTTTAAAAATGGTTAAACATGCGTTGGCAGCGGATATGAATGGGTCTTTATGTGTTATCTGACCTGGCTTCACAACCCTGTTCCAGTCCTTGGTTGAGTGCGTGGCAGACGTTGGCATGGTCATTTCATTTAATTAGTCAATTTGATTATTGAGGAATCTTTGTGGAGTGTGCATTGTGCAGATCCCATTTATTTTTTCTCCCTCTGTTAAAATTTATGATTGTGCACCTGTGAAAGTTTGTGCGCGCTTTCCTCCAAGTGGTGTGTTTGCCTCTAAAACGGCTCTGCGTCTGTACTGTATGTGTCAGTGTGGAGGGGGAAGGGACGTCACAGCGAACCACACCTCAGCCATTGTCTACACATCTGAGAGGAGTCCTTCAACAGTCTCCATTCATCCCCAGCAATCACTGACTAGATAAAGTAGAGGACCTGCGTCTCCTGTCTGCAGAGAAGCGCTCAGCTGTGTTTTCTGAGTCAGAACATACACCAGAGAGCTCCGAAAATGAAACGGTCACACTTCTGAATACACAATGGATTCACTGTGTAAACTTCCTCTTTTATCCCACTTTCTCTTTCACTGCTTTCCTTTCTTCTCATCTCTTTATGTCGTCTTTCCTCCCCCCCCCTTCGGGTAATTGTGGCGACCCAGACGCTGCAACCTCTGCAGAATATCAACGCACTCTTAATGCCACCTTTCTCAAATTCTCTAGAGAGCTTTGAAAAGAGAATAATATGGAGCGGAGATGGAGCTGCGGCAGATCTAGATGTTGATAGTGTTGGTTGGAGAAAGGACTAAAAAGAATCGGCACACATGAGTGTACGTGCACTGCATTTTGACCATCATATCTTGAAATTGCATTTGTTATAGTTCATTTTGCAATCTTTTGTTGCTCTATAAGGCTTACAACAGTTTTTCACTGCTCATGCTTTTTCTGGAGGAATCCAACTTGATGTTCACATACATAGGTATTTTTGTAAACAAGGTTTCTCTTTTGTTCTAAAAAACAAAACGACTCCCAACCACACAAGCAAAAATCTCTGTCCAAATGAAAACGCAAAAACACAATTGAAGCGCTGTATGCCAAACAATCATTTTATGACCCCACAAAATGAAGTCCGTTATGAAACCAAACATACAGTATGCCCCTATTCAAAGATTTGTACAAGATGGTGGATTGTTTTTAGCCTTTTGGTTTCCTAAGTGACAGACTGCTTACCCCGGTAGAAAAACCAAAATAACTTAAACAGGAAGGAGCAAAACTTCACTTCACGGAAGCCTTGCAGTTTATGAAGAACTTTTAGTTTCATAAATAACACTTAATAGTTAATGTCATGCCAAGTTAGGAGTGAACATATGGGCAACGTTTGAGAAAGTTTTGTTTTGACTCTTATCTTCCTCTCCTTTCGTTTTCATATTTGCTGTGGTCCCTGGTGCTCCAGGCCTCATTCATGTCCCTTCACTCGGTTTCCTCTTCCTGTGCTGTAGCCACTAGATTAGCCACTATAGACACAGGTTTTCTCTCTAGTTAACTCCTATTGATCTCTGTGCTTGAGACGTGCCGTTTATCACGCAATCTACTCCACACCGCAGGGATAACAATACTGGTGTACACGCTCCAAATATTAAACTGACTTCTGTATCCCTGCACGCTCAGGTAATGAGACGAGGGGAGTTAGGGTAAATACAATCAATACTCTGCACACAGACTGCTGGTACAGACAGCATCGAGGCAATCTTTGGTGAGAGACCAAGGGAGCAAAATGAATTGTAGGGCTGCAACTAACGATTATTTTCACTGTTGATTAAACCGTCGATTATGTCCTCGATTAACTGACGAGTTGTTTGGTTTATAAAATGTCAGAAATAAGTGAAACTTGTTGATCAGTGTTTCCCAAAGCCCAAGATGACGTCCTCAAATGTCTTGTCTTGTCCACAACTCAAAGATATTCAGTTTACCGTCATAGAGGAGTGAAGAAACTAGGAACATATTCACATTTAAATAGCTGGAATCAAAATTGACTTTAAATTATGTTTGAATGGGAAAATATATTACATTTCACCTGCGACGGTTTTGCTTCCACTTCCTCTCACTCCTCCGCTCAGCCTCCCTCATATGCCAGCTGCCTGGAGCTGAACGGGTTCATCTAATAACTGGAAAAATATCTTTTCCACATATTCATAAGCCATAACCCTATGTGTTACTGACTACATGCTTCTGTCTGTGTGATTGCAACACATTTTCTTCTCTAATGATGTTTGTACATCTTTGGGATGATGAGGTGTTTTCCTATTTTCTATTTGATTACATATCTACCTGATATTATTTCCATTACTCTGTGGGAAGTAGTTTTTCTCAGTCTGTATGCTTGTTATTGCTTGAGTTATATCTTTAACAAATGGGTTTGCTTGAAATTTGGTGGACAAATAGCTTTTGGTTGATTCGATTTTTGTGGTGATACTTATTTGGGATTTCTATCTGGGAAGATAAGATATGTCTTTCCTTCAAGTTGAATGCATTTGTATTTACATATTTTTATTATTGTGTTAGAGGTGTAAGGTCCAAGTGAGATACTCATAGCAGACCGAGATAGGAAGCAATGGAGGTCAGAGATAGAAGTGATATTTGACAAACATCCCTGGATTTAAACTGGGAAGACCTTGTGTTGAAAACCAATCTTGAGAAATAAATGCTAAAAAAAAAAAAAAAAAAAACTAAATTGTAATTCTGCGGTTTCTAGTCGAATTTCTATACAGCCATTGGAAAAGTGTCTCCTTATTTGTTTTCCATACAGCTGCCCTATGAATGGGAAAGTGATGTCATCCGTTTTTAGCTGAAGCATTTGAAGTGAAAGTTGCGCCGGGATTTCTTTCTGCTGATGGATGCTACAGCACTGCCCATCCACTGACTGACTGACTGTCTTGGGGGGACAACCACAGCTCTTTGGTGTCTCTTCTTCTCCACTGCTAGAGCTCCCGTGAGCCAGAGATGGGGACTCAAGTCTGAGACTCGAGTCGCACTTAAGTCGCACAAACGGCTGACTTCAGACTTGACTTGCGACTCGACCCAAAAGACTTCAGACTCGAGCTTCGAGACTCGTCAACAACATGTTTTCATGCAATTATTGCTTTTTAAATCTAAATGTATTCATGTATTTCTATTTTCTTTTATTGGCGCATATACGTTGGGGAAATGTATGACGAGCCTCATGTCCCCTGCCCTTTGCCATAATGTGCAACGTAACACATGCGTTACGCCTTATGTGCTTGCACTCACAAAAAAAAAAATACATTGAAGATGGCGACACCAAGTCCTCCTGGAGTTGTTCCTTTTGTCATTAGTTTTGCATTCAATAACTTGGTAAACTGGCAGTAAGCCAACAGCTACACGCAAGGTGTGTGGCACCAAGATAAATGATGCCGGATCAACAACGTCGAAGTTCATCAGGCATCTCAAAACACACCCAATAGGTCAGTCACTCACACGCTAATGTGAAAGAGACGTTACATTTAGCATATATCGTCATAGGTAACAAGCTAACCATCGCAAAGTGTTGTGCTAATGCTGGGAACAGGCACATTGTGTCTTTATAGTTATAGTATCCATATGATGTGACAGACTTTAATATTATTGGTTTTTATTGGTTAATATTTCACCAGGTCCGAGGGCTAGAGGGATGTGTTAAATAGACCCCATAAAGTTATCCCACAACTGACTGTGATACTGTACTGTGTGGATGGTAGCTACAGGACATGCTTTGAATTCATAAGATTTAACAATACAGTGTTAGGGACAGATCAGATGGCCAGAGACTTGAGACTTGACTTGGACTCGTGGGAAAAGACTTGAGACTTGACTTGGACTCAAGCTCAAAGACTTGAGACTCGACTTGGACTTCCAAAAAATGACTTGTGAACATCTCTGCCGTGAGCTTAGCATCTGTTGGATTACTCTCTCTTTGACCCGGACTGTAAAAATGATTGACGCCAGGCGCTGTCACAGTCTCTGCTCTCTCTCTGTCAGGATATCGACTGATTGGTAGAGATAGCGGATGAGACTAATAAAATATTGAAACGCAGCGGCCGGCGTCTGTGTTGGGCCCTATAACATGGTGACATGAGCTATTGAACCCAGGCGTTTATCACCGCTGTGGAAGAACGCACAGAGTCCCAGTATTGATTTGGAGTTTCTTTTTACTGCCTTTTTTTTAATGGCCGACACACTTAGGCACTTTGGCAAAAGTCTTTTCAAGCCTTGTGTTGTTGCCTCACTTTAAACAGGAAAGCTGCTGCAGCAGTTGTTACCCATGTAGGAAGCTGGATCTCCCAGAAACACTTTGTGTGTGTGTGTGTGTGTGTGTGTGTGTGTGTGTGTGTGTGTGTGTGTGTGTGTGTGTGTGTATGGGGGCAGCTTTGGGACTCCAGCCAACAACGAGCCGGCATCCTGGAAACCTCATCCTCTTTATAAATAATAAAACAAGCATCGTAAAAAAAAAAAACCTCAGCCCACACTCATGTTCTGCCAGCCTGCCTGGCTGACTGCACTGACTGCTGCTCCATTATATATTTATTATATGATCTCTTTATGTGTGTCTATTGTTGGACAGAGGGCTGGTGATGGCACTGCCCCCCTATCAAGGCCGGGTCTCTGTATCAGGCTGGACTGCAGAGGTGCATCCATCAGGGGTCTTTAGGAATTGAATCATTTGTCTACTTTTTTGTTGCTTTTTTTAATTTGCTCCTCAGACTCTCTGTCTGCACGCCTAATGAGATTCTGCAGGTGCATCGGAAACTCAATTAAATCTGTTGGTTTGAGATAAAGAATGCCTGAATAAGGACGAGGAGCCTATTTTCTTTTTTTTGCTGCTTCTTGCCTGTTGCAGCTGAGAATGCATTAAGCCAAACCTGGCGTATTATGTGCTTTTTTAGACCTGTATTTCCTGCCACACACAGGAATAAGGTGTGTCTTTAGATGTTGTCCTGCTGAAGCCCTGGCTAAATACCTCTGTTTTTTTCATTATGATAAATCAGTGTGTAGCATTGAACCTTGTGTGTGTGTTCAGGCTGCCCAGCATTGAGAAAATGAGACAAAGAGAGCGATTTAAAATGGAAACCAATCACCTTATAGAGCTGCCCTGACCTTTTGAGAGCAAAGGCGAAGGGGTGTTGGAGAATAATGGAGGGTGTGTTTAGAGAGCAGAGCTGAATATCACCATTGTCCCTACCACCCTCTTGCAGGTTGCAGCGGTGTTCTTTTATTTTTAATTTTTTTTAAGATTATTTTTTTTGGGGCTTTTCCACCTTTTAATTGTTTTGACAGGACAGCTAGGTGAGAAAGGGGAGAGAGAGGGGGAAGACATGCTCATTGGGATTCCTAGAAAGAGTCTGCAGAGGCTTCAGTACATCCAAAACTCTGCAGCTAGGATCCTGATGAGAGTGCGGAAACATGAGCACATTACCCCCATTCTCCACTCACTCCACTGGCTTCCCGTCTCCACCAGGATCAAGTACAAGGTTTCCCTCCTCACACATCAATGCATCCATGGACATGCCCCCCCCCTACCTCAAAGAACTTATCAACCCACAAAACACAACACGCTCCCTCCGCTCCACTCACTCAAACCTCCTCCACTCACCCAGAACCAGACTCAGGACAATGGGAGATAGGGCCTTCTGTGCTTCTGCCCCACGTCTGTGGAATGCCCTCCCTGACACCTTGAGGGCACCTCAATCCACTGACTGTTTTAAAAAAGGCATTAAGACATTTCTTTTTAGCAAAGTTTTTGGTCCCCTTCAGAACTTTGTTGTATTTTAAACTGCTTATCTTTTGCATTTCTAACCTGTAGCCCTTTGAGATCTTTGATGAAAAGTGCATTATGAATTAAATGTATTATTATTATTATTATTATTATTATTATTATTATGCAGGAAATTTGTCACACCTGGGCCTCTGCGGCGAGGCATAAACCTCTCAGTATATGTGCGCCTGCTCTACCACTGAGCCAACCCGACCACAGCGGTGTTCTTTTTGATAGTGCGAGCCTAATGCGCAGAGACGGTGAAATGTCAGACTTACTGTGTGAATGTCATGCCGCCTGGGCAGGTCATCCGCCATTAAACTGTGATTAAAAACCTTCTGCATTTCTGCGCTTATTCTCATAGGAGTTGGTAGTGCAGTGACAACTACATGAACCCTCACTGGCTTCACAACTACAACAAGCCAGTTGTGTTAGCTAGAACACTTAGAGTTTTGACTAATCATAACTGAATAATTGAATTTTGAGTAGAAAAATCTTAGTTTGAGGTATCCAAAAAGATATTTAAGATATCTTTTAAATATGGTGAAGTACAAAATAAATCTTTTTTTTTTTTTAATTATATCTTTAATTTGAGTTTTGAGTAGTCGAAATTTACATTGAGATGTCTGGAATTCACATCTGTTATAGACAAAAATAGATTGTAGAAATCTCTAGTTAGATTGGCCATACAACTCAATGGTTCAGTCTTCCTAGTCAGAATGTAATTAGAGATATCCTAAATTATATCTGTAATGTGAGTTCCGTCAGTCCAAAAAATAACATGACGTGATGATTTCTATGACGTCATTATAGAATCTTAAAAGGATTTCTGATTTCTTGAATTGGCATACTTATTAGCCGGTATGCAATCGCTGGTTTCTTGAATTATAATTCAGACTAGTCAACTTGCAAGTATAATTTTTCTCTCCGTCTCTCTTTCTTTCTTGTCATCTTTCTGTCTCTCTTTAACCTCTGTCTGACGGCCTATTCTCGTGTCAGGTTAATTGTTGGTTTTCATCACTGACACGTTGACACATTTCATCTCCAGCTGTGCTCAGTGGTGAAATCCATGCGTGGGCTGTTGTGTGTCTCTGTGTGTCTCTATATCTGTCTCTGTGTCGTGATGTGCCATTAAAGCTCTCCTCGGGGCTTCATTGTGTATGACGCGTCAAACTGTGTCCCCTGTATTTTGTTCTTGTTTCGTGCCCTTGAGCACTCTCTGGGTGTGTGTGTGTGTGAGGTGGGTGGGCTGGTGGTGGTGGGGGGGGGGGGGGGGGCTTAGAGCAGGTGGTACACCTTAGGGTATGGCACTGCGCGCCTGCAATAATTTGGAAGTGAGATTCACGCTGCCTACAATACTTAATGGTTCATTCATTCGGTTTCAGTTCTTGTACTCGCTGGAGCTGAGTAGATACCAAACACTCCTGACCTCACTACACACACTAAAAAAGAAGACAGGGAAAATAATTGCAATCCAAGTAGTTACTTAGTTACTTTAAGATTTTTTGAGTGGCATTTTTAGGCCTTCATTATTGACAGGACAGCTTTAGACATGAAAGTAAAGAGAAAGAACGACATGCAGGAAAGGGCTGCAGGTCGAAACCGAACCCGTGGCCACTGCGTTGAGGACTGAGCCTCTGTATATGGGTGCATGCTCCACCAGGTGAGCTGTCCAGGCGGCCAAGTTACTTTAACTTAGAAGCGGCTTAGCACCATATGCATTCAGACAAGCTGGGATATTTGCTTTCACAGGGGTTAACAAGCAAAATGAAGAAAAGGGTGTGACAGGCCAAGCACAGCTTAGCTTTGTGGGAAGCAGTCTGCATCTCTTCAGTCTCTGCCATTTTGACTTTTCACTCTATACTTTTTCTGCACTCAAGTTTTTGGTTAGGCACAAACCTTTCTAGAGGAAGACGTGTGCACAATTAATTGACACTCAAAATATTTGTTTACAGTTATAGTCCAAAAATGCAACACATCCAAATGATAAGCTAAAATGTTAACCTTTGTGAAGAATTTGAACATGTTGCAACTAATTTGTGGAAATCAACCACAGGGTAGGATGTCCTACTCCTTACACAGAGGAGGCGGCAGCGTTCAAACACATCGCCTCATGTCAAAGATCAGTTTCTTGTCAATATTATGAAAAAAAATTATTTACAACTTCCAACACCTTTCACTTGATGTCCCCGAATTAATTTGTCAATTGTTTTTGCAATGAATTCACTTTCAAAAAATGTCAGAAAAGTTGAAAATTCCTGGAGTTCCTGGAGCCCAAGGTGACATCTTTAAATTGCTTGCAACTCAAGCATATTTAACAGTCAGCTCATGTGAAAGAGAGAAAAGCAGAAAACCAAACCTGAGAAGCTGAAACCAGAGACAGTTTCTTCTGCATGTTTAAGAATGTGCCTGTCCTTGTACTGACTGTGCACTGTGCTTTTTTGTGCTTTATCGCGCTTTATCGCTGTTTTTGTGATTTAAACCAACAGGCGTGTATTCTTCTGTATGTGCTGTGTATTTTTACGCCTGCAGTTCTCTTAGGATAAGCTCACGCATTTAAGGAAGACTTTATAGTTAAGAGTGCATTGCCAAGTCTTTACAAGAGCCCGACGGTGCGCTATTCCCAGCAGAAATCACTCTGCTTCTGGCTTTCTTAATCTCCCATCCGTCATCCATCACAGGGAAGGGGCTGTCAGGGCCTCGCATCCCACAGCTACCTCTCCTCCTCCTTTCTATATGTCCCAGCCCTCCCACTCCCTCCCCCTTCCTGAGCAGGGGAGCCCTCATTAATGGTGACAGGTGAGTATCCCCCAGAGGTACGGGATCCAGTCAGGCCGGAGGGGTGGATGAGGATTGGATGGAGGTAATGGGGAGATGAACACGGGGAGGATCCTCTCTGTATGATCCTGTATTAGGTGCAAAGTAAACTGTCCCTGGTGGGGGGCCATTATGGGGCTCCGGTGGTTTAGAGAGGGAGGAGGGAGCTAGGACGAACAGACAATACGATGGTATGGAGGAGAGCAATGACACCTTTAAAAGACAGGTAGTGTTTGCTTGTTTGATACGATAACTCGCACTCACTATGACCAGCGACGACCACACTAATTCAGTTAAACAGTAAACAAATGCTGTTTACATGTGAAAATGACGTGTGTTCAAGCTGCATGTCCGAGGTTCTTTCAAAAAAAATTCTCAGTCCAAACTGGAAACTGTTTTTTCAGATGTAGCCAGCGTAGTGTGGATGTGCTGTCAGACACAAACATATTGCAGGTTTGGGATACAGATAAAGCCTCAGCAGCACATCCTTCTTCCCAGACTCCCTCCCTGCATATAAACGGAACACTGCTGCTGGTAATGGGGACAAGCCATAAAAACAGAACACACATACTGTACAAAGCTGGTTGTGGTTACTGCTGAGCACACCCAGTACATACTCAGTCATTGCAGTGCTGATCAGATCTTTGGCTCAGTGTTTTGCTGTGATTCTGCTGCAGGGCCAGTGTGAGGAGATCAGAGGCTGCAGATAACCTCCTATCCACAGAGGAGTGGTGTTTTTGAAGGAGAGGAGGGGGCGGGGGTGAGAGGGAGGGGAGCATCTGGAAACTGACAGAATAACAGATTGACACACGGCACCTTGGGTTAATTTTAGCCTGCCGCTGACACTTTCTTTTGGGAAAAAGAAAATTTCCACAAGGCAAGTCATTAAAGAACACATTTTTTTATTTTTAGCACCACGATTGCAATCATTTCGCCTTGCTGTCAACACCTTCTCTGGGTGGAAATATTGATCCAAATCTGTGCAGAGAACTAATTCAAATTTCCATCCACTTAGCATGGAGGCTTTTACCCCCAAAACTCAAAGTAATGCAGTGTTTTATGCTAAGTCTTTTCCATGTGAAAGGCTCTCCTTTTAATGAAAACCTCCTACACTAATGGAGTGTTGTTATCCTCGCTGCTCAGTGTTTGCCTTGCACCACAAAAGAATAACAGCGGTCCAGTTTCTCCTGCCCACAGGTGTGACCGTGGTAATTCCACACTGGCAACCTGTCACCTCCACTGCAGACCACAGACTTTTTTTTAAGGCCTGTTGTCTATGCCGGCTCACTAAATGAAAGCTGTGACTTACACACTTTGAGGGCCACCTACATAGTGTGTGTACATACCATCAGCTCAAATCACCGACCCGTGGAGGCTGTTTTTAATTACCTGTTTGATGAGACAGCATGGAAAATGTCAGAGCGAGCATTTCTCACTGCATGGTTTGCCAGCCTGGAGATGGAGAGACAGGAAGGGGGGAGTTCCTCTGTGGCGGCACATGTTGAATATATTGTGTATCTTTTCTGGAGAAAAACAGTGCTATATTTATACTTTTACTTAATACTCAACCGGATTTGAGGTGAAAAGTCACTTCTCCACAATATGTGGCTTGGTTGTATCACGTCTCCGCTGTTGTTTCAGTAGTGTCTTCAAGCAGCCAGATTTTCACCAGCCAGCTTTCCTTGGTTTTTGGTCTCTCTCTCTCTCTCTCTCTCTCTCTCTCCTCATCTGTACTATTCCCATTATAATGATCTTACCAATATGAGGACTAATTTATCCCTAGAAGATAATCCCTCTAAAATATCTGATCAACAACGGGTTGGTTTGTCCATTTGTTCACACCAAACCAAAATTCGCATTTTTGTTACATTGTATACATTTGATCCAGTTAATTTTTCGTTTCAAATTGCAATTATGCAAATGCACTAAAGAACTATACGTGACATACCTACGTCCTGTCCCCACCTATGTGAGCTGCTCCTCTCTATCAATTGATTTGTAGACGGGCTCTCCCCTCCTTTTGTATCCTCTCTCTATCATCCTATCGGAAAATAATTTTAGTTTTCTTCAACTGGGCTAACCTTCTCACTTCATCCAGCAGTTGAGAAACAAGACACGGGAACCTTACCTGGGTCTTGAGGAGCTGCAGGGTTTATTCAGTGACAAACTGAAACCTACCACTGTTCATTTACTGCACTACCACTTGACAATTTTACTTTACAGACACCTGTAATTTTGGTTCAGAGCAAACTGCTAAGTCCGAACCAAACGAGGTAGGCCTGAAAGGGTTTTAACACAACAAGTAGTTAAAACAGCCAGTGCTCAAAACCCACAATTTTAGTTCAGGATGTGTTGATAGTCGGTATTTTTGACTTGGTGGGCCCAGGGCCCAGATTTGTCCCCTTTTGTCTGCAGATGGCCCATACCAACCTTTTCTGGTTCTGGTTCATGTTGCTGTGTCTGAGTGTGTCTTTGGGTTCACATGGAATTTGAAAGGAAATGTAGAGAAATGCATGTAGAGATATGTGTGTATATGTGGAACTAGGATGGCTATTTTATGAAGTTGGTGAGGGCTGGGATATCTTCTCAGATCCACCAGGACACTTACACATGCCGCCCAGATGCTGGAAGCTCCTCTGTGCGATCCACTGGAATTAGAGGTTCTTTTTCATACCTGGCGGAGAACTACAAAGGCTTCCTCCTGCTGCTGGCTGTGCACATCACCAGCAGAGCCCTGAGAGTCAGCAGCAGAGTTAGTTTACAGCCCGCACACTGTCCCCAGCCTCAGCGGGCTAACTCCCCTTTGTTTTACATTGCTCATGAATCCCACGATTGCCTTCCGTAAATGTAACCAGTGAAAGTTGCACATTTTCTGTGATGAATCCTTAGTTATGTGTTAGATTTGCTGCATCACTAGGCATAAAGCAATACATTTCTTAATGTCTTTCTGAATGTACAGTATGTGAATGGCTTTATAGGCTCAGTTTACACTGGGGAAAGAAGTCCTTTATTTAAGTAAAAGTAGCAACATTGCAATGCAAAAATACTTTGCTGCTAAAACAATTTGCTAATTAGAGAAAAATGAGAAAATGAATTGGCAACCATTTGTTAATTGTTAAAGTAATGTTTCAAGCGAAAATGCTGCCCATACTCTGTATATTTAGATCCCCATAGTTAACTGAATATCTCTGTCTTGGACTGTTGGTTGGATTAAACAAACAACTTGGAGATATATGCTTGGACTTATTAAGTTTTTTTGGACTAAATGATTAATTAATCGAGAAAATGATCAGCAGATGTGACGATAATGAAAACAATTATTAATTGCAGCCTTAAAATACTTACATCGCCAGACTAATTCGAAAAGTGTGTATTTACTGGAACCTCTCAGTTAATTTTCAATTTTCTAGGGGCGTTATCAACGGCACAGACCAAAATGCCGATGGACGCAACCGGATGGAACGTGAGCTTCCAGATTCGTCTGGTTTCCAGGCTAAAGCATACACCCATTACTTGTTAAAACCCTGCATTCACAAGTAAAAGTAAGTAAGTGAAAGTATTAGCAGCAAAGTGCCCTTAAGAATCATAAGTGAAAGTACCTTATGCAAAGTTGTCCCTGTCAGAGTGTTGTATTGCATTATAATGAATGTATTATGTAGGTGTAAGCGGCATTTTAATGTTGTAGCTGGCTGAGGTGGAGCCAACTGTAACTATACACTGATTTATACCGTAGGGTAGTTTAATCCGTACAAAATGGACACAGTCCATTTCCAGTTTTAAATGTTGTGTTTTTTGTACATTTTGGAGTTTTTTCTCATCTTTTAGGTCTACATTTCATCAGAAAAATAGAAATTTGCTCCAATAATCTGACATCTGGAGTTATAAATGACATTATAGTTATAAATATATTTAGATTATACATTCATTATGAGATTATTATGTTTTGTTTTTTTTTTAAATCAATTTTAGTGCTTCAAGTTAGAGTTTGTGAACGTGTCTGTTAGTGACAGAGGACAAACAAGTACAGGGCTTGAAACAGGTTTAATACCCTGTGTGTCGGTCACCGATGCTATGCACCTGTAAACCAGTCAAGGAAAGGGTTAACAGAAATGTAGTGTTGGCCAATCAGAGGAGGTTGTGCCAGACTCCCGTCTTTGGCTGAGTCTCTATCTGATCTGTCAGAGGGAGAGAGAGAACCCAAATTGAAACGTAAGCAACTAAAATTGCTGAATGTTACAACGTTGTGTCAAATTGGTCGTTATTATGGAGACTTATAAACTGTCAGGTTTAGTTCCATCATAGTGTCAAAAAAGGTAGCTGACGTTCAGTAGCTCAGAGATTATCGGCTAATGAAATTACTGATTTAGCAGGGGGTGTTAAAGGGGCGCTATGCATTTTGAGCCATTTCTTCACTGTTTTCTCTCGTTTTGCTGGCAGGTTTCTCTATAGAGCTCCCCCTACAGCTTCGGAATAGATATTTGGCAGCTCTTATGTTTACTTGTGTCTGACTCCTCTCTCGGTCAGTCTGCCGTTTCCTCTTCCTCTGTTCCTCCGACAATGCTTTCCTAGCTTTCTGCTTCTTTTTTGCCGGCTCAGCCATGACGATAGTGTGAAAAAGTCCATCGCTACCTTGTTAGCCGGTTCCTGGATGGGCGTATGTGTGCAGTGCCGTGAAGCAATTCGTTACATGGCGAGACCTGATATCACGGCATACTTCCTGACACTGAGGCCGCCGGCTCGCCGGCCCAAAGTTGCAAGGGTGGTTTTTCCGCTCACAGGCGCTAGGGGGGGAGCGAGACGACCACCATTCAACTTGAAAAAAGTCATATAACCATTCCAATGACTCCGAACCTGTTCAGTTAAGGTAAATTTAAGCTAAAAAAAACTGCATAGTACTTAAGTACAGTTACTTTCCAGCACTGGCAGGCTCATGGTTTCTAGTATGTCCTCCTCTGGCCCTCCTCCTTCCAGCCCACATAGAGAGCTGGGCAAACATCCCTGCTCTAATGTACGGTAAATACAGTGGATGAGTTCCATGCTATTGTTTCAGAGAAGCTGGAGGTTCATTATTATCTCTTTCTGTTTTCCTTTTTATGAATTTTGCATTTTACTGGTTTAGTATTCAGGAAACCTCAATTCTGTGAGTGTGTTTTAATGTTAATTTATTATTGTGCGATGAGCTCCGGCTACTCACACTTAGGCCATCTGTGTATACATCAATATATACATATGCATTTATTTACACACACACACACACACACACACACACACACACACACACCGCGATCGAGCATTGTGACACAGCTGAGCCCAGCTGTCTGCATCCTAGTGTGTGTGTTTGTATGTTATGGGTGTTGAGGGGGAGGGGGGGTTGCTGGCAGCCTAGCTGGCTGGAGATGGCATGGCAGCAGCAGTTTGGATTAAGGGATCAGTGCTGGTGTCAGACAAACATTGGATTAGTGCTGTAATCTCGCCCATTGCTGGCCCGAGCCTGAAACTGAGAACCAGGACTGTCTTCACTCTGCGTTCACACACCTGCCTGGATTAACACAGAAAAGAGCCAGGCCTCGTTAAGACCTCTGGCCTCTCATCCTGTAATGAGACTGGTAATTGAGTGCGGAACCATAACTTTGCCTGTGAATGCCAATCATTGTGCCCCAGGGGTGGATATGCTGGGAGGTGGGAGATGAGTGCTGCTGTGTGTTGCATAATGCGTTCATAAATTTTAAATGGCAGGTTTGCCATTTACCTTGGCACAGAGACAACAAGGTGGAAAGCTTTGACCACATGTCATGAATTTTGTGTTTGTGCTCATTTTGTGTTTGTGCTGCCGCATTTATGAAGCAGTGGATAATGTCCTGCAAGATGGCCATTATCATAAAATAAAATAGGCTTTAAATCAAACACACGTTATCACATCTTGAAGCTTGACAAAGACGTTAACATTTGACAGAAAAATGATTTTAAATGATTTACTCACAAACTTAAGAATGTATAAGTGCTCTTTGCTTATAAAATAAAGTGCTCATTGTTGTTTTACTTTAAAAGAAATCTGGACATGTATTGGTGTTTATATTGGCATATTGTTGAATGAAACAATCCATTTATCTTTGATACTAAAAGCTGGGTGGAACATTGTAATATAAGGATAACATCTACATTGCAGACCTTACTTTGAGTTACTTTGAGGGAATAACTAGCAGCTTTAGGATGTTTTATTTTATTTAAATTGAAGTATACTTAACTGTCCTCACTGTTCCTTGACCTAGCTTACTTTAAACTGCAGTGATCAGATGATTTTCGGAGCTGGTAACACAACTTCTAGACATGCGGGGTGTGAAAATCAAAAAGTGAAAATCAGTTCAGACTGCACTGCTATCTTTTAAGAAAATGTTTTCTTTCATTTTTTTGTGGAAAAGTAGTAAAAAAAATAAATAAAATGAGCCTGAGAATACTTGTTTGTAGTTAGCATCCAATGCTGCTATTGCTGATCTGTAACCATAGAAACAAATGTAGCTAGCAGGCATCCTCCCTAAACTGTTGAAAAACTAACCATAACAATTTAAGGAAATCCTTAAGACTGCCAATTAGTCTGTAAGCTAAAATTGTGCATCTTGTCTTACCAAATAACCTAAAACTAGTATTAGAAAAAATACATAGCCAGTTTATATCCTCTGCTCTGCGAGTTTGTCTGCAGTAACCAAAGAGTAACTGCCTCAAGGGGAACTATCTTTATTTGTTTGGGAATAAACTCTCCACATTGAATTGTGGAGTAGTATAATTAATTATACACAGTCTGCTGTTCAGAAATAACCACATATAGGTCTGTTTGTTCCGTGAATTCTTTCCCCTCCCTCCAAGCAGAGAGTCAGATTGGATGTTCTTGCTCTGGGGCCTGTTTCACAAAACCAAGATAAGGGATTAAGCCGGGATTTATCAGTTATCCTGGATGATTTAAGCCTTGACTCGGTTTCACGAAAGTGGAGGCACATAAATCACCATGGAGATTTATTCTGTACAGCTAGCCTGCTCCCGACCAGGCTAACAGTCAGGATTTATTTAATCCTGGAGCCTTTTCTGATCACCCAGCAGTGGTTTTACCCTATTGTTATCAGCCTGGATTAAAATACAACAGGTGCATATTACTGTTCATTTAAGTACTGTTATTATTTAAAGTTTTAAATTATAATTATTCATGTGACAGTCATTGTTACTGTTATATTGCTGTATGAAGACTGCTGTTCATATTGTTAGAAGTTTGATGAATATATTATGGCAGTTGTTGAGATAATTAGAAAAGGCTGATAAAATTTCAAATGTGTTTTTAAATGAAGTCTGTTACTAAGGGCAATACATACAATGCTGTACATTTCTATAGTTGACCAATGCACCTCGAATTATTTTAGTTGATTAATTTTTTTTAAAAATTCTTTAACAATAAGGATCATGTTTGTTCCTCTTCCATGTGCATTGTATTTGGCATTCTTAGCACACAGTGTGTTGTCCAGTAAACTGGGACTATAATTTGGGAGGATTGTACAATTTAAAGAACATATCCTAATTGTACAATCCTCCCAAATTATAGTCTTAGTTCACTGGACCAGTAACTATCTAGTGATGTAGGCTACTGTACATTCATGGTACAACAGGGGAGAGGACACCTCAATGGTTTTTGACCTTATATTTAGCTGGGGGGGGAAATAACTGATGAATATACTCTGTTCCATTCATGTTTACAGTGTGCATGGAATGTATCATTTAATTATCTTTATAGTTAGATTTTAGAGTCCAATTTCTTCAGTGTCTTTATTTTCTATATCCATATATACGAGGGTGCAAGGCATATAATATGTAGAGAAGGAAACTTGTCCTCTATAAAAAATAAAAAAAACGCGAGAAAAAGCGTGGCAGATAATAGCGGACCGACTGAATGATATATCTAAAAATATACATTTATGAACTACTGCTCTTAACTGAAACCATTCAATGAGTCACTTGTCATTTGCAAAAACGAACAGTTGTACACTTTGCATTAAAAGCGAGCAGTGGAAGTTAATATGATTTAGGAAATGTATATTGTAGCCCATGAGAGAGAGGGAGGAACAGAGTGAAAGATATTTACGCATCATATTCTAGCGAAAATTGATCTTCATGGTACATTTTCTGAGTAACATTATCTTCTGCTTACTTTTAAGGCAAAGAGTACAACTGTTAATTTGTGCAAATGATTAGTAGCCTAATCCTTGAATGGAATGATTATGACGGTTTCAATTCAGAGCAGTGGTCAGTTAATGTATATATTTAGGCTGCTTACACATTCAGTCGGTCCGTGATCGTCTGCCACTCTTTCTCTCGCTGTTTCACTACAGCAGCCGTGTTTCTTTTCTTTTTATACAAATAATGTGTTTCACGTCCTCATACTTCCACAAGAAGCTGCTGCTCACTCTGTATAAAGTATGTACAATGCGTATTCTCCATTTTGGCATCAGTAAATCTGTGATCGACCTCGCGGTCTTTTGAGGAAAGCCGTGGACGCGCATCTATCTGAATTACTTCAGCCTGGCTCAACCTAGTCGCTCCTCCTCAGCCTGGCTTGGCCTTCGTGAAACGCACCAAGCCAGGATGCACAGATTAGACTAGGTCAAGCCTCACTTTATCAGTTATCCTGGATTTATATATTCTGCTTTTGTGAAACAGGCCCCAGGTCTAACGCATGGTGTTTGTTTGCTGGCATTAGAGATGCCAAGTCACTGTCACATGTAGTGCTCAGGGGTTTCTGTTCTGTCATGACATTTTGCCTCGGCCTCCTCTCGTTTCCCTCATTCAATAGTCTGAATGTAACAGCAGGAGGGGCACTTGAGGGACCGAACATAAAGAACTTCATGAATTCCATTAACGTCACTGTTCCACTGATGCTGCCATGTACAGCAGATCCCTAAAAGCTGCCATCTTTTCTGTAGAATACACATGATTTAATTGCTGATTTCAATTCCCGCCAGAGAATCTGACAGTGTGTGGAAAGTTAATTTGAATGGTTTCAAATAATACAGGTGCCACATTATATGCAAGAAATGCTACAGATTGAGAAGTTTATTTAGGTGCTTTGCCGACTTCATTTCTTCAAGTAATTTTTATGTTTCAGATTGGCGTCAAATCCCCAATCCTTCTTAAATATCTTACCTTTCTTACCTTTTCTTGTTTGTGGTTGTTTACTGTGTCATTTAGAGTATAATGGAACGTTTCTTGTGTGTAAACGTGTATTTTCTTGTCAGAATCCACTTCACCCGAAGAGCCAAAGTATTCTCTCCCTGTAGGAATTGGAGCGCCAATGCTTGGAGACGGTGCAGATAGATGGAGACATGTTGGCAGAGACGTAGACATCATTAGGTTTGTTTTCTCCTGTGGAGCTCTGACTGATGGTGGCATGATCAAGACAAAGTGTAGCTGCGAGCTGCAACCGAATGCACTGTGAAATTGTGGGTACCATTCTAATGTCGTCCATTGATAAACATGTATCTAAAACATGTGACACTGCAACACCCCTGTAAGGTGACAAAGGTAACAAAGGTGTGACAGTGGCAGTGGTGTTGTCACGTTCAGCACAGGGATGTGACTCGGCAGATGTCTGTCTTTTGGCTGAAGTTAAGTTTGATTGCCTGGCTCATTGGAGATTGGCTGCAAGTTATGGAGAGAGATATTTGGCAGACTGTGGTGATTGGCTCAGCTAGTGCACAGTTATTTGGCGATGTGTATGTAAGGGTTCCGTAGAGTTATATTTAAATGACAAAGATGATTAGCAGCCTGCAGAGTTACTGATACTCTGGCTGACAGTGAAGCAACTGGAAACTGCTAAGCCGTCAGCCAGACTGACGAGGAAATGGCTGGTGGAGAGGCTAATTTGGTTACTGAGGGGCTGACAGACTGTGACATAAACATGTCTAGTGCTGGTCAGTCATGAATAAAGAATGTGAAATGAGAAACTTTGGAATGTAGGCATCGCAGGTGAAAACAAGATCTGACATTTCTAATTCTGATTTGGGACACCTAATGGTCTAGTGTGTAGGATTTAGGGTGATATATTGGCAGAAATTGAATATAATATTAATAACTATCCCTTTATTAACGATAATCGCCTAATAATAAGAGTTGTTGTGTTTCCGTTACCTTTAGAATGAGCCGTTTATATCTACGTACGGTCCTCTTCCAAAGAGTCCGCCATGTTGCACGGCCATGTTTCTACAGTAGCCCAGAATGGACAAACCAAGTACTGGCTCTAGATAAGGCCATTCGCGTTCATGCATACATTTACACGGGTGTCTCCTTTTTTATTTATTTTTTTGCCTTTATTTTTACAGGCAAGTCATTAAGAACAGGTTCTTGTTTACAATGGCGGCCTGACAAGTGGCATAGCCACTTAGGGAAAGAGAAGGAGGGCTAGATAATAAATACATTAGAAATACATACAGTTTAGAAATTACATAAAATACAATTTGAAATACTACACAGAAAACAAACTTATCTCAACTTATAATGAGAGAAGTGCACAGGTACATGGTTGAGTAAGAGAGGGAGAAACCATTCAAATATTTAGCTGGAAAAGTTATTATGTAGAGAAGCAACTGCATATGTCCATGAACAAGGATTATATGATGGTTTTGAAGGATGAAATGTAAATTAGTTTGTCCAGTTTGAGAATCTTTTGCAGAGCATTCCAGTCGCGAGTGGCAGCAGATTGAAAAGATGCGAGACCAGAGGCAGAGTTGGTTTTGGGAATGCTTAATTGAAGATGAAGTGAGGACCGGGTATTGTATGTGACAGACATTAGCTGCAGCAGGTGACCTAAGTAAGGAGGTGATCGGCCAAGCTAAACTAAAGCAAACTTTGTCAATCTTTATTTGAATAATAATCTGCTAAAACTTTGAGTACGGTTTAGTTTTGATAAAATACTTAAAAAAGGGCAGAGATACTTTGTCCAATTACAGCGCATTGGGCAAGGCAGAGACTTGCATATTCTTTTCGTGGTGGAAGGTGTGATTTTTTATATATATATATATATATATATATATATACACATACACAAAATACACCTAAAGTGTGTATTTTGCATTTTAAAAACGTGTGCTCATTGGAGGAAATTTCAGATACCCAGGTTTAGTTGCTTGCCCTTACATCCTTCTAGGTGGAATGAGAATGACTCCAGTGAGAGATCAATGGAACATAACCTCATTTACAATCTACAAAGAACCAAAAAAATAAGGCTACATATGTTCTTTCAAGCTTTTTCTGTCAACCAACACGCTCACTGAAATCGCAGAGCTGATGCATATTCATCAATCCAGTAATCAGAATTCAGTAATGCACGGTTAGCCTGTGTGAAGTGTCACCTGAGGCAGAGAGGTTAGGAAAGGCCATCATGACTGTCTGAGTCATTCATGAGTCACACTGTGGGACTGCTGCCTCATTCACTCAGCATTCAACACACAAACATAATCCAAGGAAGCAGCGAACCCATGAGCCAAAACCTGTAATCATACTTTTAGTATCAGAGGTCACACTCATGCTTGGACTCAAGAACGGGTGAAATTATACGGAGCGGAGGAGGTCGGCCATGTTTAATTTTGAATGATGCTGGAGGCAGAAGGGAGTGTTGCCATTCAGAATGTATTCCTCTGTTTTTACAGGGAATATTCCGGCATTTTTATGGTCGGCCAATGTGAATTTGTCTTAAACCTTTTTTTTAATAACTTCCAAAAAAGATGTTATGTAAGTCAGAATTATATACAGTATATTTTTATTGATATCTCATAGCCGAACCACTTTAAAACCTTGACTGCTGTTGACATATTGAGATCACTATACGTCACTCAAGTCAGCATGTGTCTCATCATCTTCTTTATTTGAAGAATTATTCTCATGTTCAGCTACAGCTGCTGTGGGATCTTAATTTTAAGCTTGTCTGCTCCGGATGTTGGTGCTCCTGAGGAAAGGTCAACCAATGTGTGATTAAGGGGATTTTAGTGCAGATTCAAGAGGATGATATAGTTTTTCTCACATCTCTCTGGACCAGTATGTGTAATGAGTTTGGTAAACCATCATACATGTAGCATTGTCCATTATAATATGTCCTCTATGATCTGTATTGTTGTTTTGGGGTTTTAAAATGTTTTTAAACTCCTGACACATTTAATGTCTGCATTCCTCTTTTCCTGTTTCCCTCCTTTCATTGCCGGTACACGCTGCAGCTTCAGATCTCTGCAGCCTGGTCTCGAATCCGTTCATTGATTAAGTGCAGTGTGCTGAGGTCCTGCATCGTGTTTGACTTTTTCTCCATCAGCACCCCTTCCTACCTTTTTCTAAACCTCAAACATTTGTCATAATTTGGGGAGCACTCAGAAAGTGAGAGCTGTGGGTTTGTGCTTGTCCTCTGCCAACGTTCTCCTTGGGGGTCGTCTCCTGGGACTTTGGCTGGTTCTCCATTTTTTAGTGCAGTTTGTAAATGTGAAAGCAGCCTGTGTGAAACTACAGACTGGTTCAAAGGGGCTGAGCTGCTGTCTGTGGATGGATAATGGTGAAGCAGTGGCCTGTAGAGCCATAATGGGGACTGGCCTCTCAGCCAGAGCAGCGTTCTCCTTACTCTGCCTGTTAGTGAATGGCTTATTACAAGGAGGTGACAGCTCGAGGCTGGAGACAAGACAGGCTGGGGTATGCCCATTTAACAACCCCAGACTGAGATAAAAAATATGTAAAGGATTGACAGTGGACAGGAAGATGTATATGTTCTGCCAGGCCAACTGAATCATGGTTCAGCCATATACTGTATATATTTCAGCAGAAAACTCTGGGTTTTTCTCTACTGGATAGGATTTTTTTTTTTTTTAACATTCACATTCAACGCAACAAATATTTCTATTGATATTTCCACTCAATTGAATTGGCTTTTTACTAGCTATATTCTACAGTAGCATTTTGAACACAAAACTTAGAGGAAAGCAAGTGTGAAGAGGACATTTTTTTTTTCTATATAACTCAAGAGATTTCTACAACAGTGGTTCCCATCATGTACGTCAGCATAAATCTGAGAAGTCATAAGGTGATTAATGCAGTAGAAGAGAATCAAACATATTTTCTTCTAAACAAAAAAAACTTTGCCTTTTCTTATTTTTCTCTTATGATTTTTTTTCTTCTGGATACAGGATAGTTTTAGCCTGTCATATATCAAAATCACTTACACAAAAAGTCTTTTAAACTAGGGATTCATCGAAATGTTGGCCGCCGAACACTTTCGGCCGAAAATGGCATTTTCGGTTTTTGGCCGAAAGACAGAAACGGCAGAAAATATATGCCTCTCCGCCCCGCCCCTTGGCGCTCAGATTTCAATCTCAGTTGATCTAGCCGTTATCACGGTGCTACCCTGCAAAGGCCGATCATGTCAGCGGTGTGGAATTACTTAAAAGTTTCTGATCAAGGACATCAAATTTGCGATCTGCAGTGTTTGTTCAACAGACATTTCAAGAGTGGGTACGGTGCCGAAGAACTTTTCCACGTCAGGTTTGATAGACCACCTGAAAACACAACATCCAATTCAATATGCAGAGTACATCAAAACATCTGTTACATTTGACTGTTACAGAACTGAAGGAATAATAATATATTTAACATTGTGTTTTCTGTGGCTGGGTTGGATCAGTGGGTAGAGCAGGCGCACATGTACCTAGAGGTTTATGCCTCGACGCAGAGGTCCAGGGTTCGAATCCGACCTGTGACGATTTCCTGCATGTCTTCCCCCCCTCTCTCCCCTTTCTCACCTCAGCTGTCCTGTCAAAAAAAATTAAAGCCCAAAAAAATAATCTTAAAAAAAAATATATATTGTCAAATTTTGGTGTGTTACTTTCAATAAAAGTGTGATCATTTTATTGGTTTGTAGTTTTTCAATTCAGATTCATTTAATTTATGAAATGAATTAAAAAGTATAATATGAATACACATATACAAAAAGAAAAACTAATAAAATGAGTTATTGGTTTTGGCCCAGAATTTTCATTTCGGTGCATCACTACTTTAAACAAATGACAAAACAAGAGGAAACATCCGTTTGGTTTAACTATTGTACAAGATTTGATTGCAATATAATTGTCTTTTCCTCCTGTTGCATTTCAAGGAAATTGCTTTTATTGTTTGGCATTTCCAACTAAGTTTAATGTTGCTAACATTCTCTCTGTAACCTTGCATTGGTCTGAATTGGCCTACATGTTGTCATCCTATGTGGCTTTAGACCGCAGCACTAAAACACTATGAACCAGCTACAGCATCTAAAAAAAAATCACCTTACTGTGTTTTGTTGTTTCCTTTTAAACTCTTACATTTTCTCTCTCAACATCCGTCTTCTTTGAAATGCTCTCCCGAGATAGTGTTCTTACCATTTTTTCTCTCATATGACAAAACAGGTGCTTGTGTTACAGTACCTGCGTTTGGGTGTGCAGTTATGAATGTATGCACTTCCTTTTATGTGCCAAACCGTCTCTTGTCAATGCCGAAGTGAGTTATTTGAGGCAAAATGTTTGTCCTTGTGTGCCTGTGAGCCCTGGGGAGAGTTAGCTGTGGGAGGCAGCTGCTGGACAGCTGGGGATCTTTAAATATTACTCCTGCACAGTTACCGCACAATAATAATCCTGTTTATTTTCACAAGTTTTATGATCAAACTTTCCTGCTTGCAAAGGACTGGCGACCTGTCCAGGATGCTCAGGGCATACTGGGAGAGGGTCCGGCTGCTTCCGAAGTTTCAGGATTGAATAGATGGATGAACGGAAAGGGTTTATCCTCTATTTACTTTTAGTGGGATAATTGGGATGATAAGATATTGTTATTGTTTTGCTTTCTGTGATCAAAATGAATTATTCTGAGGAGTGTTTTAGCATTTTAGGGTTAGAAACACACAGTCAGATCATCAAACAGTTCTTAAACAAGCCAACGCATAAGACAGATTATTTTAACTACTTTATTTGGAGGTGAAACCAAAAGTAAGCACTAGCAAAATAATTGTTGGTTGAACCAACCAACAATTATTTTCATTATTGATTAATCTCAATATTTTATTGATTAAAGGGGTGATAGAATGATTATATAGGGTATTTTACACTGTTCCTTAAGGTCTCCTAATAGGGTATGTGACATTGGTTGGGCTGAAAATGGCCCGAATGCTATTTTATTAGGCCCTTAACTACCCTGTGAATATGGCTCTATTTGGAACAAGAGCTTTTCTTCCAAATATGGTATGCTCATGAATATTTAGATGAGCTGCGCGCTGATTGGTTTGAGCGAACCACACAGAAACACATTGGAGACGAGACAGCAGGTCTCATATTTCAGACACTGCAAAGTTATACGTTGTTTGTCGGGCTATTTTGTTATTAAATTCACTTCTGATACGTTTTTATGTGAGAAATCAACTATATAAAGCTCAAATATGGGCCGTTTTACGAAAATTGATGGCTAATTGCAAATTTGGTAAGACGTGTCGGACTTTAGGAGCTCCACACAGTCTGATGAGAAAACGGCAACCTCACCGAGTGAAAGTCACCGTTTCTCAGCTACTGGACTACTGGAGCTCCGTGGAGCTCCGCGGAGCTGGCTGGCTGCCAGCTGCCGGCATAACTAGAGTATATTTAGTTTGCATTTCGTCACGCCACTTATATAACGTCTGACCCAAGGTCTTATAAAGCTAACTATGATTAGCTTTATAAGAATATTTATATTATGATATTTATTTATTACTATATTTATATTTATTTCAACTATTTATATTTATTTCAATTTAATGCATTTTTGTGAACATTAGGGATTTTGTTAGCTGCTACTTCTCGCTTCAATCCTAGCTATGTGTACAGATCGCGGCTAGCTAGTTAGCTTCACTTTCGGCATAATTAGTCTATTTACAGTTTGAATTTCGTCACGCCACTTATAGAACATATACCCCAAGGTCCTATAAAGCTAACTATGGTGTCCGATTTCAATTTAATGCATTTTTGTGAACATTAGGGATTTTGTTAGCTGCTACTGTCCCCTCATCCTATGGGTAGCTAAAGATCGCGGCTAGCTGCAGGCCCTGGAGCTCCATCAGGGCCTCTGCATTTTGTAGTCAGTAACCCAGAACCGGTGACTTTGCGCGGGTATGGAGCGCCGCTGGCTTCCCTTTGTGACGGAGATCCAGCTAGCTCACAGCGAGTCTATGAAGTAGGACACGCTGAGCGGCGAGGCAGCACCGGCCGCTGTCATATAGCCTGCTGAGCTCCTGCTGAACTGCGACACACAGTCGGACAAAATTTGCAATTATCCATCAATTTTCGTAAATCGGCCCATATTTGATCGTGACATAGTTGATTTCTCGCATAAAAAAGTCTCAGAAGTGAATTTAGTAATTAAATAGCGTACCTCTGGAGATCTGCATGACCTAGCTAGATTCAGAAGACTAAGCTGACCTCAGGTCAGTGGTGTAGCCTATGCAAATGTTGGGGCGTGACAAAAACTTGATTGATGGTTTTGGGATCCTGACGTCAGCATCCAGCTTTGTTGAGATTCGCCCGTTTTCAGCGGCAGTTTCAAAATGTGAGATTTGCAGAGGATAGGGGTATCGACGGGATTTTGAGCTTCTATGTATGTCTTATTTACCCACCGAACTGTCGTTATTGAACTATGACAAGGTAAAATCGGTTTTGCATTCTATCACCCCTTTAATGATTTGGTCTATAAAATGTCAGAAAATTGTGAAAAATGTCCATCCCAGTTTCTAAAAGTGCAAGGTGATGTCTAAGATATTAATGTTAATGTGATATAAAACAGAAAAAGCAGAAAATCTCTATATTCAAAAGGCTGAAAACAGCATTCTCTGCCGTTTTTGCATGACAAATTACTTTTAACGATTGTTACTTGATTATCAAAATACTGTAGTTGGTTATAAATTCTTTGTCGATCGACAAATCGTTTAGTTAACTAATTGTTGCAGCTCCAGTCAGTACACAATAATCCCTCATTCTACAGGGAAACTGTGGGCACACTGTCTGAACTAAGGCCGGTGCGCTAGGTTAAAGAACCAGGAAGGCAGTCTGTAAACTGTGATGGATGTTTACAACAGTTTTCTCTCTTTGTTTGGCTCATAATGTAACTGTTCCCATTTGTTTTCTCCCCCAAATAAGTTTTGCTAACCTTTGTGGTCTGATTTTCTGACTGCTTGCGTTTTTTGCTTTAACAGTCTCACCTTGTTCCCAGTTCTCAGCAATGAAGCTGGTGAGTGCAATCATTACCGCTAACAATAATCATGGGAATGATGGCCAAAAGCATGGAAATAAGACCCAAGGTAAAAAACTCAGGTTTTGTCTGTGTTCACCTGTTTGGTATCATTATCTACACCACTGCATACAGTCACTGATCACACGATTCATCTTCTCCTCACGTTGTAGTCTCTGTAGAAGCAGCACTGTGTACTTAGAAAGCTGTCTCTCTTATTCTTCACATATTTGCATTCTCTCTCTGAACTTCTCACTCTTGAGGTTTTTTTTTTCCCTTCCTTTTTTAACCATCCGGTGTTTGTTGTTTTTGCTGCACAAAAACTCCCACCGTGTCAAGGTGGCTGCTTCTCTAGTTGCCAGAGAGATGGTTGCCGGGGTAACGCAGATTTGACAGCTGTTATTACTTTGGGTTCTCATCGCTGCATGCAGAACTGTGAGAGGGCACAGTGGATTATTGGCAGCCCTTGGATCAATGTTGGATCTGAAATGAGTGAAACCACCTCTGGAACTTGGCTAATTAGCACTAGCTGGAAGAGGCCAGACTGTTTGCATGTTGGTCGTTTTCTGAAGAGAGCTGCTGAATTGAGGGGATCAACTTCTGCACCGCCTCCTAGCCAGGGCGCTTGAATGTGTGAATGACCACACTGCAGCGCTGCCTGAAGGCCAGCGGCCAACTGCAAAGCATTCAGACGCTGTGTGATGGCTCTTTGTGGCTTTGTCGTGTGGCTAATGAAGGTCCCTCAGAGATTTACGTGTCCAAGGTCGTTTTTCTATTCACACAGAGGCCAGCGGGGCCCGGCGTATCTACAGCTCCCGTTCATCCGCCAGACTGCTTTATGATAGATCCTAACAGGCTCATAAATCACAGCGCTGGTCATTACGGCTATAGCTCCTCTCGGATCTCGCACAAAATGACTGGAACGTGCAGCGTCTTCCAGTCATTGTCGAACTGCATAATGGAACAACTGTTGGCTCTGTTTTGGCATGCTTTCATTTTTCACTCCGGTGAGACATTGCTTCAGTTTTAAAAGACGACTGTCGTGTCCTTGTACGCAGTTTATTTGCTCTGCTCTCGCTGATCCTCATTATTCTTGACCATTGTTTTTATGAAGCACACACTTCTATGCCCTGCACTGTGTATCAGTCTCGTCCTCCCCCACCTCCACCCTTTCTTTCCAACCCACCAAGGCCTGACTGTAGCACAGATGATGAAGACTAGAGACTGTCGCCGCGCCATATAGACTAATCACGCAGCTCTAATTCAATTAGGCTGGAATTCAGAGGGAACAGAGCTGTGGATAGACGGAGAATCAAGAAAGGAGGAGAAAGAGCAGTGAATCCCTCTTCCTTTTGTTGAACATCATATCATGGGCTATTCCCCCATACGTCTATTATTCCCACCCCTGCTGTAAAATGTGCTATTCATTCCCCACCAGTAATCTGCAGACAGATATAAATGGTTCACTCTAGGGCTTATTTGGAGAAGATTTGTACGCCATCAGTCATACAATACCGCAAATTAAATCAATTAGCTGTTAATGAATTCTCCAGTGAGCTCTTTTGTCCCCCACCCCCACCCAAGTGCCATATTCCAGCACATACAGTGAATGCACCAGAGTCCTCATTAACCAGTAGAGACCTCATTTAGAACTTATGCTGTTGTGTGTCTGTGCGGGTAGGTGTTCAGGTCTGCACGCATGTGGATGCAACAGTGAGCGTGTGTGTGTGTGTGTGTGTGTCAGAGTGAAGAAGAGGTAGATAGGCGATATCATGTTAAGCTAGTGATCCCTTCATTATCAGACATCCATATTAAATAGACCAAACATGTCTTTAATTATCTGGCGCATAATGTACCACAGGTTTGCTGCTAGTCTTTTACACTTGGCTCAGGATTGCTCAGCTGGCAGTTCCATCCAGTGTTCTTCATGAACTACAGACTGCTTAGTCTCTCTGTGAAAATAAAAAATGACTTTGTCCCCAGATGCATCATCAACGTAGAGATACTTAGTTTTGTTTTGAAGCTATAATCCACACTTGAATACAAACACAGGATAAACAGCTGTTGGCAGTTTAGTGCGTGCCTTGGCAAATTATCGATAAAATAACATTGCTTGTATTTTCTCATTTGAATCATGGAGTTTAATAGCATACATTTGTTTCTTTGAAATCTGAAACATCAAAGGGAAACTTGTTGAACTTGTGGAAGAGAGGACAATTTGCGTACCGAGGGGAACAGGAATGTGATGAATCCACAAGACATGCTGGGTTGTGACTTGTACTTGTGATTAAGACTCAAACCCCACTTTTCTTCACCTACTATCTTGCAAGAAGCAGATGGGGAGGACAAAATGACAACAAAGTGCGAGTCCTTTAAATGAAAACTCAAACCACACAAAAATGATAAAAGCACCAGAGAAGAAAAGTCATTATAGAAATATACTTTATTTCAGTCAGTTAAATTATGTTACTGCCAATTCCATGTTTTGCTTTAAGGACCTTCTCTGAAGTTGTTTCAGTGCTCATAAACTTATAGCTACATTGTGTAAGAATTTCTCCCATCTATCGGTGAAATTGTATATGACAACCAACTGAATATTACTTTCTAGCCCTTCCTCCTACGGTGGCCGAACCCGAAATTAGCTATCTCCATCGTTTACATGCAGCTGTTCTAGCCACTCCAATATTAACTTTGGTCTTGTTGCTTTGCCTGTCGCGTTTACTTCTCTTTTTCGCTTCCCTGGCGAGTAATCTCCCCCTTGCATTCGTCACGGTTCCAATAGGTGTAAGAGGGCGAAATGCGGAAGTATGTCTAGGCCTGTCACGATAACAAATTTTGCTGGACGATAAATTGTCCCAGAAATTATTGCGATAAATGATAATATTGTCATTGAGAGACCGTTTTCATCTAATGTAATGATTATGGCATAATAATGCACACCTTTTCAAAGATCAATAAACTTTTATTTCTAAAGAATATTTAACACTGGAAGTGGAAGACATTTTAAATATCCACAATAAATTAACAAAACAACCAAAAACAAATAAAATGGATTCTCAGTCTCGGTTAACAAAAAATGCACTGGAATAAAAACCAAACACAATCAAAACGTTAACGTTACCTGAAAACAGCGTGTAGTTTATTTTTAGCATCTCACATCACACTTTCAGTCACTATGACCACTACTACGGTCAGAAACATTGTGCCAAAATATGAAGAATAACGTCGCTGTCAACAGGCTTATCTGCTAATGTTAGCTACCAACCGTTAGCTTGAAACCATCCAGCAAATAGATGGTACCCTAGGGTACCGTTACCTGAAACCGGTGATTTAACGTCACCGCTCATTTTACACACAGACACACAAAACAAAATGCTGAAGGAACATTACTACGTTTTTAGTGTTGGTTTTGAGCGGTATGCACCCCCACTAACCTGGAAAACGGTTTTAAAACAGTAACGTTAATACAGCGTGTCGGAGGAATACAGCGTCTCCTGCAGCGGGAGTCAGAGGCAGAAGGACCGTCACCACAGCGTTCGCTAACGTTAGCTTCTTGTCTCATCTGGGGTCTGATAAACGGTAAATTCATCAACTTCAGTGTCCACAACGCTATTTTCCAATAAACTGTAGCTGTCATATTTCACGGGACCCGCGTGAGTGCGGATTTCATGTCGCGGCTTTTGTCGCTGTTTGTCACTTTGCCTAAGATTGAGTGACAAGCATAGATATAGAACAATACTATATCTATGGTGACAAGTGTACTCGCCCTGTTGTTTATTTGGTTGCCATGACTTTGCGAGTGATGACGTCCTGTCACTGTTCCAGTTGCTCACCCTAAAGGGGAGCGAGAGCGGATGACAGTTCGCGTGATTCAGTAGAGCAGACGGCTCTGCAGAGTAGTGTAATTATGACTTTATGACTTTTCATAAACAGCTGAAGGAGCGGTGGTGCGCGGTGTACATAGCGGAAACCCTGTTGTGCGTCTGCCCTATTTCTGATACCGTGGCGGCAGAGGAAAACAAACAAGCATGCAAATGGAAATTATCGCGGCCGGAAAAATTATCGAGCTAATTTTTATTTATCATGCGATTAATTGATTTATTGACTATCGCGACAGGCCTAGGTATGTCCCTCTTTGTATTTTAAAGATGGAGGCGCTACATGGCTGCTGTCAATCGAGCGAGTCGCTCGTATGTATTCTGAATGATTCTGAATGGCATATGCTTACGAGAATACTTTGATTAGTTGGTGGAAGTAATTACACATGAATGAGCACACATTTGTTAAAGAACAAAGAGGTTTTTGCTAAGAATCGACTCAAAAAATTACACAATGTAGGTTTAAACAAAGTCAAAAAGAAATCATTACATTACATTCATGTGGCGGACACGTTTGTCCAAAGCTTTGGACGAGGGAGTTTAAAATGTGTTCAGTGCTACAGTACAAGTGATGTGAGTTTTTTCTCCTTTAAGTAGGCTAAGTCTTAAAGCATAGAGAGACTCCGCAGGAGCTACAGAGTTTTACTCGGTTACTTCCACCACTTTGGGCCAGAAAAGAAAGGAGCCTTAAAGATGAGCGAGTGGGGCGCCCGGATAGCTCAGTTGGTAGAGCGGGCGCCCATATATAGAGGTTTACTCCTCAACGCAGCGGGCCCGGGTTCGACTCCGACCTGCGGCCCTTTGCTTCATGTCATTCCCCCTCTCTCTCCCCTTTCATGTCTTCAGCTGTCCTGTCAAAAATAAAGGCCGAAAATGCCCATAAAAATAATCTTAAAGAAAAGATGGTCCTCGGAAATAACGGGACAGCCGAGGATCACAACAGTCGTGCCAGAATGTAGGGTTTGACCGTGGCTTTGAGGTTGAAAGGAGCAGTTCCTTAAGTCTCGAGCTGGATGCGACCAGCAACAGGGAGCCAGTGAAGTAAAAGCAGAGGTGGAGTGGTCTATTATAGGATTTACAACTACATTTATGAGGTTTTTGATCAATAGAACAGCAGTCTAACCTATTGACATGTCCGCATTTAACGTGATCGCTTCCATAAAAATGACTTTCTGAAAATCTATTGTGACAATTCCAGTTGAGGCGCAGAGACAAAAGCTTGAAAATCACTATGTCTGCTCATCCTTGTGTAACTCCTGGCAGACTGCACAAAGTTCCTGACTGGTTTAATATTTCTATGCTCTGTTAGCAGTACAGTGGGTGATTTGTTTTCTCTGAAGCAATGCTTGTTTTTTTCATGCATCCTGCACTGTACATTACATGGAAAATTCATACTACAAAGAAAAGTTAAGTTGAAGTGAATTGTGTTTTTCTGACTCCTTTGCAGGTAAACTTGAAAACTGATTGAGTTGAGTCGAGGTCAGACTGCTGATTTGTCATTTGGTTATACTTTGTTTTCCTTCTTGCATTAGAGTTGGTTTTTATTGCACGATGTCATCTTCCATCCAACGTCTGTAATCACCCTTGTTAATATTCGCCTTCTCTCGCTCTACAAGTTGACAGCTTAACAGGAAACAACAGCACACATATCTGGATTCTAAGGTCCAAGTTCAAATCAGCGGCTGCTGCTGATTGGTAGGTTGTAAAGTTTTGAATCTACACAGTGAGGTCACTGATTAGACCAGGAAGGTGCTGCAGGGTTCATGCCTCTAATGTCCTCACTACATTTACTCCAACAAAGACTGAAGTTTGGTAAGCAAGGTTTTGCATTTTCTTTTCCTAATCTTTGCTGGCTCTCTGTCACTTCAGTGGCCGCTGTGTGGGTTTGAAGCTACTGTATGAGCTCAAAGGGATTCGTTTCACTCCAGGGAAGCTTTTATTCTCTGAGTATAACTGACAGCCTCTGTCTTTTTGATGGGATTTAAGAATTTGGCCACCTCTGTGTTATTTAACAAGAGCTAATTTGGGCGGTCTTTTGGTTTCATGAAAGAGGGAGTGTACTGTGTGTGTGTGTGTGTGTTTTGACTTGACTGTAACGTAGTGAGTGGCGTTGCTCCGCTGGATGTGCTCCTTGTGCCCCACACAGATTTAATTATGTGTCCCGGGGAAGCACTATCACCCGTGGGAAAAGAGGAAATCCCAGGGGTGGGAGGGTCACTGTCGTGTAAAAAGAGCAAGTGAAAAGCTAAAGCGATGGACAGTCTTTGAAGGCTTTGTCTTTTTTGTGTCTTTTCAAACAGCACAGAGAGACTCAAGACAGAGTGAAGGAGAAAGAGAAAGCTAATTTCTTTGTGTCCGACCTTAATGGCTGTGTCTGGACATCATCTGGGCGTTGTAACGAGCTGATTTTTCCCCCATGGCTGAACGGGGGGGGAAGAAAAGGAAATGAAAGACTGAAGAAGTGGGAATTGAATAAATGCATAATTCAGAGAAGAGGAAGAAGAAAGCAAGGTAGAGAGATCACCTTGATCTCCCCACCTCGCTGCCTTTTAATGTGACACTGATGCATTCACTGTACTGTCACAACCAATAAAGAGAGAGGGAGAGAAGCAGCGAGGCAAGGCAGTTTTATTTATCTACCCTCGTTTTATTTCAAGTTACCTGAGACACAGAAGATGAAGAGAAAAAGGAGATTAAGTGATGAGCTAAAGCTATTTGGTGTAAAAACAATTTTCCTTTTATATATTTTCTACATTGTAGCCCTTTCATGATGATTTTAGATAAGGCATCAAGCACTAGTGTCAAAAATGATTGAAAGAGTCTCACTTGCCTCAGTGTTGTAGGTACTGAGTTTAGTATTGAGCACACAATGCAGCCAACCAGCCTTTTTTAATTAATATATTTCAATAACAACAAATCGAGCAGAGCTGCTTTTGACCTAACGATTACTTGCATCATTGATTAATCTGCTGATTATTTTCTCGATTAATCCATTGGTTGTCTATGAAATGTCAACAAGTAGTCAAAAATGGCTATTATATTTCCCTGTGCCGAAAGGTGATGAAACATGAATTTTCCTCTGACAGTTCATAGATGCACTGAACCTTTTGTGCATGTCTGGCTTCACAGTAGTCACGGGAAGGAGGAACCTCTGTGGTCTTATTTCTTTCAGACAAAGGTGATTAAACACCAAAGCTAATTTTATTAGAGAGCTACCTGTGCCTGGAAGGGGTACAGTCTCTCCCCTGTGTCCCACGCCTACACATCCCACCCACACTCAAGCTGCAGGGTGTGCGTTTGTGTTTGATTTTTACATTTCTGCATGTGCTGGCACAAATGCGCATGTGTGGATGATGTCCCTGGTTGGCCAAAATCAGCGGGCTGTGCTGTTTCTCCCCTCTGCCAGTCCTCTTGATTGGTTTTTGGGGGATTTCTCTTCAATTTGCGCTTTGCTTGAGGTGCAGCGTCTGTGTCTGTGTGATCTTGAATATAAATCAGTCCCCCCTTCCCAGGCGCCTCTGTCCTCCTGTCCCATTCTCCACGTTCTGGTTGCCTGGCTGGGACCCCTGGCAGTGCTTTTAAAAAGATTAAGCATGCAAGGCAACTTCAAAGGTGAAAGTGTGCAACATGATGAGTGTATCTGAGTATAGACGGGGCAGGGGGGGGGGGTTGATAAAGTGAAAGTGGGGGTCGCAAGGAAATCCTCAGGTGAGTTAAAGACTTTACAAATGGGTACCGGCAGTCACATTAATTCTTTCTGCTTTCCCTTTGTCTCTGCGTCTTCAGATTTCTTTTCGTTGTCCTATTTCATCATGTCTCTCATGTCCTCTATAAGTCACATTTGATCTTTTCAGTACAGGGAAAGTCTTTTATCTTACCCTGGTTCCACTTCCCATTTCTTTCTCTGTGCCATGCTTTTCCTGACATTCAGCCATCCTTGGGCTTCCCCTTGTAACCCCAACTTATTTCCTTGCTGAGAGGGAGATGTCCTTTGTACTGCACGGATGAAATAATGCACGGCATGTACTCGCTCTCTTGCGCTCTCCCTGTCAAATGTCACGGGCTTTGCCGGATCGGCCGTCCTCTGCGTTGTGGATGCAGGCGGCAGGGAGCTGGAGCTCTCATGTGGAACAGCCTCAGGAAAACTAGGAGGAGGAAACTGATTTCACTTCCTGGAATGAGGAGTCTTGACACTGCTGCTCCCACCATCCACCCATCATCCATCACTTCTGCTTTTATCTTTCTTTCTCCTTCGCCTCTCGTACTTGAATTCTTTTTCTCTCGGCCTCTGCACAGTAGGAGGGTTTCACTTCATGTGCATCATCATTATGTTCACCGCCAAATGAGTTGTTTAGGTCATCCCCTCTGTCCCTCCAGGTGATTGTAAGAATTATTACAAATTCAACCAATCCCTGCAATCCTTCACCAGAAATTGTCAACCGGAAGAATACTTTTCTGCAATCACCGCAGTTTTCTGCATACAACTAATTAATTTCCAAACTCATTTTATGAGCCAAAGTCAAATGAAGTCTCAATCTACGAACCTTGAAATACTTCTCAGGCTGCAGTTGCCTCCAGGCTGTGTATCACTCCCAAAAAGTTTCTCACATATATAAAGTAACCAAAACTCAGTCTCTAATCTAATTCGTGAAACCAGCTATATTTCTTGATGGAGCTTGCTTGCAGAGGTACAGGCATGGCAGGAAGCAATGAGGTTACCAAAAAAAAACAAAGTTCATTTTCCTGGCTAGCCTTCTGCACAGGCTGGTGGCCACTGCTAGGAATGCCCATGGACAGTTCATATTTGCCTACTGAAATAAAACCAGCCAAAGATCATGCACAACAAATTGCAAAGTTTTGCATCGTGGTTGTGCCCCTGCAATGGTGTACACAAGTGATAAGTGATTTCTTTAAACAATCATAATTTTCTTTTACAGCTGACCTGTAATTTTTTTTTTAACTTCACAAGGTCTTGCAAATTAACATACATTTTAGAATTTTTTTTTTTAAGAAAAGCCTCAGTAAATTCAGTCATTTTGGGCCGCTGCAATTATATAAAACCAGCTCAAGATCCTGCAGGGGCCTGATAATTGGCTCAAACTAGGCCTGTCTCATTGCTTGTGTTTGTGATGCCCCATGCATCGATTGTATGGTAAAGCTGCATTGAATGTTAAGAACCTGTGACTCTGCATCTTTGGAATAAATAGAATGTACAGTAAACCAATAGGAGTGATGTCCCCAACTATTGATGTAACAAAGATTTGGAGGGCAAAAAAAACTGTATTTCCTTTAAAATAACCTAGTGTCACTTCCTGTCATGCTCCCCGGAGCATCTGTTGACTCTCGCTGCCTTGCAGCAGCTGTTAACAGTAGACGGGCTCTGGTGTTTACACAGTGTACCGACCAATTACAGGGCCGAGACATGTCTGCCACTATGTTAGCTCGGACTCTCCTACCTCTCCTCCTATTCTCCTCAGAGACCTGTAGAGGAAACTCCCCGTCAGTGCTGTGGCTAGTTCCATGTGGCTTCACTGCCAACTTCTGTAACCCTGTAATGATATCGCTGCCATAGATGCTGAGCGGTTTACGTCAAGTCGATCATTAGCATCATGGCAAGTGTGCAGCCTGAAAGAGCGGGCTAGTAGCATACTGAATATTATTTCAGCTAACAAATGGTTAGACGCTGCTGTGGTGTGTCTCCTGCTCCAGCAGTGTGGTGACAGTCTGTGGCTCTGCTCTCAGGGTTGTTGAGGGAATATTACTGCCAGGGAGGCTTTTTTAATAAATCCTCAATATGTCCAGAGTGCCCTGTCTCTATGGTAACTGAGGATTGTGTATTTGTGTATTTGTGTGTGTGTGTGTGTGTGTGTGTGTGTGTGTGTGGTGAAACTGTGCTTTGTCTTGGTATGTACTTCCATGATAGGCCTGTAGTAGTGTTTGAGGGGGGTTTGTGTACAGCATTTTGTTGTGCTGCTAAATCCTTTAGTTTATGGTTTATAATAATTTACACAGAACTGGACTCCAGGCCAGCCATTAATGATCTGAACATACAATATATCCCCTGGTGTGCTTAACAATTCAGATGGAGACTCTACCCTAAAGCCCCGTTTAACTCGAATACATTTTAATGAAGTTTGTGTGGCAATTTAGTCCTTGCAAATGAGATAAATATTAAAAAAAAACTTAAATAAACTTAATTTTATAGTGTGCATACCGTAAATTGAATGTGTACACTTTACTCTTTGACAGAGTTCTCTGCATGGAAATAAAACAGAAAATAGTAATCCAGAAATTACCTCATACTACAACAAAATATACAGTGCCTGACAAAAGTCTGGTTGCTTATCTAAGTTGTAGGAACAACAAATAATAACTTGACTTGTAGTTGATCAATTGGAATCAGAAATGGTTTATATGAAAGGCAAAGGCTTCTGGATTATGCTTATTATACCAAAATAAAGGTTTGTATCATTCATTGAGTTTTATCATTGAATTAGGACAGAAAGGTCAGATTTGGCTTGGACAAAAGTCTTGTCGTGTCTTTATATGATTCAACCAATCACAGATTAGAGTTTCACCTGTGACAAATACTGTAATTAACACATTCCTGGGTGTGTATAAAAAGAACTCCAGCACACCAGACCTTCATGTGAAGTGCAACCTGACCTCTCACAACATGCCAAAGATTCAACCACAGACCAAAGTGCTGATCATCAAGAGCCTGAAGACCAAGTCTGCTGCTGAGGTGGCAGACATCTTCAATGTATCCAAACGTCAAGTGGAAAGGATAAGAAAAAGATTTGAAGAAACTGGTGAAGTTCATGACAAGTCCAGGTCAGGCAGACCCCATAAGACAACTGTTCGAGAGGACCGTTTGTTGCTTCGACAGTACAGGCCCAGCCCTTTTCCTGGGCTGGCCACCAGAAACCCCTGTATCTATAACAACAGTTTGTCGAATTCTCTCACGCAGTGGCCTCCATGGCCGAATTAGTGCTCACAAACCAGCATTAAACAGAAGACAACTAAAAAAGTGTGTTGCATTTGCAAAGGCCCACAGCTTGGTGAAAGGATGGACAGTGGAAAAGTTGCAGAATGTTGATTTTTCTGATGAATCCTCTATTGAACTGCATCCCAATTGCTGCAAATACTGCAGAAGACCTGTTGGAACCCGCATGGACCCAAGATTCACCCAGAAAACAGTCAAGTTTGGTGGAGGAAAAATCATGGTTTGGGGTTACATGCAGTATGGGGGTGTGCGAGAGATCTGCAGAGTGGATGGCAACATCAACAGCCTGAAGTATCAACAAATTATTGCTGCCCATTACATTCCAAACCACAAGAGAGGGCAAATTCTTCAGCAGGATGGCGCTCCTTGTCATACTTCAGCCTCCACATCAAAGTTCCTGAAAGCGAAGAAGGTCAAGGTGCTCCAGGATTGGCCAGCCCAGTCACCAGACATGAACATTATTGAGCATGTCTGGGGTAAGATAAAGGAGGAGGCATGGAAGATGAAACCAACGAATCTTGATGAACTCTGGGAGTCCTGCAAGACTGCTTTCTTTGCTATTCCAGATGACTTCATCAATACGTTATTTGAGTCATTGCCGAGACGTATGGATGTAGTCCTCCAAGCTCATTTTCTTTTTCCCAAGGCACCATGACTTTACATATGCTCTGATGTTATTGTAGCATGTTTGTGTATTCACAAAGTATAATTTCTACCGTACATTACTGTATTTTTGTATGCGACAAGACTTTTGTCCAAGCCAAATCTTTCTGTCCTAATTCAATGATAAAACTCAATGAATGATACAAACCTTTATTTTGGTATAATAAGCATAATCCAGAAGCCTTTGCCTTTCATATAAACCATTTCTGATTCCAATTGATCAACTACAAGTCAAGTTATTATTTGTTGTTCCTACAACTTAGATAAGCGACAAGACTTTTGTCAGGCACTGTAGAACATGTTGTGCAGTCTTACTTTTTTATTGTTTACATTGAGGCAATGATTCAGAATGGAAAGTTATTATGATTTCATGTTTGTTTTTTTTAGTAACAGTAGGGAGGAGCATAATGGCTGATTGCAGTTTGTGTGTGGTATCGGTAACCCACAGCGATCTGAAGCTGTGTGTGAGGCTGTGTTTACGTGCCACAGCATGCCTCATCATGAAAGTGTGAAATTGGGATTTATCCCTCTAAGTCACCCTGCATGAACAGAGGTGGGAAAACAGATCACAGTATAAGCTTAGCCTTGTTATTGTTGTGAATAGTGAACTGAAAAGCTGCTTACGCATTCATGTTGCCTAAAAATGAATAATACTTTCATGCCTGTTATTCCGTATCGCCCGATGTGTAGTGAGTGATCTATGTTTGTGAACACAAAGGTGTCATGGAGGGACTCTGACCTTTAACTTTCATACAATTGGGACATGTGATCTGATCCTGTGATGTTGCACGGTGCTTTGCACGTGTGTACCTTACTATTCTCGTAAAACATTTAAAACTCATTTGCTGACAGTAAAGAGTAGAAACATGTCCTAACCAAGGCCAGAGGCCAACTTTATTAAGTAAAGAGTTTGCGTATACTAAGGTTGAGTAAGTCAACACTTCCTGAAGCGTCTTCACAATAAAAGTCCTTGGGTAGTTCGCCTGTGGAAAGCTTTAACAGTAAAGCAGCACTGAGAAGAAGGATCAAACAAAAAAAGGATCAAACTTTATTCTTAATCGTCACATACACACAGTACAATGTAGTGAAATTCTATTACTGAATTTTACCCATCCTAAGTATTAGGAACAGTGGACAGCTATACATACAGCATCCGGGGAGCAACTTCGGGTTCAGTGTCCTCCGAGCCACAGCCACCCCTATGAACAAGCACATGGCAACGTAGAGTGGATCGAAAACCGTTAAAGATGTTAGATGAAAGGAAGAAGAGGAATATATGAGGCTTGAGTTTTGATGGATGGTTCAATTTTGGAGTCCATTAATCTCTGAGTCGGAATAATGTCAGAGCAAATCATTTATCTCTTTTTTTTTTTTTATTACCAACATCAATGTAGAAATCATTCAATTAAGGTAAACCGCAGAACTGGCAGTACTCAAGTTATTTATAACTTAAGTTGTAAAAGCAGTGAACTTCCAGTGTACATGCATACAGTTCTGCCACAGCAGGATCGTCCTCTGATACACCGCGCTGTAACACACAGGAGGTGCTAAAGTAATTAGAAGCCAATAAGTTCTGACAAGGAAGAGCCAGCTGTTCAATTTAAAGTAATTAGTATGTACAAGGGGAACGAGCGGGTACACACATGCAGTACACACACGCACATATGCACATATACCAACACACACAGGGATAATAAAGTTTTATTGCATCTCAGACACAGTGCAAACTGTGCATACTGTCGAATAAGGGGCTAAATAAATCATTATTTTACAGCAAGTCCCAGACTGGGATATTTTTTTTACTATATCAATTAAAGCAACGCCTGCCATTGGACACACCATGTACTGCTGCTGTGTATAAATATCATCAGCCTGGGATCTTCTGTCTCCAGAAAAAAAAGCCCCTTTTTTTTTTTTTTTTTTTACATCAGAGGGACTGATGTTGAAAAACTGATGTTTTAGATCACTGAAACTGCTATAAATATGTTGACATGATCGGCTCTTTTTAAATAACCAAAATAGACCACCAGACAAAATTATCCTAGAATCTGAGATCAAGAACCGACAGATATTTTAGGCGAGATATTTCCCTTTAATTCTGGATGGGTAGCAATACTCTTGCTGCCAGATATCAAAGTAAAATTATCAGTTGTTGGCTTCAAATAGTGCAACTTTGAAATTTTTTTAATAACGCTTATTTTGGGGCTTCAAAATATTGTCACTGTGTTGCCAGACTTCACCAGCTAATGACCAAATGTCCATTATACAGTAAAGTATCACAAAGAATTCATGCCCAACAGTGACTGGATATATTGTGTTGTTACCCTTCTCTTTTCTAATTTAGCTTCTCCCTGCCTCCATTTTCACCCCGACTAACACATTTCGGGCTGAAACGAGTACGTGTCTGCATTTTAATTAAAAGACAGTACACACACATACTGATAATGTGAGAAACCTGTCAAAAGTCCCCAGAGATGGCACCGTGAAATCCTTAAAGCGGTGTGTATCACTTTAGTGGAATATTTGCACAAATTAGCACACTTACCATGCGATTTCTTTATCAACTGCTGAAAATAGCTGGTTGCTATTCACAGTTCCAATTAATGTTCAGTTTTTGTTTTTAACTCCTCATCTCCATGTTGCTTCCTTTCTCACTGGATCATTCTTCTCTGGGCTGCATGTGAACGTGGACCGTTGTTGTTTGAAGATGTTTGTGTTGCTGATTCTTTTATACTTGTACAAATGTACATATAATGTTCATTTCAAACTTGCCTCCGTACAGGAACTTGGATAACCCAAGCTTGTTTGATGAAATCTACATTTCCTCATAACGTCCTTCTCTCAGTAGATTAACAGAGACGTTTAAGCATACCTTAAAAGAACTATAATAAAAGCAGGGCTGTCACGTTGTTAACGTCAAACGTTAACAACTGGTATGCCTAATATGTGTATATACATTTACACTAAAAGAAACATTCGAACAGATGCAGCTGGAGCTAATACAGAGTCACAGAGGAACCAAATTACATTCAGCAATGAACAATTTCAAAAGGAAAGAGTCGACCGATGGCACAGGCATTGTCCTCTTGGAAGGTTAAAATTATTATTTTTGTTATTTTAACACTGCAGTTTAATCACCACAGACTGTGTTCTGAAATATCATCAGTGTTCTCTGTGTCTCACAAAGACACAAGGAATGACAGTTTGCATAATAACATGCCAAGCATGTCTGCGACGACAGCTCTCTCCAAAATATGTCAAGAAATATGCACAAAGATCGTGTGTTGTCTTTGTTTTGTACTAACATGTCAAACCTTTGTTGGAAAGCTCATATTTATTTATTTATTTATTTATTTATTATTTTATTTATTATTTCAGAACAATGCACATTTGATCAACATGTACAGAAGTACACGTAAAAGTGCCAGATTGTAGCCCAAGGGCTAATTTCCATCTGTAGTCCATTCATCAGGTAGATATTACAATAAAAAGGACAAAAGATACACAGCAGCAACATTTGCTACATCGAACTAGGTAAAACAGGACGAAAGAAAAGAAATGCAGGATAACAAAGCAGTAAAAGTCATAAAGCATAAGTTAGTCAGGAACCAGATCAACGGGAGGGACCAGCAAGATATAACGAGACAGTTTCTACCATTGGTCAGGGACACTGATGGTTATTAAAAAGACCAACACTATCAGTAGGGAAGTCTTCAGACAGCCACAGTCCTAAATTAACATTGGCTCAGTGGAAAGAGTGACCTTAAAGTTCACACAACGCCTGTGAATAAAGAATGAAAGTCCATCGTAATTAAAAATAGCTTTTTTGCATTTCACCCTCTCAACAGTTTATTCATTGACTTGTCAAATATTTACGCCTGAATGCTGCTGTTGGCCCCAACAGACTGATCTGTCAGAGCCCAAGGATTCTTATCCGAAAACACTCCAGCCAAGAGCTTGAGAATTGTCCTAATACGCGTCACTGCATTAACATAAATGCATGTTATTGCTTAAAAAGTAATTAATTGAAGGTGAAAACAGGCTGTTTGTGTTGAAATTTCACATAAGGGCTGCGTGATATGACTAAACACTGCATACTGTTAGACAATGATTTGCCATGATAGATTTTACCCATATCACCCACTCCTTTTTTCATTATTTGATAAAATTGTCCCCCAAAAAGGATAAAAATGTAATGCAAAATGAAATGTAAATGTAATGCAAATTTCTTTGATAAAAAACAACTAATTTCTCTCCCATTTTTCATCAACCAGTGCTGCCAAAGTTCCCAACCAGCTCAGGAAGGCATGCACAGTTTCTTTAGAGCTGTGTGCAGGTCCCAGACCTCTGTATAACAGCATTGAAAAATAGCTTATCTCCTGCTCTGATAGAAATACAACTAGTGTCCCATGACCACAAAAACATGTCACAACGTGCTAGGTTCCTTCAACCCTGTAAACAGGAATCTGTGTGTCCTACCGCACGGTGGGAGGAGGGAGACGAGGACAGTGACAGACGCTCTGTAGCCATGGTGTTCTTACTGGTCTGTGACAGAGGGGGTTTGTGTCCAGTCCGATGCCTCCTGTCTGTCAACCTGTCAAACAGGGATGAGAGAATTCAGTGGGATGTTGGTATCCTACCCCCTCTTCACGCACGCACGCACGCACGCACGCACGCACGCACGCACGGACGGACGGGGACACACACACACACACACACACACACACGGACACGTTTTTTCACACACGTCTTGTATGGTCTTTCAGCTCCATTATCTGCCATTTGTTCTATGATGTTCCCATACAGCTCTCAGAGAAATGAGAGGGTGAGCAGCAGCAGCAGTAATGGCTGTCTTCTCGGGGCGAAGCGGGGCTACCATATAGTGACACGCCGCTGTAATGACTGAGGAGGACACCTCACTAGGCAGGAACAGAGAGAGAAAGCTGCTGAGCTTGGAGCTTTCCGCATGCTAGGGCAGAGAGAGAGAGACTGAGAGAGAGCGAGACTGAGACTGAGAGAGGGACACTGAGAGAGAGACTGAGAGAGACGGAGACTGCGAGAGAGACTGAGAGAGACTGAGACAGAGAGAGACTGTAAGGGAGACGGAGAGAGAGACTGAGACAGAGAGAGAGACTGTGAGAGAGAGTGACAGAGAGAGAGAGAGAGAGACTGAGTGAGACTGAGAGAGAGACTGAGAGAGAGACTGTGAGAGAGACGGAGACTGCGAGAGAGACTGAGAGAGACTGAGACAGAGAGAGACTGTAAGGGAGACGGAGAGAGAGACTGAGACAGAGAGAGAGACTGTGAGAGAGAGTGACAGAGAGAGAGAGACTGTGAGAGAGAGTGACAGAGAGAGAGAGACTGTGAGAGAGAGACTGAGACTGAGTGAGACTGAGAGAGAGACTGTAAATGAATGTCTTCAGTGTAGAAGCCTCTGGCCCCACCCAAGGTGTCTCCTCTCTACGCTGCTGCTGTCAGGAGCCAGGTAATTTACAACACCTTAGAGGGAGGTGGAGGGGCGGGGGGGGGGTAGATGCTCCCGGCCTGGAGGCCCTGCCTCAGCTTGAGCTTGAGCCCTTGGCTGCAGCAGTGATGGAGGTGCCTCTTTGACAGGCTCCACGCTCCCCAGAGAGCAGCGCTGTCACCAGGGTGCTGCCAGAGCGCCACCACATCTCATCCCATTTGAGGCTAATCGCTACATTATGAGGCTGTTAGTGCTGTCGTCACTGTGCCCCCTGCTCCATAAAAGCTCCATCAGTGCAGATGTGCTGTCCTCTTGCAGTGCCGCCTGCCTGTCTCCATGTTTACGGCTGATTTTATTTCACTTATGCCAATTTCGAATGCGTTGGGGCTCTTTTACGTGCAGCATTAAAGAGCGTTTTGTGTATCGTTCAGATGTGACAGTGCATTATGGTAAAACTATGATAAAGCTTCTGAGAAAGGCTCAGTGGACATGACATCCTGGAGAGGACAGGGGAAGTCAGGGGAAATAAATTAGATCAGTGTCACATGCAGCTTTGACTACAACTATATATAGAGTTACCAGAAAGGAATAATACTAGAATGGATTCTTTTAGATATTGGATATTATGGAGAACAAGAATTATCTATACTTGGGATGGATTTTTTTGTTTGGATGTTTTGTAAATTCTATTAGTTAGTTCTTATTATTCTGCTTGTTTGTTATTTAATAAAATTAATGTGGAACACTTTGTAACATTTGTTCTAAAAGTGCTATATAGATAAATCTGGCAAGCAGTAGTCCAGTACCAACTATCTGGAAGTTGTGCCATTCAAACAAGCTTTTGTGAACTGTCCCTCGTTGGGATATCAGAACCAATGACATTCAGTACACAGTTTTCTAATGCAAGGTCTTAATCAGGTTTTTATACAGCAACATGTTATTTATAGACCTGATATGTCACGGGATATGTCACTTTTTGTTGCCACTGCATGCCTTTACAGTCTGCTTCCTGTCAACCTCCCAACACACACCATGTCACCTTACAGTATTTATCATCACATACATGCTTCATAACCAGAGTTATTGATAGCTGAGATGGCAGTTCATTTGAAACTAGGTTTTGACACCTTAAGGTGGTACTGCACTGAGTATCAAACACCCACTGCCTGCAGACTTGAAAATTGGCTGTGAAGAAGCTGCAGATTCCTTCTTTACAAAGAACAGCAGCTGTGTTTAGCTTGAAATTGTGTCAGTTTGTTATAGAATGTATTTCAACAATGACAGGTTTTCATGGTGGAGAAAATGTATTAAAATGCCAATCAAAACTCCCTGCATCAGACGTCACGTCACACCCTGTTCATCCATGTTCCGTTGTCTTGACAAAATATGGCCAAAACCTTATAACTTTAAGAGTGTGACAAAAAAAAAAATAGTAAATGAAATCATATGTGTGGCATGAATTCTAAGAAGTTCAGGTAAATGTGACATCAGCTCAGGCACCAGTTTTATTCTTAAAAACTGTCAGGAAAAGTTGTCACGGACAGTGTCAGTGCAGGGTGAGACGGGCCTTTCATATGCAATAAAAATGGAGGCGTTACTTTGCAGAATATTGAAAAGAATTTAGGACAGATGCTGAAAACAACAAACTGTTCACACTAAAATGGGATCACAGTGGAATGTGTGCAGGGAGGGCTTAGGGGAAATCAGAGGAAATAAGCTAAATCTACTGTCACAACCCATTTCTTCTCAGAGTAACGCACTCCCACACGTCCCTTTTTTTGATAAGCATTTCTGCGGTGAATGTGCTCAACACATCGCCTGTGAACCGGAGTCTGTGGTAAATATCCAACACTACTTCCAGTCTCAGTCTAACCTCTCCTTTTCACGCTAGTTCCTTCATTTTATATTTTCACGGATTTGACGACACCTCCTGCACAATGACAAGTGATGCTATCGAACAGCGGTTGTCACTTTTCCAAAGGAGGCTCTCAAATGAAAGGTCTACTTTTGAAGACAGCTTACATCATCACTTTAATCTCCTCAGGGGGAGGTTGGGGATAACAGAAGTCAGCAAAAATTTATTTTGCCGTCATTGGCCTCTCTGCAGATATTGCTCTGGATGAGCAAGCACATTTCCGGCATTGTCCACCATTGCTTGGCCTTGTACAGTACGTTAAATAGTTTACCTACCTGTGTACCTGTTGGGTTGACCCCTCCCTGCTGTTCCTGCTGGCCCGTTTCCCTGCTGATGCATCGTCAGGATTTGTCTGTACGGATTGGTTCATCCCCGGGTGACAGTGCTGCTCTGAATGCCACTGTGACGTTAATGTTGCACAAGGTCAGAGGCTGTCTGGTTGATGTATACTTCATGACTCAGATGTACTGGAGATTATTCCAATAGATGACACGCACGTGGAGAATGCAGATATTGAACTTGATGTTGGTTCAAGAAGCAGGAATCGGGCACAAGTTAATGTTTTTGTATTAACAGCTAAAGAGTATTCTTACAGTATTCGGGTGAGTATTTTAGTTGATTTGGGTTTTTTTGATTTTTAGGGTCTCCCAGGTCATTCTTTGGAACGAAATCTCATGGTTTACAGCAGGGTTCTTCAATGTTTTTTAAACCAAAGACCCCTTAACTGAGAGAGAGCCGGAGCATGGACCCCCTACTACATAATGTATAAAATTAAGTTGCATAATAAACTGGGCCTACAATAACTGGACAAAAAAACAAAAATTTGGTGGCCCCCCTGCAGTAACTCTGAGGACCCCACCAGGGCCCCCGGACCCCCTGCTGAAGATCTCTGGTTAACATGAAGAGATGTCATTTACATTTTCTTAGTGATTAAAAAACAACAACATTGTCTTAGTAAGTTGTTTGGCCAACGTCGGCCTCCAGAACGGCTTAAAACATCTTTGCCATAGATTCTTTCAGGATCATATTTTCGTGTAGCGTAATGACGAGCGCAAGCAGCGGTCCAAACGTTTGGTATTTTCCTGACCTTAAAAATCACTTTGCCTGTCTGTGTGTTGTTTTATGTGCCCAGTGCAAAATGCATGGTGCACAGGTGGAGGAGAAGCACAAACAGTTGGGAGGATCATTTGAATGAGGCAGAGTGATCAAAGCGAGTTGTTGGTATATTGGTGAAAAACGGCTCTTCGACACAGCGCTGAGAACTTCTCGTGTCTAACATACAATACAAATATAGAATTTTGTTTAACAGGAGCATAATTGGCAGATAATCTTTGGGAAATGCATTACAAATACAGCACAGCAATAAGCTAACAAGCAACGAAGATGGAGACCAGAAAAAGAGCCGTTTAACACTTTGAGATGACGATGGTTCTGCTGTGGCAGTTTCAAATGTGTTTCAGCAGAAATAACATCACTGATTCACTTTACTTCGCCTATATTTGCCCAGCCAGTTACACTGCTCCTGCTGACACGGATGATAGATGATGATGATGATGATGGTGAGGGCGATGAAGTTGATGATGGATGGTGGATGATGATAACTATGATAATGGCGATGATGGTGACTTTTTATTATTTTTATTCTGGGCTGCTCAGCACTCTGGTGCTGAGCATCAGAACACTACCCCGACTCCCATACATCATTCCCCTCACAGCGCCCGCCGTGGCCCCTACAGGTGTACCACCCCAACTGCCAGAATGACCTCATCCGTCCTCATTATGTCCACATCATTACACACACGTTCTTGCACACGTACATACTCCACATGTATAAATAGTAAACTAGGCCAGAGTATCTCCAAGGTTTTGGCTTTAGGAAGAGGAAAACTTAGGTTTCTTGTGTTTTTACTGTTTGTTTTCCATCGTCACTTTCTGCCCTCATTTTCCACCACCAAACCTCTGAACGTCCCCACCCCCCCAACCTATCCAGCTTACCACCCTGCAGTCCCTCCTTCTGCTGCCTGTTATCTGGCCAGGCAGGGTCATCCATCTGGGGTCATAGACTCAGTGTGCAGACTCCCCCATTTATTAGCTCCCAAGAAAGGCCACAGAATCAATTGTGTGCATTAAAGGGCCGGCTGGCTGGCTGTCTGTCAGCAGGCCGGGAGCGAAGAGGAGGACGAGGAGTCAGAGAGGGCTGCCCTGTCAGCTGGGGAAATGGAATTTTATCTGGATGAATCATCGGACCGCTCAGAAAGAACGGGGAAGAATAGGATCCAGTATTACCACTGGTACAATTAATGACAAAAAGCTGCCGGATAGACTCAGTAGGGAAAAGTCCGGAATGGTGCTTGGTGTCATGATGTAAAAAGGAATCCCCGCTCCATTTCAGAGTGAAAAGATACCATGTTTTGGTAAAATGTGATTAAGTTCATATACCAGTCACTGGATTTCTTTAATCATTCTTCTTGTGGATGTTGTGGTATTTACCGGAGGGTAGGGGATGGGTGGTGGAAGGAGAAGGAGTGGCAATGGGAATTCCATGTAATCCCATTTGGGATGGAGGGGATGCTCCCAGGAAAATCCTCACTGGCATAAACAGGGAGACGGCTGCAGAGACAGGAGGGAATATGAAGCAGCAAGTAAACACTCGCAGGGAAACGTTAATAACAGATTGAACAAACTGGTTGACAACTAGAAAAATAATAGAACATTAGTGAGGGAATGAAAGGGAGAAGAAGGATTCGTGTTTTATTTCCTCAGGTGCTGTTGCTGCAGCTGCAGAGATGATGGTCTACCGTATGTCCAATTAGCTCAAACTCTCATGGATGTATTAGATGCTTGTAAATGTGGATGTGTGTATGAGGTGCGTGCTCCCCTGTGTCCAACAGTCCTTCAGTTGGGTTTTTTGTTGGCGATGCCTTCTTCTCCTCCTGTCTGCCTGATGAATTATTCATGAAGCCCAGAGAGCATCGCAGTGTTGTACAGTAGAGGAACAGAAATAGTGGCCAGAACAAAAGGAGCGATAAGAGAGGAGATTGATGCAAAGGAGTAAAGGCGAAGATGAGGGAATGGGTGAAAGGATTGATGGAGGTTAAGGAAGAGCGGAGGAGCGAGATTAGAAAGCGAGGGCTGGTAAGATGAAAGGAATTGGAGGGAGCTTTGGTTCAAGGCTCAGAGGATCAAATTCTGATTTCTGTCCAACGAGACACTCCTTAGGAAGGCTTTGGTGAAGAGCTGTACAGAGCCAGCATCTGTTTGTTTCTGCTGGATAAGATGTGCTTGATTTGCTGTTACAGACTCTTGGGCTTCCTCTGAGGGAGTGTCTTTGACTATTTCTTTTTCTAAGATCGGTTCAACAGTGCCTGTTTAGAGCCAGTGGAGTGTTTGGAGTGGCAGTCAGGTTTGTCTCCTGATGTGTATGAGGCGCTGTTCATACAGAACAGGAAGCAGTGAGCCTCCGTGCAGCTCGAGTGTGTCATCCAATCCAAACGATAACTGTGAATGGACATAGTAGATGATGGTAATTAATGAGTTTATAAATGGAGTGACTGTGAGGGGTATTTGTTGGTGTGGTGAATGTATTGTATTTGTGTTGCGTTACTTACGGAGTTGTCACGACAGATGTACACTTTTCTTTTCACACTGTCATAAATGTATTAATTCAGTTATGTTTTTTAGCACTGAGGTCATTGTTAGTTATTGTGTTGTACTGAACTGCATTATATTGAGAATTGTTTCTACTATTCTGCCTTCCTCTTGTATGTAAATAGGAGGGAGGTACAACACCTGCCCAGGACTACAGATGTCAATGATCTGGTACAGCTAAGACGCTGTCCCTGTCAAATGAACAAATAATGAAATTGAATAGATTGAGACTGAGTGCAGATTATCCTCTCTGTCTTCCTCTCTGTTCCTACTGCTAATGACCCTCACAGACCCCTCCTTGTCTACTTTTGTTAAGAAGAAACCAACATCCACAAAGTGAGATAGTACATTAGACAAAACATAAAACCTGTGTGTTTTTATTGCAAGTTTCTGTTTTTAGAGTGTTCTCATATTGATGCTCATATTCTCTCCACGGGGGACACATGTAGCATGATAGAATTTATAGTCACATTCATATCTTTTTTTAGTGTCTTTGATCGCCAGTTTTTTTTTTAAACTAGGATTTTACATATTAAAAACATAAAACATTGCAACTCTAAGTACAGACATCATGCAATAAAAGCAAAATTACTGTCTAAGTGTGCCAATAAGTTTAAACCTAATACAATAATAGACCCATAGATCTGAATGGGCAGTAACTCCCCAGTAAGTATGAAAAATATGGGTGTTTACTTTATTGTTTCTCTCTGGAGCTGGGGGGGGCAAACCTGGCGTTGTTCCTCAGTTTGGATCTGAAGTGTGTGTGTGTGTGTTCTTGTTTAACTACATTTGTGGGGTCCAAAAACCGGGAATACAGTATACTTGTGGTGTCCGGACAGCTTTTTGGGGCCAAAATGCTGGATCCCACAAGGTTAAAGGGCTGTTTGAGGGTTAAGACTTGGTTTTAGGATTAGGGTTAGAATTAGGTTATGGATAGGGTGAGGGTAAGGGTTAAGGTTAGGCATTTAGTTGTGATGGTTAAGGTTAGGGTAAGGGGCTAGGGAATGCATTATGTCAATGACGGTCCCCACAAAGATAGTGAGACGCACTGTGAGAGAGAGAGAGAGAGAGAGAGAGAGAGAGAGAGAGAGAGCGCTGTGTGTTCTTTTCACCACTGGTATGGAGCTGTCTGAGCAGCTGGAGACAGCCGACAGATGGGGAGGGAGGGAGGCGTCTGCATGGAGCATGTCAACAGGACAAGCCAGCAGATTCCCATTAGATGCTCAGGTGCTTTATATAGTGGGGAAACTGTGTTGTCACAGAGGGAAGGAAAAAAAAAAATACTATGGCAACCGACACAGCAAAAAAACACGGCCAGACTCTGACCCTGAATGTTCAGACCATATATACTGTCTCGGTAGATCCAGATGAGATGTATTACAGTTCACGGCTCGCAGGAACCAAAATGTGGCTCAGATGCTTTTTGAGTTACAGCTTGCATTTATATTATGCTTCTAATTTACCTTTGATTCACCTTTCTGGGTTACTGTCACCACTGCAAACTTAGCCATGCTAGGCCACAAACCCAGAGAAGATTACGAGTATTATTAGTACTCTATAGCACCAAGTTGTTTGGCATCTGAAATACAACTGTGTCCAACTGTAGAGAGGTTTAAATGCTATGTAAACATTACAAAGTTGATTAGGTTGTCTTTTAATGACCTCAGGCCCCATTTAGAAACCCGTGATGCCAAATATATAGCACAAGATGAAGAAGAAGACTAAAGTTTCTATTAAAACAGATTAGCTAACTAATGACTAACATATGACTTGCATGAATGGACTATGACTAAAGTTTAGCTCAGTCAACGGTGTGTGGAAGTAGCCTCCTTTTTCTATTGATTCTTGGTTCCATTTACACTTACATCCAAAACTTCTTCTGTGCAGGTGCGCTGGAAGATAACATGAACTTGGAAACAAAGGAGCAAATCCTGCACTCTGCTCTTGCTACTAACAAGTTAAAACATTTGAGTCACTGTATGTTTCTGATATTTATATGACGTTGTTGTATGTAGTATTGCAATTGAATTGGGATGTTGATTGCCTGTATGAGTGTCATATGCTGCACAAGTGACACGTGTGTTGGTTGAGCGATACTCCCATTGATAAGTGATTGTCTATTGTCCCGCACCTGGGGACACAGAATGGGAGGGGCGAAATGTATTTAAGCCTGGTTATGTTCATACATGAAAATCACTCACCTTTCGGCGAAATTCGCCGTTTTGAAACCAAAATAGGTGACCTACGTGAATCATGTAGATTCAGTGAGAAAATGTTTGGGGGGGGTGGGGGTAGGATTCAGTGAACTGCGAACAGGTGCGCGTGCCAGAAGGGAGCGCGAGTGCTGGATTTAACCAATCATCGAACTTCCACCTACCAATGAAACGAGTTCTAGCCAATCAGATGCAAAGTAGGGCGGGTCTTTGCCGAAATGTGAGAGTGCGGTGCCGGTGTGGTCTCCGTGGTAACGCGGCTAAAAAAAATGGAGGCGAAGTTTATCAAACTTGGCGCTGGGCATGAATAGAGGACAAGAGGAAAAGGGTGGAAACGGGAAGCTGTTTAGCACTTTGCCTCAAATTGAGGGAGCTGTACTTGCTTCTGCAGCTCATGTTCAAGGAAGATACTGTACGGCAGCAGCGGTAAGAAAGTGCTTGGTAGTCACAAAGCTTCGGCCCATGCACTCTCATACGAGTACGTTACCGACAACGACAGCTACCGCTACCACTGCGACTGCGCCTTCACTGACCGACCGTGATACAAACAATATGTGTGTGCACGTTCATAGCGGAACATGATTTGTCATTAACCATGGCCACTGTGTAAAAACTATCTGAAGCCCAAACTGCCCTGACAAAACTGTATGTTTGGAATCAGCATGGCAGTTATTTAAACATCTCGGCCTTGTCCCAGAGTTTAGACGTCTAGCTATATGAAAAGCTAAACAATGCAAAGTTTTTAATAAATGTAAATAAAGCAGCTAATATCAACATGGACAAAATGTGTACTAATTCTCTTTTTTGATGATGACCTGGCCAAAGTAACACAACATCTAGAAAACAAACATTTTGTTTTCACAATGATTCATTGTAGGATTATGATATTATTGCAATATGTAAATCTACATTGACTCTTAATTTAACATATGGTTGGAAGAAGTAAAAATTGATCCAAAACTTTTTAGTTTTTAAAAATTATGACTTTTATTATTGTGTAATGTCAGAAGGACTTTAACTGTTTTGCCAGTCAAATTAACTTTAAAAAGTTTCAGGCTCAGGATTTTTTTTACTTTAAGCCCTGCTCATGGCTGAAGTTAAGTTTCTCCAGCTCTCTCCAGGTTGGCAAAAAATGCATCTCAAAATGCATCAGATTGATGCTCTAAAATATGGAATATTTAAAATTTTCTTCCAGGGGAGCATGCCCAAGGACCTCCCTAGAGGGGTAATATACTTCTCACCTTTTTCACCCCTGACACGTTTTCATGCCTGTATGTTTGTTGTTTGAAATACTCTTCATGAAGTTCCAGAGGGACTGAAACGTTAGTTTTTTGTAAATAAGCGGTGAGGCTATAGCAAGAGCAGAGTGCAGGATTTGTTCCTTTGTTTCCAAGTTTAATGTAAATGTGAAATCAATGTATCTTCCTCAGTGCATTCACATCTACGTACATACTCTGAGCTGCCTAAATATTCTGTTGATCACACAGACCACTGCTTCTGTTAACACCATACAGTGTTTGATCCGGAGTGACCCGTGCGCTGTCGAGCTCAGTTTGAATCGCATCTCTTCGCATGTGAGCGATTAGCCGCCAGAGATCAATGTACTGCAGAAGGCTTTGAAGCTAACTGGCTAATCACTGCTCACAGAGCATTTTAATGTAAGATCTGTGGCTTTATTACTCTGTGTTGGTGCAGTGCAGGTGAAATTTCAGCAAGAGAAACGAATGCTAGTGAAAGCTGTTTAAGGTAGAGGAGAAAGTCATTTTAATGTTAAAATGACTTTACAACAAAAACAGAGCAAACCACATGATCTCATTAAGAAATGTAGCTACATAACAAAAACACATACTCACTCAGACACAGGTCGGATAAATCAATACAAGAGAGGGGATGAGGAAAGAAAAGATAAATGGAAAGGAGAAAATGAAGGGAAGGAGGACCCCGGAGGAGAGGAGAAAAAAAAAAAAGAGGACAAGGGAAAAGAGTAGAAAAAAGACAGAGGGGACAAGAGGTGGAGAGGAAAAAATACAGGAGAGGGTGGTAGATGGGCCAGACAGCAGAATAAAAGGCAGTAAAATATTTAATCATTAAACAATAATTTAGCCACTCCTTATCCAACAGTTTGGTCCCTGCTTCTGAGGTGCAATAAAACTTAATTATCCCTGTGTACGTGCCCATGTATTGTGTCGCTCTGCTAGCCTGAGGCACACAGAGGCCAGTAATAGTCTCATTAGACCAGACCTTATGTACCTTTTTTTTATTCCCCGACGTAAAACAGCAGCGGTCAGTTAACCTGCTGTACTGTAGCCTGAACAGCACCCACCTTTACCTCCCTGTAACTGTCCATTTCTGCTGTCATTCTTTAAATCCACCACCTCTGTTGGGGATTTGGCAGCACTGAAACACAGTCAGACAACAGGTCAGCCTTTAAAGTCACAGTCCTCAAGATTATATTATATTCTTAATGTTTTACATTACATCAAATCCAATTCATGGCCATCATTTTTTTATGCAGTAGCCATTCAGTGTGCTGTGTTTGTTTTCTGTTTGTATTGTATTCTTTGTATTCTGTATTTGCTGTATGTAGTATAGTTTACATTGTTGCTAGCCAGGCCAGTATCTCTGAAGTCAATGGATGATTTGGCACTTCATGGTTTAAAGGTGCCGTAGGTAGGATTGTCAAGATCCAGGACTTAGCCAAAAAATTTGAGCAACTTCTCAGTCCCTCCCCCCTTTCCGCTAAAGCCCAAAACGGTCTCCTAAGCCCCACCCCCCACAAGGGAGAATGAATGTGTGTGCATGAGCAGTGATTGACACGCAGTTAGACACCCCTGTCTAACCGTGATTGGTGCATCTGAACAGGGAGCGGTGGATTTTTGCAAATCACACTACAGGCTGTAGGTGGTGCCAGAGGAGCCAGATTTTTTTGAAATTACTTGCTTCATGTAGTTCTACTCAAACATAGGGTCAGTTTCAGCAAATATGACAGAAAGTTAGTTTTATAAGGCTTACCTACTGCACCTTTAATGCCAACGTTAGGTAGCAAGGCAGAGAGTGAGGGTGTGCAGGTCGGGGTGGTGGATGGGTATGTAGCGTATACAATTTTCATGCTATTAATGCTCGTCTTTTTTTTAACCCTAACTTCAATCTCTTCCTAATTTTTACTAATTGTTTTATGCCTTAATCATAGTTTGTTTGCCATAACTTCGATCTTCCCAAATAATTTTTTGTTGCATAAGGGAGAGGAGACCATTACAGAAATTCCAATCTATTTAATTTGTATTGTCAAATCGTAACAGAAGTTATCTCAGGACACTTTGAAGATGAAGTAGGTCTAGACCACACTCTATATTTTATTTCCCCCATGAACATGCATTTCGTGTGACAGCAGCGAGGAAAAACTTCATTTTAACAGGTCCAGTGGTCGATACACATTTCCCAAAACCCTGGGACCTAGCACTATTAAAATTAACTCGTTATAACCAGTAACCATAGGTGATGGCAAATCAACCAGGAGGATTATAACTTTAACGTAATTCTACATACACACAAACCCACTATGGCCCTATAGAGCAGAGCCCTCACATTACAACTGTAAAAAGGAGGCTAACAAGGTTGTATACGAGTCACTCGAGGGTTAGAGTTCCCAGAAACCCCTCTGCCCTTTCTTCAGGTCTCCAAGACTACCTTGATTTCCCCCTATATCTCTACCTCCCTCCCTCCCTCCCCCTCTTGGTTTCTTTCTGTCTCTCCCTCTCTCTGTGTCTCCGTCTCTTGCTTATCCAAGCGTACTCGTACTAAAACATCACCGGGGCTCTTTAATTGGTTCTGTCCTGCAAAAGAAAAACCTTTCTATGTGCGAACACTGACATGAGAGGCAGAGGGGGCAGTGGTGTGTGTGTGTGTGTGTGTGTGTGTGTGTGTGTGAGAGAGAGAGAGAGAGAGAGAGATTGTGCATGTGTGTTAGAATGAGGTAATGGGCTGCTTGAACAACTCTCCTCTTTTCATTTGTTGTATTTCCCACAGACCTCCTAATGGATCGAGCTATTATCTTCTTTTTTGTGGAGTGTCCTCTCTCTGTGCTGCCCCAGTCCACCACACAGAAAAGGACACTTCACCCTGCACTGGGGTTTGTGTGTGTGTGTGTGTGTGTGTGTGTGACACACAGGAAATTCAGTTGCTGCTCTGCTGTTGAAGCAGAGATGCTGATGTCTTGGGAGTGGATGTGGGTTTAGAGACCATCTCTGCTTGCTACATTATTTATCCCTTTTTACTACAAACCATTACTCCATGTGACATTTCTACTGGTGGTGCTGCGCAGAGAAAAGACAAAAAACATCTGTCCTTCACCAGAGAGACTTAATTTCTTTCTGCCCATCAATCAGTCTCGTTTTACAACCAAACAGCATTCACACTGCTCTTGTTGTGTCTTTGTCTGGAGGTGTTCTCTCAGTTAAATACACTAATTAACTGGGATGAAGGTGTTTGTTTATATGATCAGATTTACCAAAACAAGCCTCCATGCAACACAAATTTCAGCCTAAGCATATCAACTTGCTATCCAGTCAGTTATCAGTCTATTTGCTCCCACCTAGTGGTGGCTCATACGCAGCACAGACTGTAGGCCCTTGATGCAGGTGAAATTTATTTAAAACTCAGCTAAAGTTTCTTCTGGTTTCAAAAAATGTTGTTGCCAAATCATCGATTATCGACCTGTGGAAAAGCGCAGCAGCACAAGTATCAGCCCTAATGACCTCAGCGTCACAAGAATTAGAGGAGAGTGACTAGGCAAGGTGTGATTTCTGTTTGTTTGTTTGTTTGTTTTGTTTTCCTCGAGACCGCAGAGTAGGGCTGGGTGATATGGAGAAAAAAAAAAAATATCACGATATTTTGACCAAATACCTCGATATCGATACCGCAACGATATTGTAGTGTTGACTATTGGTGCTTTCACAAAATATTTGATAAATAATCATCAGTTATATGGATATAATGACAAAGTGGGTAAAGGCAAATAATAGAACAGTTACAACAGTTTGGTAAGTTCAGAAAATGACATCACGTTACCGTAATGCAGCCTTTAAAACCAGGAAAAGACAACACTTATTTTAATTTTTTTATTATTATTTTTTGGCAGCTGAAGACATGAAAGGGGAGAGAGACTGGGACTGACATGCAGCAAAGGGCCGCAGGGCGGAGTCGAACCTGGGCCCGCTGCGCCGAGGAGTAAACCTCTATATATGGGCACCCACTCTACCAACTGAGCTATCTGGGCGCCCAAAGACAACACTTCCAAATAATAGATATCCAAAATCTAAGACGATATCTAGTCTCATATCACGATATCAATATAATATTGATATATTGCCCAACTCTACCGCAGAGGGTGGGGGGGTGGGAGAGGGTTTTTGTTCTTTTTATTGTATTTGTTTGTTCTGTAGGTTGTAAAAATATAAAAAACTATACAAAATTGATCTTAAAAAAAATGTTGCCAAATGAAGGAGCTAATTGGTGTGCCTATGATAACATAACAATTGCTTGAGAAAAAAAATGTCATGAATAAGTATGTGCTTTTAAGTAATTTTGGCTGTTAATGTGGTTGACGTGGATGAGATCTTTATTGTTATGGTGGGTTTTAAGAATGATTCTTGACAATATCTGGAACAACTTTAGCTGTGCGAAATTGTGGTTTCTTCTGCGTTTTAGATTGTAGAAGGCGATTTTGTTGCAAAAGTATTTTGGGCTTAAACAGTCGGGGGAAATCTGGACGCTCTGAGGTAAATGATCTGCCTTCTATCAGCAAAAACTGTCTACTGTGCTATGGATCAAGCCAATGGACTGTGCTCAGTGAGAAAACAATCCAACAGGGTGGCCCTGGGCCTTTGAGTATCTGAAGTACCCACTCAGTATTGTGGCTTTGAGTGTCTTATTTTTTTTTTTACTTTCCTGCTTTAACAGAAATTTTAACACAGGGGATGCACTTCTGCATTTCTGGGTTAGTTTTTCTTTTCTTTCATTCTGTCCTTTTCCTTCACCTTTAATGCAGCTGAGATGCAACAGGCATTCTGGGAAATTCTGGAAAGTATTAACTGAAGTAGAAAAACACAGAGCAAGTTTAGATGAAGTGTGTTTAAATAACTCCTGAAGGGCATCAACAAAAGGATGCTATCTATCTTTGGGATTTACATTTTAAATAAGGATTTAATATCATAATAAAGAACAATGCCCGATATGCTGTTTGGGCTGTGGATGCGTCCTTGTTTCTCAGTCAGTCCCCGTCAGAGCTCTGAGCTGTTGAATTTACTGAGAACGTGACATAGATGAGGCCGACTTGGCAGCTGTTAATCCTTTTTCTCTGCAAAAACAATGAGTGTGAAATCCCACCATGCACTGATGTCTTCAGGCAGACTTTAATCGTGTTACAGGCTCATGCTCAAGGGGGGATTTGAATTTGTGTGTGTTCTGCATCTGCTGTGTGCTCATGCATGTGTGTCTATAGCAGAAGATCATATTTAATGTCTTAATTGAGGGGGGGATCTATGCAAATGAGGGAATTATATTCATTTTCCCTCCAAGGCTGTTTTCTTTAATATAATCTGGGGGTGTGCAGAGATATGTCAGGGCGTCTCCCAAAGAAGAAAAAAAGATAAATTATTGTGCACTTGCTGAGATAAGAGTTAATTGAATTAAAGTGGCACCCTGGGCAAGGTCTGCTGGAATATGATGGTGTGTTTTTGTGTGATTTGAAATCAATATAGCTGTTATTTAGAACTAGCACTACCAGTTTCTCCTCTCACATTTTTATACATTTTGTCAACTTGAAAGCCTACTTGAGCCCGTTGTTTGTTGTCAAACTTGATGCTAACTAGGGGGAAAAAAGAGCGTACTCCTAAATCATAAATTGCAGCACTTTTCAATAATGTCTTCCCCATAATGACCCATGATGTATTTAAATAGCTAAGTTACACTTATTAGAGTCTATTTATATTCTGAAACATTAGCTGTATTCACACGCTGCACAAAGACGTCTTTATGTTTGACTCGTGAGACTGAACTCACAATTCTCAACTCGGCCATTCTCCACCTTTGCACACATACCGTGTTGTTCTAGAAGCTGCTGGTTGTGTGAATGACTGGTTTAGGAAGGTGAAGACACGTGCTTTAATATTTTAGCGCTGCAGACATTCACACAATAGACAGCGTTTGGAGCAGACTTCAATATTGACTGTCTGCAGGGGGAGGTTTGTTTTGGACCGCAGCTCACCGGCTCCACTGTGAGTCGGATCAGACCGGCAGAAGTCAAGTAAAACAGCCTGAGAAAGAGGAAGAGCTCGATTCATGTTCCTGGAGAGGTTTTTTCTCCCATGACAGGGCCTGTGTTTACACAATGTGGCTTAGGTTTAGCTGATTCTGGACAAAATAGGTGTTTCAAAATTAAACTTGCATGTTTCTTTACATTATTCATTCTTGCAGCATTATTAAAATATTTCCTGTGTCCAGGTACAACTTTTATTAACAGACTACTGAGGGCAGAATTATGCAGGTACAATTTCGAGTTTTCTTTATTTATTTATGATTGTTAAGAATCAAGAGGTTTATTGCCATATGCACAGTAAAGACAACTTACACCATGCAATGAAAAGCTTACTTTGCCAGTCTTCCTTACACAACGACTAAAAAAGGAGAATAATACATTAAAGATTGCATACTGTTAGAACTTTGTGTGAGCCATGTGCATTAGTTTTAATTGACCACTGGAGGCCACTGCAATCCATTTCTGTTGCTTTGTTAACCTCCCGGAGTTTTCAGGAGTCAATCGAATAAACAGTGACTGCTCTCAAATTAATAGCAAATTTGTCCTTTTTCATTATACGCTGCAAAAATGTTAATTTGACCAAGTTATTTTGTGTTTTATTGGTTCAGATAAAAAACAAAAAAGAGACTAAATTACATTTTTGCAGTGTAGCTGTTTCAGAATAAATCCCATGTAATCCAGTAATTTCTTCCTTCTGCATCATTGTAGCAAAATCCTGTTATCTTTCTGAAGTGGATACTTTTGTAGGGATTATAGGAATTTTACAGAGACACTCCAATCTGTAATGATATCTCTGGTTTAGTCCCCCTGTCCACCACGTGTCTCTAGAACACATTCCCTGAGCTTCCATGGCCTCACATTTGGGACATCAGTCCTCTTCTTACAGGGTGATAGAGAGTTTCAGGAGGCCAGCGGTTCTTTGCAATCAAGTACAAATGAGCATCCCTCCCAGCCTTATGCAACCTGAATCATGTCAAATTCAAGAAGACAGAGCCTGCTGAGCTGCAGTTGTAAGAATGTTGAATTCAGAATGTAGCTTCAACATGATTTGTATTCATGTATGCATAACTATTCAGAGAAACAAATCTAGTTTATCCCATGTAAGCAAACTGCACACGATGACATGACAGGATGTGGATTAGAAGCCAAGGCCTCACGTTTAATCTTGGCCGTCACTGAGACAGTTGGGTGTCCAAAATGCTTAAGGCAACGATAAAGAGATTGTGTGTGTGTGTGTGTGTGTGTGTCCAGACTGCCATCACACATGCAAGCTGAGCACATTAATCTCAGGTAACGTCTCTCTTAGGAGAAAATCTCTGGAGTTTTTACTCTGCATCCTCGAATGTTCAAATCTGTTTTGTTTAAAGGCTGGTTGAGGTCTGCTGGAGTTCAAGATGGTTTTAAAGTAGAGAGAGAGAGTGTTTAAATACGTGTTTGTGTGTGGATCCATCCCTGTAATTGTCAGTAAGTGGCTTAGTGGTATCTCCACCCTGTTCCTGCTGATAAGGCTGCGTTCTATCAGGACTGATAAGAGTGTTTCTCTGTCACACTGTGGAACAAAACTACTCAATCTGATCTGTGCAGGGCGCCAAAACATCACAAACATGGTCAGACAAGCAAAGCATTCAATTAAATTAGCATACTTTATCGTCACACTTCTGCTCAGATTTTAACCCGTTAACATGTTTACGAATTCTGACACATTACTAAGCGCATTATGGTATGCTGTGTGTGGCCGTAATCAGTATTAGCCTACTAGAAGAAGAGTATGTTTCCAGTTCCATGAAGGCCTTTTAAACTGGCCAAGCTATCTAGAGAATCTTATGAAGTTTGTGATGTGTAGCTTGCATTTTCTTAAAACCTTAAACACTTATTTTTATACCTGTACTGTAGTCTAGTTTTTTGTTATTTTGCAGCAGAAATTGTGTTGTTGTAATATTGTTGTTTGGAAGACCTTTGTGTGTGTTTTTTTTTAACTTATCTAAGTTCTTCTGCCCCTCAAAAGCCTATTAATGCAACTTTATAAAGTGCCCAGATACCCTGGACTCTAACATCAGATAACTAGCCTCCCTGTGTTGGTTGAGCATGGACTGACTGTCATGTCCACCAGTCAGCTATGGGCTCATTTGGTGCTCTGCTGTCACTCTCGCTGACACCGGAGGTGCAGCCGCTCTGTGGGCTTAAACGCAAAGGCCTTTGCATCACAGAGGCTGTGCTATGTGGGAGTGTAACTGTACTACTTACTGTAAAAGGCAGTAAAAACTCTGCCTTTTAACTTGGTGTGGGACGGCCTCAAACTCTGTGTGTCACTGAAAGTAATATTTAGTGCAAGAGGCCCAGAGACCTTCTGATGTCCTTCTGTGTGGACACTTCATCATGTCGGAGCCTGAAAATTTAAATAAATTGACTGAAATGTTGATGAAAACACATTAGCTGTTCACTAAGTAATCATATGAATCATTCCATACCAATTCACCTAGACCTCCCAGTTCATGTCATGGATTATGTTAAAAAGAATCACGTGAAAACGTCTATTAAATTCATGGGAATGATATTCATTTATTTGATTACTGTAAAACACATAAATGTTGCAAATTATCCTCACGGTTTCTAGGATGTTCAGTAAAAATGTCAACCCAATCCAGTGAAAAATAAGCAATTGTTGAGGCTTAGTATACACATTCAAATCGCAAAATTGATTAAATTTAGCCTTGAGGGCCAAACTTCAAGAATTCATAACTAAAAAAGTATTTAGAGTAGAGCTATATGATTTTGCAAGGTCCCATGAATTTAATAGAAGTTTTCACATGATTTAGTTTTCCATTTTAAGAAAATCCATGACATGAACTGGGAGGTCTAGAAGAGTTGGTGTGTAATGATCCATACGCTTGTGTACTTATTGAGGTTGTTCCATAAAATCACACCAGCAGTGTTTTAGTGCTTCTGTCCTCAGTTTGATGGTGAACTTGTGTTTTGACTCATCCTTCTTCAGTATTTCGTATTTGTCTAATTCTAAATTCTGGACCCTCCTTCCTGTCACATTTCAGTCCGTCAAACATTTCAGTCTCTCACCTCAAAAAACTGTCAGATCTTGCTTGTCATTCCTTACCTGCTCCTTCTTTCCCTTAAACTTTAAAGTGTGTGCGTGCTGGTGTGTGTTGTGTTGGTCTTTGCTGGTGGTCCCTCAAACCCTGGGAGTCCCCCCACATGGTCGCGTGTTTACCCAGCAGCCCACTCTCCCAAACACTGCTGCTGCGCTGCCTTTAAATCAACAGGTAATGCGCTGAAAGGTTGCGTCCACTCTTTCTCTCTTTGTCTTTCTCACTGCTACAGTTTGCCTCTAAGGCTGCAACTGCTTTCAGGAGTGTTAACTCCTTGTGTTGGCTAATTGCTTTTGTTGGCAACTAAGGCCAGTACCAGAACAACCAAATAAGTCCGTCATTCACCTCAGAGCTGTGTGCGCTGCAGGGGCGGCCAAGCAAAGCACTGCCCTGGGTTTTATGGCAGGAATAAGTACTTTAGAATAGTCTGTTCACTATGTTCACTTTATTTTCTTTTTTTCTTCAAGAGCATGATGAGTGGCTTATCTTTTTTAGCTTGACTGTACACATGACAACCGGTGTCCTCTTGTCGTGCCTGTCTTGTTTCCTTTGTGCCTCTTACCCCTGACGCCTCATTACCCGCAGGTCTATTTATACACCTTGTTATCCGTGAGTGAAGCTTTCCTGGCAGGAGTCGCTGAGTGGTGCCAGCCCGGGAAAGAATGCCCGTTCTGGGCCTCCGCGGAGGGGCACGGCCCAGGTCCCTGGAAGAATTGCCACTCTGTCTTCCATAGTTGGTTATGTAAGCAGCTGACCTACTCAAGCCGACACAATATGGTAACCTCAATGGGAGCACGGTTGGCAGTAGAAGCAGTTGAAGTCTAACAGTTGTTTCTTTATTTACATGAGATGATGAGGAAAAGTTCAAGATGACACTTGAAGTTTGTCAACAGTGATTTGACCTGAACTCTGCCAGCGCTATATGGAAGAAATCCCCCATGGTATGAAGTGGGTTTGGAGCACCACATCATTTTCTTGTCTTGTTTTCATCCAACTGTTCTATGTTGGATATCAACCAATCAGTGCCATGCTCTTTCTGGTACAGTACTTGAGACTTTCCTCCTTAAGCCGAAAACCAGTCTGTAAAACGAGAAGAAAAGTATTTTCTTGGCACATTGTATTTTCATGTTAGGGTTGAGTAATATTTGTAATAAATGAATCATTGACTTAAAGCTGTAGAAACTGAACACTAAAGTGAAATAAGGGTGGTGAAACAAAGTGTTTAATTGTTTAGTCAGTTGACTGAAAATGAATCAACAACAATTTTAATTCTCGATCAATTGCGTTAAATTGTTGAGCAAAAATTAGAGTGGAAGCAGCAGCATGTCTGTAGATTATATCACCATAATCTAGAAATGATAGAAAGTCTAAACTATATTTTTCCTACAATTAAAAGGGAAGCTGAATCAGTTTCTGAGACCTGAACCCTTCAACCATAGAGGGCTGTGAAACACTTTTCAGCCTGGTATTAAGTTACTCTTTAAGAAACACATATAAATCAGAATATCTTCACGGTATCTTATACACTGCAATCTGAAAATCACCAACAGCAGCATTGTTCGAAACCTACTTAGAGCAGAACTGGGTTAAGACTTTCCTCCAACAGCAGAAACTCAGTAAGCAGGTCATGCTGATGGGGTGAAGGAGAACCTCATGCACCGCTGTGGAAGTGATGCTGGTGGTGACATTGTGAAGGGGGGGAGCAGGCTAATTGGAGTAGAAGGAGGTGGCGGAGGACGAGGGTGTTGAATGCCAGATGTTTAGCTATATGGTCGAAATGGAAAATAACCCAAGTGGAACCAAAGTTGTGACGCTGGTTGATTCCCTTTATGTGGCTTCCCTTCCTCCCACCTCACAGCCTTCCATTAGAGGTTTTGGGGACGTTTTGCATGGAAATTAGGACTCTATTTTGCGTCACAGGCTTAATATAAATACTGTAAGTGCAACATGTATATACTTTTACTTTGTGTGTGTGTGTGTGTGTGTGTGTGTGTGTGTGTGTGTGAGTGTGTGTGATGGAGATGCCATGGCATGTTGCCAGGACTATCTTCCTCTCTACCTCAGAGCTCCTGCACAACCAATCATTGTTGCGTGTACAGTGCCAGCTGTTGTGGAGAAATGTCTCCCTGGTGTATAATGAATAAAACAAAACGTTGATAAAGTAGTAATCGACTTTCAATAAAATGAAATAGACTATGACTAAGTGCTAGGAGTGATAACCACCCAGGAACAGCTTGGAGCTTTCTCCAGATAATTTAATGCGTTTAGTCCAGTGCTGGTGCTGCGATCAGCTGGTAAGATCCAGTGTAACCAGTCTGGAAGTAGATGAGATGGAAGTGATCTCCAGAGGGTTTTTGCTTATATCTGAGTGGGCTCTCTCTCTGGCATGCCCTTAATTTACAGTACCCTTCCTCTTGCCCTCCCCGAGTTTCCCCTCTGTGACACGTAGAATATTAATCTGAGCATGTCAGTGGCTAAACGAGCACTTATATGAAGGTAAATACAAGCTGCACAATTCCCTTATTAACTTACATTGTAGCTTGTTTCGCCGCTGCCGATCGCAGCGATCTCGCTTAATACTGGACCAATGTCAAAGATTGTTGAAAATAGGGTTAGGGTTGAAAAAAACAGTAGTTACCCTATGACCAAGTTTTTTTTCTTTTGTTTTTTTTTTCTCTCTAATGGTCATTCGGGTCGTTGTTCAACTTTATAGTTGAACAATATATTTGTGAGTTCTGGAAGAGGAGGAATCATTCACAACCACTAGTTTTAATATTTAAGGAATACTGGTGCAGCGCCAGTTTCAAATGTGCCAATCTTGCTTTGCCTCCGGTATTGCTGCTTGCAGCTTTCTCAAGAACCGCTCATCCAAACAATTGGGTCCTGACATAGTTGCGTCCCCTAGCAATGCTAGCATAAACACATTATTTGCTAACAGCTAGGCTATTTGGGACCAGCCCAGGCTATTTCCAGAAACAAAAGTGTTCATTTTGAAAGTAACAGCGCTGATGCTTGAAATGTTTGCTACAATGTAACACCCTCTCTTTCTTTATCTGGTCTTTATCCGTGCGACGGAGAGCAAGCTGTACCCAGCATGTGGTGGTGTAAAAGTTAATAGGGGTCCTCTTTCAATACACAGTGTGTACATAACGCTCTACTAATAAATATGTCCCGTAGATCTCTAGAGCTCGCTATCGACACTTCACTTCCTTGGGTCCTCAGCTATACAGCTGTCAAGTGGGAAGTCGATCGGATGAACTGTTGTCGAGAAAATCAAAAGATAGACAGACAGAGACTTCTTCTATTTTAATTACTTACTTTTCTCATGGATTTGTTTGGGCAAAAACCTCTCTAAAATTATAGAGAAGATACGAAATAATAAAGACAAGGGAAAAAAACTAAATCAGGTTACCTGTGCTTTCCGATGAGTATTTCTGATCTGAAAATTTACCTGTTTGGTATTTTCAAGTATGAAGTTTATAGTTCATCTCTTAATGCACCATGACAGTTGTGTTGATGTATGAAATCAACATGAACATGCAAGTGACTGAAGTTTTTAAACTGCTTCTAAAATGAGAAAAGGAACAAGAGGAGTTCAATCTTTTGTTTGCATTTCATCCTGTTCCTCTCCTATTTACTTAAAACACATTCAGGTAATGTAATAGTGGAATAATATTATCCTTAATTTAGTTGAGGACCCCACTTAGGGATCCTTGGTGGTCCCTCAACCCCCAGTTTGGCAACAGCTGCAGCACCTCCAACCACAACATGACTAGCACGTGCGTCACACAGGCACTAATAAAAACATGACAGCCACTCCTTTTCCTTCTTGCTGGCATGTGTCTGTGTGACTGTGTGTGACTGTATGCATTAAGCTCTTTGGGCTGTTTTGTGACGCGAATAATGCTTAATAGAGTGCAAGCTCTTTGCTCAGTCCTTCAGATCAAGAGCTTATAACTCTACAGTGCATCCTCACAGATTCTCAGACTGTATGTGAAATATAAATATATATAGTTTCTGCTTTTTTATGTTGCAATAAAAGCGATTGATATATTTCTTGGTATGCATGATCCCGCTGTGTATAGCACTGTAATACACTTTATATTTAGTACTACAGTTGACATTTTCTGCAAAAAGGTGTCCCCCTAAATCATTACAAAATAAAATAATCTTGTGGCTGCAGGGTTTTAGAGGATTGCTCCTTATACCTTTGATCCTGTTAAGCAATAAAAACTCCAACAGAGTTACTCTTTTATTAAAAAGACCAATTACCCCCACAAGGGGACACTTATTGCTGCTACTAGTCATGCTAAAGCGCATTTTTATCTCAGATCTCACCTCATTAAGTCTTCTTCCCTACAAACTTAGAAATATAGCCACAGTTAATATGGAAATCTTCCGGTTTAGTGGAAAGCTGCAGTCTTGCTCTCTCTTGTCTTACAGCATATTTATATGTATTAGTGTATATTTCCAGTGTTGTCATTACACTGTAAAATCATCTGTTCAAATGCAGATATATATGAGGTTACACTGCAGACAATGACCCTGATGAAGGGAACGTGTTGGTCATTTTAAAGACATTGCCATGTAAAATAAATGCATTTTAATCTTTGCACAAGACCTACGGAGTGCCTTGGATTAATTTTGAAGGAATCATGCATTTTTACAAATTTTGGAATTGAGATCAGTTTCCACTCATGCAATGAGCCCTTCACATGATATAGTTATAGGGACTGTGTATGCAGCTGGTTTCAAGATGATCCTGTAGTTGTAGGACCTGCAGTCAGTCTCAAGACTCGCTGCTGACTGCAGCACTGGTCTCGGCTCCAGTTCAGTCTTGTGTCCATGTGTGGCAGAATATTAAGACTCTGAGCAGCTTCTGTCAGTTGCTGCCACACTGAGCGCCTAATGAGCAGAAATAGCTCTCCCAGTTCGTTTCTACGCTTCTCAGCCGGTTTTATTGATATGCTGCGGAGTGAGGCGGCACGTTGCCATGGAAACAGCAGACAAAGACGATGAGCAAGGGTGTATGCAAGCAGTAAAGAGGAGCCTCCCTTGAGAAAGTGTGTGTGTGTGTTTGCATTTGCTTTTGCGTTACATATTTTGAGCTCCATATCATAGGAACTACTGTCCCTTTTAGCCACGTTTGCTACGTTCATGAAACACACACCTTTGTGGACACTGGCCTTGGCCTTTTATCAGGGGACACAATATGGAGGTGATACTCAACAAACTCAACTATTGCAGGACAGTAGAAGCCATCTGTCAGATTTATTTTCCTGCTGAGACATTTTCAAAGGGCACCACAGTTGCGAGACAGGACCATCTTTTATGTTTATGGCAGCAGTGTTCCTGGGGAGATGTACCCTCCTCGCACCACTGACGCCTTTCTCTATTTGTCATCAACCCATCAAACATGTGGCGACGATGTTTGAAGGCAAATCTAAAAATGTTGACACAGCTGTCCATTAATGTGATGGACAAGTCGTAATTAGAACACATCCTATCTGCTTTTCACATGGTGGATTTTAATTCTGTTGAGCTGAATTTACAGTAATTAGTTTACTGTTATGGCTGGTAGCTCACATTCCTCCTTACAGCGTTTCTAGATCATTATTTCAATCACTGCTAATGCTTTGCCCTTATTACTCTACTATGAGTGAAGACAGCGTGGGAGCTTTCTGCTCCTTCTGCATGCCTAATGATTCACTCATTCTACAAAATGTTAAGAGTTTGGAGTCAACACTGTTTTCTTTATCACAGCTGTTGCTCAATTCAGCTCCTGATGCAGATTTATTTAAAAAAAATGTGGCTGTATTGTGAACTATCATCCCGAAATTTCCAAAATCCACATATGCCTATTATTGAATTATTCGCATGTGAAATCATATGACATTCTGAAGCAGACAGACCTAGGCTTTAGCCCAGGGGATCCACATGTGCAGGGACCCTAGTTTGGCTAGAGACTTGGAAATTATTCAAATTTGGTGCATGCATTTTTGCACACTTGCAACTGCCCTTTACAATCATTTTTTGTCATTAACAAACAGTACACTTGAACCAATCTGTGCATGACTTTATACCAAACCTACATGTGCCTGTATGCACATATGTATATCATATCTGAAATGGTGTTCCAGGTGTGATGAAGATGTATTTCCCTGTACTAAATTTACATGTGCTTTTTCGTAAGATGTATTTCAAAGCAGAAAATCTAAATTTAGAGTAAAGGCTGAAAGAAATAAACTAGGTTTGAGTATAATTTTTTTTTTTTAAGTTTTTTTTAATTTTTTTTTTAAGTTTCTTTAGATTCTTTTTTAGGTTTTTTTTTTTTTTTTAATCTTATTTATTTCCTATCTTAATGATCATGTGGCCCCGCAAATTTATCTTGCAACCCCTTTGAGGGTCCCATGGTTGTACAAAGTAAAGACATGTCTTCACAAGACCATCATCTGGTGTGGGTGTACATTCAAGATTGGTAATGTGTGAGAGAGAAAATGGTCCTGTTTCAAGTTGACTGAATTCTTAGTTTGATTGGTTTCCCTGTTCAGGTTCAACAGCCTCTCTGAGGGAAAGCTCAATCAGCCCGAGGCGACAATGACCCTCCTCCCCGACAGTTATCACACACAGGGCCTGCAGAGAGTAGGAGCAATGGCCTCATCAGACACGGTTAGAAAGAAATTAAGCCAAAGGGAATGACAGAAAGAGAAACTGGAAGATGTGAGAATATAGTTGTTGTCAGGTACAGAGTGATGGATCATGGCCTCTTGGTGGAAATGTACATTTTTGCTGCCTGATTGGAAAGACTAGCAAATGACTATTTAAACATCTGAATTGTCGACCACGTCACTGTCACCATCCTCATCCCTTCGGAGCCTCCAACGGACAATATGTCACTCCCTTGCGTGATGGAGATGCATACAGATCGACTACATCACGTTAGCTCTCCATGTTGATCACAGTAATTACTCTGTTATTGCTCCATGAGACCTGGTTGGGGGGGGGAGATCTTAGGAGGAGGAGGTGGAGGAGGAGGAGAGCCGTGCTGATTGAATTTGATATGAGTCATGCCTCTCAGCTGTTATGATCATGTAGCCGTTTTCCTGACAGCCACATGGGAACATGGTGACATCTTTATCGAGGAGCTCTTCCAATTTGATTTGCTTGTTTCAAATGAGGTTGGTCTAATTTAATTTTCCAGACAGTTTTCAAACAGACATGCCTGTTAAAATTTGACCCTCAGGTTTGGAGTCATTGGAGCAGAAAGGAGGGTGATGAGAGACCAATGAGAACATTTTTCATGAACGAAGACATTTTGCATCACCCAGAATTTCCCTGAAATCTGCAACATAAATTTCACTGTATCTCATCTCATCCTCAAAGAAAGTCTGTTTTAATTTCTTGCTGACATCTGCGAAGATTTTAGGCATTTTTCAGACATTGTTAAAATAAAAATGTCTGACAACATAAGGTTAAATACATGCAGCTGAAAGCTGTTAGAGAAAGATGATCTGCCCACATCCTTTAAAAGTTTCCTGCAGTAGCTACAGCTAAATCACTCAACGAGGATGGGAGCTAGCTGTAGCTAGCAGAGCGGTTAGCTGTGACCCCAGTCTCTTATAAAGCCTTCTGACTATTTAAATCATACAGTAGGCGCCAAGTTGGGTTGTCTTCCAACAACCAATCCTCTCTCGTGGATAGAATGAATTAAAGGCAGCTATGGAAGCTTTGAAAAGCATTTAGTTAGCCTCCTTCGGTTTGCATCTATCTCTGTCAGCTCTTACCATCTACTGCACAGCTCTTAGTGGCTGTAGAGTCCAGTGGAGTGATGCCAGCTAAACAGAGGCAGTGCTGGGATGAAGCCACCAGCAGTCTGGGACCGGCTCCAGAGTGAGCCATCAAACCTGCTTGAATCTTTATGGAAGTCTCCTGGTGAGCCGCGGCCCCCACTTCACTCCTGGGGCCTTTCCCATTTCCCAGTCTGTGCATCCCCGATTCCTCTCCTCGATTCCCCTCCTCACGTCTTAGTCCCGCCCACAGGAGATTCGAGTCGAGGAAGAGTCCTGAGGAGAGAGGAGTCGAGGCAACAGCCATTTAACAAACACGAGACATCTCTGCCCTTAAAGTGGTCAACCAGTAACCAGTAACATAGCTCAAACACAGCGTTTGTGATTCGACTGCTCATGACTGTTTTCTAAGATGGCGCACAAATTTAAACACGAACGCTACGGTCTTTATAATCTATCTTTTTAATAAACTGTCTGTACACTTACAAAGTTCTCAATGCTTCGGTTTGCATGTAGGGACCCTCATTATGCAACCGTTTAAGTGTGGTGCTATTTTGAGCCTTATTAGTGGTATAAAATAGTGATTTACCAAGTGCCCTGAAAGCTAGCTTTAGCAGGTAACCACCGATTTTGCAGTAGCTTGTTCAAAGCTAGAGACACATTCGATTAGCATGAAAACAGATCCCAGAGAATGTTCGACTCGGTACACATATGTTATCAACCCCTAGGTTCATTTTGTGCCGGAATTGTCCTTTAATGATTAGAGATGCTGTTTGTAAAAAGTTTCCATGCACGCAGAAATGTCACTGCAGCTGATATCGTCGGATATTTAAGCAGCAAAACTAACTGCAGTTATAAACTTTACAGAGTGAACAGAACTAGACCTTTAGATTCTGAAATAAACTTATGAAGTTAAATTGCTGTTTCTTAAGCGTCTCTCGGACGATCTTAGAAATGAAGCTGTCTGTCCGACAGCAGCTCTATGTTCACCTTTTAGAGAATGTTAATAATACCCTCCTTCGATGATTGTGTATTACCAGACTACACTTATGAAGTGCATTTATATCTATCGTTAGTGATGCAAATTGTAAAATACAGCAGTTGGTCTCCCTTTCTCTTCTCCAGTGGAGTTCTTTGTGTGTAAATGTTAAATGTCGGTGTAAAATGTCAGCTGTAGAGGAGAGGAGCTGATGATCTCTGATTCTGAGGGACTACCGCCAAAACTTGACATTCACCATTGATGGATTAGACAACCTGTTTAGACTTATATTCTCTCCAACAAAGCATCCTCAAGGGAGTAACTGGTGGAGGTGACAGAGAATTATAGCTCAGATTAAAGCCTTAATTCAGCTTCTGTGTATGTTTGAGGTCATTCCCTCTGTCGTCCTCGTCTCCCTGGGGCGATATAAAGTCCAGACCTCAGCAGTAGCAGGGGTCACGGTGATGTAGCCCTCGCTTGGCTTTAGGGCAAATACAGAAAGATGACCCTTCTTCAGGCTGCCAGTAATATCCTGGGCTTTCCTGGGGTTAGTATGGACCAATTACTAGGCAGGATCACAGGGAAACATCCGTACTTTATGATCCAATATATACCTGTTATGGCACTGGACGCCAGGGTAAACTGAGATTATCTCCTGTCACTTCGTGTTTCCCGTGATCGGGTCCCTGCCGCCCCAAGGGCCATGTAAAGAATAAATCTCATAACTGCTCTGTTCCAGCGGAGCCTCACATAAACTCACTGAACGGCTAAGTGTGGTTTCTGTTGAGCCGGCTCAGTTGTTCAACCATTCAACCTTCCACTTAATTGCAAAGTATAAGCTGACCACATTGAAGCTGACATTCATTCTTTGGTTTTCTCCACACGCGTAATCCTATTTAGGGGTCATAGATGGGGGTGCTGGAGCCTGTCCCAGCCTGCACTAGGCAGAAAGCAGAGAAACAGGTTGCCAGTTCATTGCATGGCCTCAGGTTGACATGGGAGGCCAATATGAATACAATGTGCCTTTTCCAAACCCACAGTTTCCAGGTTGAAATTCCATGAAGGAAACATTTGATTGCATGATTCCTCTGTTTATTAAATTCCTAAGGAGACAGTTGTTCAATAATCAACCTTTTCACTTATAATAATCTCTTAACTTTCCAGAGCTTGACAAATAGCACAGTGAACACACATGGTGAGTCATGTATCAGGAAAATCCACAGTCCCTTCTCTCCCATCAAGCCCTTTAGGAACACTCTCCTCTTCTCCAATGAAACCAATTATTCCAGACAGCGCTGCTCAACAAGGAAAAGAGATGGACCACGTCGCCAGCTTTCCCTCCGGTGGATGAACCAATCTGTTATTGGCCCACGTGATTCGGCCTTGTATCGAGATAGGGAAATGTTATTGTCCAAATAAATTAATTCAGGCTGCACAGAAGCCAGTGGCTCCTCTAATACTTCATTTAAAATCACTGCACGCTGCTCTGCTGCTGCCAGCGGACGCCAGCTGAATAGTTTGTAGAGAGCTGCCTCAGGGTGACTACCAGTGGATGGTCCCAGACCGCAGAGAGGCGTTGACAGCGAGCAGCTCTTCAACTGTTTCATCTAAACTATTGTAGTGCTCATCAAAAGTTTTGCCTCACTGCAGCTGGTTGGAGTTGAATTAAACTTGCTGCCTTCTCTGAATTCTGAACATCAAGTTTGCCTGTAGAGTCATTCTGCCACACTGTTATACTGATTACACTGCAAAATAGTGAATTATATGGATAGAGCCTCTGTCTATGGGTCTGTTTGAATGTTCTTATGTCAAACATGCTGCCATGTATAGCCTAGAAATCTAGACGCACCCTAGCGGCAGCAAATGTAATTTGCAGCCATGGTCAATCTAGCAACTCTCCGTTGGCTTGCAAGCTGGAAAAACCAAATTCTAGTCAGGCCAATCACATCGTGTATAGAGTCGGTGGGCGGGCTTATGGCTGCTTCTGCGGGCGAAGAGCGGTCTTTCGAATTGGCTTTGGCCGCGACTCTGGAAGACTTGGAGTTAAGCTTTTCTTTGAGAAAATAACAAAGAACGGCACTGAAGTCATTCTTAAAAAAGGAAGATATGTTCGGAGTTTTGCCGACCGGATACGGCAAAAGTTGAATCTATCAACTAGCTCTGCTACCTACTTTGTTGCTCTGCTTTGTTGTAGCGCTATCCTATTGCGTGCAGAGGTAATTTGAAAGACAACCGTTAATCCCGCCCCAAGGATTGAGCCCTGCCAATGGTGAGTTCCCAGACCCAACATCTTGATGTGGGTCTGGCTTGTCAGGCTAGCATATGTAAGATTTCTAATAAAACTTTGTCTAGCCGTTCCTCGTCAGTCAGTGGCTCTCAGCTTTGAACACTTTGGCTGAGCATTTCAGGCTACAACTCTTAAATATTACATTCATGTTCAACTAATTTGCAGCATCAAATAGGCTACATTTGGTAGAAAAGGTAAGTTGTTTTTTTTGTATCAACATAACAAAGAAACGAGATGCAACCTGTACGCAAAATGTTCATCTTAAACATATATGCAAAATGTTTACTGTCAACGTATTTAATTTGTGTTCCCTTTACAATATCCATTCCTTTCAACTAAAACATAATTTCCACTTTAACGGTTATGTTCTGGCAACCTTAAGTACAAAGGGAAAGGTCATGGTCTTCTTACAAACATTAAAGAAAGTCATTGCTGACTTGAAGTATGAGACAGTGTGTTGACTTTTCCATTATTTAACCAAAACCACCGTCTTTACCAAAACGTAACCAAGAGTTTTAGTAGCAGGACCTTAAAGGGATAGTTTGGATATTTTGAAGTGGATACAGTAGATGGCGGTCGGTGCGCTCCCAGTTTGTAGAAGCAAGCAGGATGGCAGGACAGAAGCTAAGCAATGTACTGCTGTGAATGAGGGCAACAGCTAAATGTATTTTAGCTACCTAAAAAATGACCCACCTAAAAAACTAAATCGGTTTGTGTACACTTTATTTAGAATATTTATAGAATATTTTCCCCTCTTTACCTTGCCGTCAGACAGCCCTTTCTGACGGGGAACTGAAGCTGTTTTATGAAGCTATGCTCTTTTCAAAGCCACCAGACTCAGGGCAGTTTGTAGGGTCAAGAAATCAGTTTAACTTAAAACATAGTAGTCGTATTGTACTGTACAGTAGTCATCCTCAGGCAGTCGCAGCAAAGGCTGCTGCTCTGCTAATGTGCTCCTCCTCGGGAAAGTTTATCCCTTGTTATTAGAGAAAGAGAGAGATAGAAAAACAGTAAGCTGAACTGGGTCACACATGATGCTGATGGAGAGAGAAGGAGAGGGAGGAGTAGAAAGCAATGGGAGGACGGTAACCAAAAGGATTTGAGCATTCGAGGAGCTCAGGGAGCGGGCTGTCACTCTCAGCAGCACACGAATGATTCAGCCACCAAACGTGCTTACCTCCTCATATCCATGTTTAACACGTGTGTGTGTGTGTGTGTTTGTGTTTTCTCTAAGCTGCTGCTGTGAAATTGGACCACAGTGACTGCAGGATCAGGGGTGGGGATACCATAGGGTTCAAGGAAAGCATCTCATGAAGGAATTTTGTGTGTTTGTGCACAGACTTCTATGTAGATCTTTTGTGTGTGTGTGTGTGTGTGTGTGTACTGGTCCATAAGTGTGTAGGGAGGGAAAGGAGCTGGCGGCGACACTGATGTGATCTGACATGGTTGAGGCTTGTAAAGGACGCTTCGGGCCCAGTGTAAACCAGCAAGATCCAAACCCCCCCCTTCCTTGTCGTTTCCACCCTCTCTCCATCTTTCCGTCCTCTCTTCCTTTCCCTCACAGCATCCCTCTGTCCAGCTCCAGTTTGTTTGAGCATTTTGCCTTCCAGCCATCTTGCTGATCATGATCATTTCATGGCTATTTAGAACGGGTGTCTTCATCGGGTCAGGCATCTGTGTGTTTTTCTCTCTAATTCTCATTCTCTTTCGTATCTGCCACTGACTCTCTGTCTCTTGCCGTTGCAATGATCATCCTCTGTCAGCTAGTGTGACTGCTGTGCGTTGATGAGAAGGTGCAGGCCTGGCCTCTTTATTCGTCACAGTCACTTCACTGTGACTAAATCCGCTGAGGGTAATGGCAAACCAAGGATGTCCACAATCAGATAGAAAAACAACCACATTGAAACAAAACAAAGCCTCTTTCAAGTTTTAACCTTTCATAAGCAACATTTTAGCTTCTCTGTAAAACACTTGGGACTGGTGTAATGGAGCACTCCACTGATAATAGACACCAAGATCAGTATATTAGTCATGGGAAATACCAACAGCCTGTGAACATATTTATATAATGTTTACTGTGGCTCTGAAGAAGCTTTGTCAAGTCAGCTTATGCTGCATTCTGGTCATATGGGATGGATGGTAGAGATGGGAAAGATTCCCATGTTGTTGACATGAACTCTTATTTAAAAGGATTGGACAGATGTGTTACCAAGCACTAACCGGCAATTTCCACTGGATGCGGAACGTCTCCGGAACGTCGACGGAGTCATTAGGTTTCCATTAAAGTCAATGTGTGTATTTCCACTGACTGCAGAACGTCTGCGTCCCTACTCCGTCCCAGTTCCGTCAGTCCGCAGCCCTCCAGAGCAGATACGCAGAGCTTCTATTTTTGACGGATGACGGAGAGCTCCGCAGCAATTCAGCACAATTCAGATTGTGCGGGACAGGAAGTCGAGCACAGAAACAAAATAAAACATCCGGATACTTTTCAAAATAAAATACACCGTGCTCATGGCAGGTCATATTTCCCTGCACTACACCTTGAAAACACAGCACAGAGTTGTTTCCCCTCTACTCCTCTGGATGGAAACAAACTGTTGTTGGTTTTGTGGTTCTGTTTATAGAAACTACATCCTGTTATATCGCACGAACATATGTGAATTCGCGAGATCTCGTGGTTGGCTGGCCGCAGCCGTTACGCAACAAATCCGGACCTGGTGGGTATTGACGGACGGCGGAGCACGCAGCCATTCCGCAGCGGAGCCGGTCCGCAGACGTTCCGCATCCTGTGGAAATCCACGGTAAGTGTCTAACAAAAGACATGATCAAGCTTTGAGTTGAAAGTTCGGTATCCTCACACTTCTCGTGAGACATCTCATCCTCCGCTGCATTGATTTTGGCCTTTCTCTTTTTTTAAATGTCTCTCTCAGCTACCACTTCAAGGGTTTGGATTGGAAGAAAATTACAAACGCATATGATCAAAATATCTGGTTTAGTGAAAGAGTCTCTGTGATTATGTATGTTTTACATATTAATACTTTAAACATCAGATGACAGAGGATCATTCCTGCAGCAGCTGGTAGAAAAATAACTTGTGTAAAATGTATATACATCTTAATTTTCCGTCCATCCATATTGTATTGCCTTGACTGTGCTGAAGACTAAATAAAAAATAAAAAGAGTCCAATTGAATGGGGTTTTATATCACGCCTCAAGGCATTAAACCCTGCGAAACCTTGAATGCATATTTTAACCTTCTGCATTGAAATATGAATTCAATGTTTAGTACTGAGTATTTCATGGATGTGCGTTTTAGTGCATCAGAATATAAAGAATAGATGCTGACGCTCTACGGCCTTCAGCACATTTCTTCAGCCAAGTCCTGCTCAATCCTTTGTCCCTTGTTGTCATCACAAGGGTAAACACACTCATCCTTTGTGTTTTTCTTTACCCTCTCCTTGCCCTGTGCTACTGCATCTGTGGCTGAATGTTTGACTCTAGGTTGGCATTAATACTCTGGAGAAAACAGGATTAGCACAGAGGGGAGAGTGGGCGACGTGGACCGTGTGCCTTCCTGACCCAGCACGCTGTCGCTGTCTCAGGCAGACCTTTCCCACTCACTAAGCTCTTTAAAGGATTGCTTACTGATAAAGAGCACACCTTTTAATCTGATCTCCAGATTGCCACTGTCACAAACCGTAGAGGTGCATTTAAAGTCGTGGCTGCTGCAAGAAAAGCACCACTGGCTAGCTCAACAGCAAGCGAGCCGTTATTACTTTTGGTTGAATGAGTAGTCAAGGACATTAGGATTTGAATGTGAATGGTACAGGGTTTGATTTTAAATGCAATCATTTTTCAGGTTTAGATAATTACATTTTCATGATCTTGTTTGGATGTTTTGCAAATTAAGGAAAGTAAAGCAAGGTAAAGGAGCTTCCAGTTTCCATCACATTTAATGTTTGAGAATAAGATAAGAACAGTAAAAAATGTGGCTATCCGGCAGCTTAAACCCAGTTATCTAATAACCAAATGTGTGCGTGTATACTGGTTAAAAATGTCTTTAGTTCAGTGTCACAAAACGGTGATTTTTCGACCATGATGAGTTTGTCATTGCGTGGGAAATAACGCCTATAATTCAAATTTTATCTTGTTAGCATGTTTGGATTTAAAGTTAAAAAAACTGAAAGAAAATAAATGTTTCTGGTTGCATCTGCTAGGCCAACTACAGCTCCCCATTTGAAAGCTTTCCAGGTCAAATGCTGGTAGGGATATAGAAGTACATTTTAAATAATGTGTTACCCTTTAAATCCAAGTAAAGACGGGAAACTTGAAGCCGTCCAAAGTTTCATCGTAACGCTGATAAATCTTTTTATCGTTAGTGTTATGAAACAACGTTTTGGCCTTCTTCAGGATAGAAAAGGTTTTCATTCATTCTGAAAATGAAAGCTTCTTTATTCTGCACCTCGCAAGCGTATATGTTTTCCTCTTAGTTCTTCCATTCAACCATCCAATCAACATTGTCACGTTTTCATGAGACATAGAGAATATGTAAATTCTTAAAGGATAAGCTTTCTTTTACTGAGTTTCTTGTTGAATCTGTTCCACTAAATGTAGCTTTCTCTGGAGAAAAAAGGATGAAGAAATCATCCACACAGACTAACCTTCGCCCACTATCTCCCACACAGCGTGAGAGCAGGGAGGCACATTCAAACTATGAAGGCCATGGGCCTCGTTGCCTTTGTGTGGAGTCAGATTCATCACGGCCAAATTGGCTCATGATGAGCAGTGAGCGAGGATGCCGTGGAAGTTTTATTCTGGGGGGGTTTCCGCTTGCAGTCTCAGTCACTAGATTTTGGCCAGTTAGCTGCTGCTATATAGTTATGTTGATGCTTGAATGCCAAGTGCTGCTGTGAGTGTTTGTATTTGTCCATTTCCATCGGAGACTTCTTCAAACTGCACCCTTAGAAATGCATAAAACAACTTGTGCGTACAACCAAATTTTCATTCTCTCCATTGCATCCATACATGGTTTACTAAACAGCGCTCTGTAGTCTCTGTGCAGGCAGCTGCTCTTTGCTTCATTCACCAGCTTGCGGGGCAGCCCGTCTATTAGAAACATCCCTGCCAACCTCTGCCAAATTAGAGCCTTTAATTGACGTTCCATTTTGTGGCTTGGAGTCCATGTGTTTCCTTCCCCCAAGCTGTTTGGCTTTGAACATTTAAAAGTCCTGCTTTCAAACTTATACGTTTTTTTACAACATTTCATAAAATTCCGTTTGTAACCCTCGAGTTTCCATCAAAGCCTTGAGGCAGGAAATAAGACTTTAGACTTGATTTCCTCTCTCCCTAACCAATGTGCTTACAGTAAGACTCTTATTTGTTGTTTGTGGTGGTGTTAATTTCCTGTTTGCCTTTGAGGGGCCTTACTGGAGAGTTGTGTCTATCCTACAAAGTGTCTGTTATTCTTCGCTATCTATCTGTACGTTTTTCTTTGTTAAAACAGGTGTGCGAGCACTTCACATTTATTTAGAATTGGCCTGTTTTAGGTTTTATTGGCTTTACATCACCGTGCAAACACCATTAACTATCAAATGGAAGCTGTGAGTAAGTGGGGCTAAGCTGGGTGGGCAGCAATTGGCAGCACATTTCAGCCTTGGCACCCCGCAGGCAGAAACAGGCCGTAAACATTAAGGGTGCCTCTCCCAATGATTTCAGCTGGTAGACGGCCAAACACACCATCCTCTTTACTGATAAACTTTCGCAAGTTTGCCTCCTTGCTGTCAAAATGATTGATTCAATTTTGACTTATTGATTTCAACTTTGCCACAACTTTTCTTTCCTGCTGGATGATAGTACAAAGTAAACCGTGCCACAATAGCTTTTAAGTGTGCTATTCTGCAACATCAGGCGTTCCTCATAATTATTTTGCAGGTCTTTTTATGTGTTTCAGTTGTTTTATGACTTGCATGTACCTACATCATTAAAAGCATTAGAGGTTTAACAGAGGTATGGGAACATAAGGCCGATTAAAAATGTCTTTCATCTGTCTCTGTATTGAAATTGTGAGTGCATTTTTTCATAAAAATGTAATGTAAGAGTAAAATTAATGGATATTACAGATTTAAAATCCAAAAGACATTTTGTAGCGAATTATCTAATAAAATGGAAATATCTGCCCATTACTAACATGTATTTTTCCCTTTTTCTCTTCTCCTGCTCCCATTGGTCCTTACTGTGTGATGCTGTGACCTTATTGCGGCAGGTAAGAAGTTCCTTTTGTTTGTTTGCGTGTTCTTCTGTCCCATGTTGTTTCCTCAGCAACGCTCTGGTTTTAGATCCAGCTGAGTGTGAGTTTCTGTCAAACACTGGGTCTCTCTCCACAGAAGCTCACATATGTGTGCCAGATGGAGGTTTGAGCACAGAGAGCGGGTGCTGTGAGATGAATCCTAAAATGTGTGCGTGTGCTGTGTGTGCATACACATTGACGCACTTATATGTGCAACTGTGTGTGTCGGCAGCATGTGTGTGCACATGGGTTGGAGTGATGAGTTTAGCTTGAAGTGACGAATACACAACATTTTTGTGCAGATTTAGTGAAAACAGACTTAAATGAGACTTTGTATATTGTGGATACGGATAATGTAAAGGCCTAAAAATTATTAATTGGAAAGCACTCTTCTTTGATTGCCACGTAACGGCTGACAGTTAAAGCAAGTTTAACAACTTGGTTAAAAATCCCAGCCACTGTAAAAAAACAAAACAAAAACACATATCCAGCATCAGCATTCTCCCCTCGTTGACCTTTACTTTCCACTATTGTGCTATAATGTCAGCCAACCTCTAACAATGGTTGCGTTCTACATTTGCTATGTTATATAAGTGCTGACTAATGTCAAGTATGTATGGTAAGCAACGTTGTTTGGAGTGATATACATTTTAGACAGGACTCTTTATTTAATATCATTCATAGGTTGTCCATTTTGAACTTGCCTTGACCCATGGGATGAAAAAGACTCAGCAAGTCCTCCAAACTAAACAACAAAATGTGTGTGTTGTAATGGGCTTACAAAATGATTGATATTAGTATTTTCTAATCCGACACTGCTGTGGTTAAGGTTTGGTTAGGTTTAGGCCAGGGGCGATTCTAGGATCAGACCTTTAGGGGGGCTCATCCCTAATGAGAATGTGACATTCCCCCTACTAAATCAGTAATTTCATTAGCCGATAATCTCTGAGCTAGCTACTAAAAAACGTCAGCTAACGTTTTTTTACACTATGATGGAACTAAACCTGACAGTTTATAAGTCACAGTGATAAACGACCAATTTGACACAATGTTCTTACATTCAGTAATTTTAGTTGCATACGTTTCAGTTGAATTTTTTTTTTCGCCATGAAATGACCAACTTCTTCTCTGGGGACTACCAACATTAAACTTCACTACCGTCTCCTGCTCTCCCTCTGACAGATCAGATAGAGACTCCGCCAAAGACAGGAGTCTGGCACAACCTCTTCTGATTGGCCAACACTACGTTTCTGTTAACCTGTTAAACTGAAAGTTTTTTATTATCCTAATTTTTGGGGGTGCTGAGATGAAATGAAAAAGGGTCTAAAATTGCCCGTTGTTTAGGCCCACAACAGAACTAGAGAGAGAGAGAGAGAGAGAGAGAGAGAGAGATCGATCGATCAAAATCACGATCATGGTCGTGGTTTGAACATAAACATTGACTTATGGTAGAAAACACAAAAGAAAGTGAAGTCACAGACTTCAACATCTACTGCATCCACCCCGACCTCTTCACTGTTACATCACGTAAGTTTCACCTTTGCTCCTGGCAGATAAGAGTCATAATTAACACGGCAGCTAGACTTTTTCTATCTGAAATTGGCTATTTTTTAAATGTTGTAACACTACAAGTTTTTGGTCTACTGTATTTGACATCCTCCCTCACACAGGTTGATCAATCATTTTTAGAGTTTGCTTCACAGCAGTTGTTGCTCGTATTCACATTTGCTAATGGCTAGCTATCAGCTGTGTGTTTAGCCCTATTTGGCATAATTATAATTGCAACATACTGAGTATATTAATGGAGAGTGGAGAATTGGATTAAGCTGCAGGACTCGTTTGAGAAATTTGTATGGACAATTTGATACCCTTTTTTCACCGTGAAAAACTCACCATTAGAATCCATTGTAACTGAAATTAATCCAAGCTGCTGTTCCATACGAATAAAACTATCAACTTTTTACAGGCAACATTTTAAGCCTTAGGGGACGAGTGTTTGATATTAGAAAGATTTTGGGTGGAGTATCACTTTAAATTTTACTGCCCTTTAAAACAGCTTAGCCCAGAATGTGTTGGAGCGGTTCACTGTCCTGAGCTTTACATCTGCATCAACTTTATCTGATGCTATTATTGAGTTTTAAAAATTGGCTTTACCTGAAACAAATATACCTAATTTAAAATAAAAACAAAACTACAGTTGTCCAGTTTCATAAATGACGGAAGATTTATTCTAGAACTAACACATTGCTAAAACTAGCTTTAAATAACAGAAAGGTCAGAGCATGCACACACAAATTGCAATTTCACACTTCTAGTAATAAAGGCATGCAGAAACATGTGAGAGCATTCTTATTTCTGCAGTGTTGAGGAATGATGCCACATGTAAATAGACTGTTTTGTATCCTCTGATGAATAATGCATCAGTGCAAACAATCACCTCGATAAACCCGCACAAAATATCCAGCACTTTGTTTGGTGAATCCCATTCACATGTTTTATCTTTGCAACCCACTAATTCATGATCTCGGCTCTCTTTAGCTCATGCTTTGGGGCTACCAGCACCGCAGTTTCCTTCAGTTTTCCCCGTGTGTTTGTTGAGGGGAAACTGCACTGTATGTACTGTATGATCGGGCTTAAAGCTTGTGTAATAGCTTTAGTAGCCTGAGATTGGGAAAAATGGTCGTCTGCTGTATTGTCTTTTTTTTACCGCTTCAAACTCTTCATTCCTGCATCCAAACCGCCGCACTAATGAGCCATTAGTTGTGTAAATGTGCTCTAGATAGCTTTGTTGGATATGGCTCGGTGTGGATGTATGGACTCAATAATTAGCTGCGTATTCTCATGTGGATACACAACTCAGGAAGAAATATGTCACAGCAAAATAGTATTTCTCTATGCAGGAAAAACCCTGAATAACAATAACGGGTGACTGCAAATAAGTTTGTCTTTGTTCCATGTTGCAGTTTTCTGACTAAAAGTACATTTACATCAACATGCTTCTATGCACAGTTTAAATTTCGGCATGAAAATACCATTGCCCCAGAAATGTTAAAGAGAGCTAAAATATGGCCACAAAAATGCTCTAATGAGGTAGAAGATGACGGAAACAATCTGGTCGTTTTTGCATGTCTCTTTTCTGTGACAACATCCCAAAGTTTGTGTGGACAGAAGGGACAAATACATTTACCAAAATGACAGATATCCTAACTTTGATGGAAAGCAGCATTGACATGTTGGTGGTGTCTGGGTTTGTGCCCACTGAGGTTGATAATGCTTGTTGTAAGTCGCTTTGGACAAAAGCATTTTGCAGAGTGACAGATGCTCATTTAATTATTAATCCAATATGTCATCCTTTCAAAGGAAATCTACGAATCCAGTTTTTATGTTGTTTTTTTACCGTCGTTGAGTCTTGTAGTGATTTTTGCAGCCAAAATAAAATGCATTCATCAAACCAGGACAAGTGCAGGCTAGAATGACTTACCATCTATCAGCCACTTCTCTGTCCTGTATTCTCCTTTTCTTTCCTTCCCTTCCAGTCTTTTGTGACCCCTCGTTAAGCTGTTCTGATCTACATCTCTATTTCTGTTCCCTTTCACTTCTTCTTTTCTTTCACTCGGTTTCCTCAAACCCATCTCTGCCCTCGTCTGTCTCACTTTTCTGTCCTATTTCGTCACTGGGAAAAAAGCAGTGAGCGTCACAGCAGTTAGTGGGTAATTGGTATTTAAGCCTCGGGGCTCACATAACACCGGCTGGTTTATTGCAGCCCTGTTACGTGATGCAATGTTTTAATCTCACCCATATTGATTATTTTCTTTCTCCACTGAGGAATAGAGTCTGATATAGTTGAATGTCACTTGCTGGTGTTTTGGATATTCAGGCCAAGCATTGGCTTCTCAGCAGGACTTTTTTTTTCTGAGCACTAGAAAGCATAAAGGAGGTCAGACCAGCTAATATTGACTCACTGAACATTAAATAGGGTGTTTATTTTGGAGCATTTTCCAATATCAGCTGAGCTTTGAGGCTCTAATTAATGCTGTCAGACATTTGGTGTCCTCTCCTTCACCCTCATTCATTCATGAAATATTCACCACTGTCTTCTTTGTCGAGTAAGAGGGGCTTAAGCAGTGCTTAATGTTTAAAAACGTTAACATCAAATAGATGAGAAGCAACAGTAACTGTTGTTTAATAATTACCAGGGGAAAAAACATGACCAGCATAATGTGTTCACATTACATTCCACCTTCAGCTAATTAAAGTACTAAGTAAAGTATTAAATGAGCTATTAAAGCCTGATTAGTGCTGATTAATTATGCAGACTTCATTAAGAAGTGAGCGAGGAGACGGTTTATTGTCTTTCTGCTTCACTTATTATTTTTTTACTTGGGACAAAAATGACCATCTTCTGATCTGTAAAATAGGGCTCGAGATCACATGGGAAGATTTTACACCCGCCCGCGCACGCACACACACACACACACACACACACACACACACACACACACACACACACCTCGGAGCTGTGGCTGTGCTGACTTCTCCCTGGTTTCCTTTTCTGTCACCCCAGTTTACTGCAGAGAGACTGTTGTTTGGGTGCAGCTGTCTCCTATGTCTGGCTTTTGTGTGTGTGTGCATGTACTGTACGTGTGTGTGTGTGTGTGTGTGTGTGTGTTTGTGTGTGTGTGTGTGTGTGTGTGTGTGTTTAATTTTTATGATTTTACTCTTGTGTCTTTGCTTTTATTCACGCTACACAGGTTGTGTTGTTTCTTGTGGTGAAGTAGAGAGCTGTGTGTGTGTGTGTGTGTGTGTGTGTGTGTCTGTTATCGTACTTGAGGACCAATTTGAGTTGTTGACCTTGAGAAGGGAGGACGCTGTTGGAAAGAGAAGACATTTGTGTCAGCTCTTTATAGGACCATTTCAGGGATAGGTCTTGGTTTTAGGGTTAAGTTTAGGATTGGGTTTAGTTGCTATCTAATGATGACATGTAGGGTTAGGGTTAGAATGAATGAAATGTTCAAAAGTGTAAACATATTGACAATGGCTTTTGAAAAATAAGAGAAACTGGACGGAGTACAATTATACCATCAGTTTGTTGGCAGAACTGGTTCTTGTTTTAAAGGAGACATATACTCATTTTCAGTTTCATACTTGTATTTGTGGTTTCTACTAGAACATGTTTTGCTTTAATGTTAAAAAACATTATTTTTCTCACACTCTGTCTGAACATACCTCTATTCACCCTCTGTCTGAAATGCTCCGAAAGGCCCAGTCTGCTCTGATTGGCTTGCGAGAAAGATACAGTGCACCTTCACCAAAGGTATTTGTCAAGCCATGGGTAGGGATACTCAGGTTGTGGGCAGTTTATTCTAATAACCCTGCATGTGACATAAGAAGGGGAGCCAAATCTGAATGGCTGGATGAATGTTTTCCATGTTTTCTGATTTTTTTCTGAGTTTGTGGGTAGGCACTCCAGATACCCTAAAAAAGTTTTTTTTAATGATATGTCCCCTTTTAAAGGATATTTCTGGTTTATAACAACTCAGGTTTTATTTTTGTAGTTTTTGCTATCATTCCTATCAGTACTAATAACATTGCGTTCACCATTGGCCTTTGTAAAAGTCAATTGTGAGAACTGGAAACAGGACGATATCGCTAAAAAGGTGTCAGCGACATGGACCATCAGATATTCTGACAGGTTGGAAACAGACGAGCTGTCAAACTATTACCCAAACCGTCTGTTGTAAACATCCATCACAGTTTAAATACCAACCTTCTGCTTCAGCTTCTGCTGTAATTACCGTAGTTGTGCTCACACACAGTTTTCCTGTGCAATGAGGGATTATCTCTGACATTTCGGATTCGCTCACTTTCTGTTTTACCTTTTAAATAAAGTGGTTTAGATAACCTGACTGATGTGTGACTGCTTGTGTTTTGATGACGACATGGTCCCAGATCTCAGCAACCCTTTTGATAATTATCATAACTAGGGCTGGGCGATATGGAGAAAATCGGATATCGCGATACTCTTGTCCTAATACCTCAATGGCGATATTCTAGGGTTGACAATTGGTGCTTTAACAAAATATCTTCACAATGAGATTTAAGATAAATAATCTTCAGTAATGTGGATATAATGACTAAGTGGGTAAAGGTAAAGATAATAGAAGAGCTAGGAACAGTCTGGTAAGTTCAGAAAAGTACATCACTTTACTGTAATGCAGCCTTTAAAACCAGGAAAAGACAACACTTAAGCCATTTACGATATTACGATTTTCAAAATCGAAGACAATATCTAGTCTCATATCACGATATCAATATAATATCAATATATTGCCCAGCCCTAATCATAACTGATAGGAATGATGGCCCACACTATGAAAATAAGACCTAAGTTGTAATAAATGGAATTAAAACTGTAACAAAAGATGTATAGACTGAACTTGAGACTACATTAATTTCCTATTTGTGTGTGTGTGTGTGTGTGTGTGTGTGTGTGTGTGTGTGTGTGTGTTTGATGTGTGCTCCCTCTGAACAGAGTGAACTCAGCTCACAGTGATGACCTGTGTGGATGACAGGAAAGTGACAGGACGTTCCCCCCCACTGCCCCAGAGACCCATTTAGATCGCACACATACACACACAGACACATGTGCCACAGCTGGAGCTGGGCAAGGGCACAAACACACTCAGCAGGATTCACACTGACACACACACACACACACACACACACACACACCCCCCTCGTTTCTCTCTCCTGTCAGTTGGCTGTTTCACAAGCAAACAGGACTTGTTTTTTCCTCCTCCAGCTCATTCTGCTGAGCTGATTTGTGTTGAATATGTAGTAGGTAGGTTGTTCTTTAGTGTGTGTGTGTTTGTCCTGACACTGCGCTGTGTGTTGTCACCCATTCTCACTTGAGCCATACCAGAGCCTTGCTGGGCTTCATGGACTTGGCTCCTCTCCCCCTTGCGTCCGGCCTTACAGCACTGCCACTGTTCATTATTGTAAATAAGTGTGTGTGTGTGTGTGTGTGTGTGTGTGTGTGAGCAAATAGACCAGTGTGTGTAGGTCAAGTTGTAGATCCGGTGCTGTCACAGTGAAAATGTCAGGTCGTTGCTCCAGTTAGCGCAGCTCTTGTCAGTGAGAGCCCACTTGTTCTGCTCTGCTAACTCTGCTAATGAAAACAATCAGGTGTGTGTGTGCGCACAGTTTAATTTCATTTGCGGTGCATAAATATTTAAATATAGGGGTAGAATTGGCTGGATGAAGACTATGGAAATGGATCACTGTCAGCAGACTGTGTTTGAATACATGCATTTAAATGCCCATATTAAACAGTACATTTAAAAAAATATATAACTTAAATAAATAATAAATCAGTTATTGTCGATTTTGTACTTATTAAACATATACTTTCTCAAATTAAGTTTAAGTTTTCTCAGTTTAGATAAAACACTCCGAGGTAAAAATCTGTGGCAAAGCAGAAAAACAAACAATCAAGATTTAACTTGAGAACTCTGATAAAATGATTTTGCAAGTTCCAGTCTGTTTCTGAACTCACTAGTTTTCTTTTGATCCATAACATTTCATACTAGAATCCACTCAGAGAGTGTACCCCACTGCCAAGGATGCACAATGCTCTACATTTGTCATCTTCATATTATAAAATGTTAGGAAATATTCAGGATCACATTTGTGTTTTTACATCGGCCAATCAGCATGATGGTGGCCATGATTTCTGGAAAATACCTAAATCTTTGCTGGAAATGTAAGGACACATTTGGCTGGATATCAAGTGAGCCATACTCATAATCACTGATTTATGAGTATTGTATCATTTGGCTTTAGCGCCACCTGTAGGTGCAGTGCTACCTCCTAAAATGAGCAGAATCGCTTGGATATGTGCATGTCATCTTAATTTGGTTGGAATTTCACTATGCATTCATGAGGCTAGTATCAAATAGGCCTATAATTTGACAAACAATCGTATAGACCATGCCTGCAATTAGAGAAAAACTATATGATATTTACATTTGTAGAAAGAGAGGTAAAAGTATGGCCTATACATTCAGCTTGAACCAGAGAGTCAAAAAAGTTGCTTCTGTACTTCATGAGCCAAAACTTTAAAGTGCTCATATTATGCTCATTTTCAGGTTCATAATTGTATTTACAGGTTGTACCAGAATAGGTTTACATGGTTTAATTTTCAATAAACACCATATTTTTGTTGTACTGCACATTGCTGCAGCTCCTCTTTTCACCCTGTGTGTTGAGCTCTCTGTTTTAGCTACAGAGTGAGACATCTCACTTCTGTACCAACTTTGTTGGGAGTCGCACATGTGCAGTACCTAGTTAAGGACTACTAGCCAGTCAGAAGCAGAGCATGAGGGAGTGCCATGTTAGCAGCTAGGCGACCATTATAACATGTGTTACAAAGTGACCACGTTCATCACTGAAGTAAAGGCTGGACTACAATAGAGCTGTTTGGAGCAGTTTGTGAACAGTGTTTTCTGTTGGAGATGGTAAGGCCCTTTGGGGTGGACTTTGTGCTTTTTCACTTTGTAAACCTACAACGTGCACAAAAAAGATACATAACACAATAAAGGAAAGGGAAAACGCCAAAAAGCATAATATGAGCACTTTAAATGTTTTGTAAAGTGGCACTATTGGAGTCAGCTCCACACCAAACTATTGATGACTTTTTTGGACCTTCCACCAATAAAAAAAAAAAAAAAGAAAATCAAATAAACAAATGGAAACATCACCTCCTTGGCGCACCCTAAGGCTGTGTTCAGACAGGCACTAGTACAGGCGAGGAAATGCAGCCTTCTCTTTCATTTCAGTGAGACCATCGAGTGGGCACTGTGGTGGTAACGCTGAGGAAAATACACGGTCGTCCGGCAATAAAGTTGAACTTGACCCTACTTTTGCTGCAACACAATGTGATGTTATCTATCAAACACTGTATTAGCCAATCAAATACATGCAAATGCACATTGTAGATTCATTTGTAATGTGAGCGGCCTATTTCTACTGTTTACATGGCGATCACCGACCCGGAGGGTAGAGTGAATGCCCCGGTAACACAGTCATTTTCCAGAGTTTAATATCCTGTCTAATATATTGTAAAAGTCTGTGCGGTGTTTTGGTGTCTGTTGAGCCTTCACACTCATTTATCTCTTACTCAGACTGGACCTCCTGGATTATATTTCATCGTCTCACCAACACCTGAAGCAACACGCCCCCACTAATCCGCACCCCCTTGCTTTTGCTTTAACGCAGTGCTGTTTTCCGGTCTTAACCTGGAAAGACCAAAAACCATGTCAAAGCTGACCACAGTTAAATTAGTAGTCCTGCTATACTCCCCAATGTTGATAATTCAGTACTTCAGCATCTATGCAGTTCATATATAATCTCTGTTGACACAAATCTCTTTCCAATAGCTACAGAGCTCACAGCAAACACCCACCCTCCACCCCACACAAATGTTTATTATTCTAAGAAGAAATACAGTATAAACACACAGCAGAGCAGGCAGTGGGTGTCCTAGTTATTACTGTCAATACCGCCCATTTACAGCCAAACGGGCTCTATTATTAGACTGCACTGGACTGTCATCAGGTATCTTCAAAGGTTTCTACATAAATCACATATGACTGTTTTTTTTTTCCTGCTCTGTGAAGTGCTGTGTTGTGATCTGCGAGGGTCTGGGACATGTTTACCATCACACAGAGGATAGTAGGAAAATAATGGAAGTTTCCCTTGTTATGTTATGCTGGGCTCTGTATGTTTTTCTTGTTTTTCTAAAAAAGACAGATTGACATCTGAGGCTAGCGGAGTGGAATTAATGTATTTTCCTATATGTTTCAGTCAGCCAGTTGGTGCATGTTTTGGTGTCAGGATATAGGTTTCCAATCAGGGAGGCAGTCTGGCTTTTCACTCATCACCAGTTACAACATTGTCAGTAGTTTATGACAAGGTGCAGTATATGTGGCCTACAGATAGTGATCATCATAAGGTAAATATTTAGAATGGAAATGAAATGAATTGTATTTCAGTTTCAGAATGACAGTGTAATCTACAGCATACAGTGAATTTACCTCATAAAGAATTATGTCAGGCTAAAAATGTGGTCTGAATAAAACGTTTAATCCACCTTAAATGATACAGGCATTCCTTGACTGGCATATTGCACATCCAAAATCCATAAACAGTGTGTAAAACGCTGCCTAACTTGGGCATTGATTAAAAAAACTGGAGCTGTAAATCTCTAATCAAATGTTTGGACCCTTAGCAGTCAGCATCACATCTCCACACACACCAAAATGGCACTAAATCATAATCAGATATTAGTATTTACATAATTTAGGATTAATGTAACAAGATTAAGATTAACATACAAAACACGTCCTCTCCTGAATTAAATCATTGCTCTTATAAAGTGTGTGTGTGTGTGTGTGTGTGTGTGTGTGTGTCCCCGTCCATCTGTACTTTCTCTAATTCCATCTCCTCCTCCGGTTAGCGGCAGTATAAACTGAGATGAGCTTTTGACATTGAACTGAACAGAAATTACCAGCATTTTGTGATATCAGATATTGTGTTTAAGATGCTTTCTTTTCATTTGCCACAAAATGTTGTACAGACATTCATGCTCCACAGAGGATGTATCACAATGACTCAATGACATCGATTCCCTGAGTTTTCATCTGGTGCCACCACAGACAGTAAAAAAAGATGGAGGAGGTGTCTCCACTTCCTCCCACTGTACAAAAGTGAAGCCAAAATATCCCGGATACGGGTGCCGCTATCTTGTAGTTTTGGAGTCAGAGTCCACGCAGTAGTGATCGGGCGGTGGAGCCACGGTATTGAAGTCCCGCCCATACACCCGCCCCACCAATCACGAGTCAATCGCAGCTGTCAATCATGACGTTTCACTCCATTTTTATAGCATCAAATAACTTACGTTATCAGAAATACTGTATTTCACTGAATAAGTGAAAACCTTGACCTGCTGGTGGCTAGATGAAAAGCCAGGGGGATTATCAGAGTCAGTAGGTTTAATCTTCTAGGGAACATGAATGTCTGTACAAAATATCATGCTGACCATCCTAATAGTTGTTGATGTTGTTGATCCCTAGAGCCATGCCGCTAGCATGGCTAAAAATCCACATGACAAAACACTTCAACTGATTAAAAAAATCACTCCTTAAATCCTATATTTCATCAAACAAAAAACAGTTTTAAAAAAAGTGGCCTGATATGATTTGTTCATTACTATGGAAAATACATAGTTTAATGTGACCCACATAAATACTGGAGGAATTGTCACTTATAGCTCGTGGGATTCAACTCCTTCACAAGCAAACAAAATGATCCCGCTAAACTGGCAAACCCTTAACTCAAGATGAGATTAAATAGCTCCCCAAGATGGGCATTTTTGTATGAAAAGAAAGTAAGAGAAATAGAGAGGCAGGCTGGAGGAGCATACTGAGTAGATGTGTTGAGCTTTTCTCCACATATGTCAGTGCTGATCTAAGCCACACCTGCTGTTAACCACGACTTAGAGGGAGAGAGAGAGAGGCAGCAGAGTGCAGTGTGTTTCAGGCTGTGTAGTCACAGGCTGAGCAGTCGTTGAAGCGAGCGGTCGCTATATCACCACTGCCTTTTCTTTTTTTTTCTCCATCTCTCGGTCTGTCCTCAACGGAGCTCGGTCTTTCCTCCTGTCATCCTGAAGCGATGGTGTAGTTAACAGGGCTTTGTGGGAGAGGAACTGCCCTGCCTCCTGTAGGATCTTTTTGCCAATCGCTCACTCGGTGCTGGAAAAAAAAGGGAAGGGAACACTTGCTCTGCCACCAGGAAACTGGGGAATCCTCTGAGTGTAAAGTGGGATTTTTGTTGTTTCTTTCCTGGACTTTGCACAGTGGATTTTCCCCAATTTCCATCTGGAAACATTTTTTTTTTTTAAAGAACACTGTGAAGAGGATTTGGTCTTTTCTACAAGATATAAAGAGCTGAAGGAAACAGGTGGAATCAGTGGGCTTTAAGCCCCCCACTGCATGTTGGGGAGCTCAGCTCACCCCCCTGCTGAGATCCAGCAGGAGCAGCCAAGACCCGAACACAGACAAATTACACATTACACATATTACCAAGTTGCAGATCAGGTGCAAACTGCACATGTGTTTCTTCAATCCGGTAACACCTTTACAGCTGGACCATATGTGAGTTAAAGAGGAGTCTTGCTGACTAGTGGCAGAGTTTCCATCTCAGTGTGAGAGGGAGGGGAGGGTGCAGTCAACAGGCGGTCAGGAGAAGATGCCAGCCATCCTGGTGGCCTCAAAGATGAAATCAGGACTCCCCAAACCCAAACCGGTGCACAGCGCCATTCCCATCCCCCAGACCCACAGAAGGCCATCAGCTCTAGCACTGCCTTCGGCGCCCGTCAAGACCCAGATCTCCTCACTGGGCCAGCAGGTGGGCGCAGGACCCCCAAAAAGCATCACACCAGGGTCAGAGGATGGAGAAGACACTCAGGTCAGGATGTAAAACTGTAAACCTCTACCCACACCTGCTGAGTGGTGTTCCACTGTCCTACTTATAGTCATTTTGGCCCTTCATATTAGATCTCTATCCACCTAAGTACTTATGACTCAATACAGCCACTATCTAATGAATGTAGGTGGTGTTGGCTCACTGCCTACTCAACAAGATGTTGTAGAAGGTACAATATGTGATTTAGTTCATTTTGAACATTGCTGGATAAAATAATAGATATCTGCCTCTCTTGTTGTAAAGATGTTCTGTAAAGATTTCGGCAGGTATCCTTTACAATAGTATTTCATTTGACTAATTAGTGATTTGATTCTTCAAATTAATAACCCTAAAAATCATTGTGATGGCTTTGGTTTCCATCCCATTATGATCTAAATGCTGTTATATGAGATTTTACTGTCTGACAAGGATGAAATTATGAAGGAAAATTGAGTGTTTTCCGTATAAACACGGAAAGACGTCGTCAGTCTCTTCAGATTGTGTCAATGTGCGTTTATGTATTTCTGTGCCTTTCTCTTTTCTCAGCCGTGGTGGCTCTTTAAATGATAATCTTTTGTAAATCAATACACATAATTTCAGTACTTTCTCTGGCTCAGTTTGACATAACAGAAATACAACGCCAAATTCAGTAATTTCCTGGAAGGAGACGGAGCAGGCTGTGTCTCTGCTATCCAGGATGGCAGCGTAGCAGGATATCAGGGGGGCTGTTGTGCTGTGTTTGTGTGAAATATTGGCTGCACTTAGCAACCCCACACAAACGGCTGCAGCGGCGAGAGGCATCGTTCTAACGCCATGTAAGGCAGTGAAGGGAAGGAGGTGTCTGTGTGTGTTTGTGTGTATTAGAGGGCCAGCATGTGCATCCTTGGCAACCTGTCTTTACAGTAAGCGTGACTTGGAGCCACTGAGGCTTCCAGCACTCCGTTGTTTAGGATACAAATTTGAATCCAAATTTGAATAGCCCCGCGCTACCGGACACGGCACGTGTCCACTGCTGGTGTCATTTGTTTGGTGGCTAATCACGTTTTCTCACTGACCTACTTTCCCTGACTTTCTATCTCTCATCTCTGTCCTTTTTTCTCTCCCTCTTTTCATCCCTGTTGTGCCGATGAAGCAACCGTCTTCACCCTCGGCTGGGTTAACCCGTGACCTTCCTGACCAGCAGCAGTGATGGATTGCAGTACATAACTGCAATATTCGCATCACTGCTGCTGACTGTTTGTGTTATGTGACATTTATTTTCTAAATGTTTGCTCTGTGTGTTTGTTTGTGTGTTTGTGTGTGTGTGTGTGTGTTTGTGTTATGTGACATTTATTTTCTAAATGTTTGCTGTGTGTGTGTGTGTGTGTGTGTGTGTGTGTGTGTGTGTGTGTGTGTAGCACATTTATGTGAGTGTTTTCTAAATGTTTAGGCAACGGAATCACCTTACCTTAGCTACAGTGCTGAACATTATGTTGGTCACCTAATTTTATCAGGCAAAAATAAAAAAAAAATGTTGTCCATATCAGCATGGATTGATAGTGACAAACACAAACCAATTTCATATAGAGATAGCATTTTCCCTTAAGACAACAGTGTGACAATCAGAGGCTTTCAGTGGTCCACTTGCTGCTAAAAAATTGCACATGTTAAATCATTAATTCAATCAATCAATTAAATATGATTTCTACATCAGAGTTGCAGGTATCTGTGTTCATCTCTGTGTTCATGAGAAGAACAGTTGTGTACTACATCTAGACACCAAGCATCTCAGTTTCATTGTAAACTACATAGTAAAGATACAATTTTACTTATAGCACAGATGCTAAAATAGGAGCATATAAAATGATTAAAAGATTTAAATATGAGATAAAACAAAAACATTTTTTTACACTATTGGCCTTCAGATTGAAAAAAAAAAATGGATAGATTCTCTAATAGTGCGTGGTTATCCCTTTAAAACAGGGAAAGATTGTTATTGGTCTCATAGCTCAGTTTGATCGTCCTCATTTCTGGACTGTGTCTGCTGGGCTTCACTCCAGGGACTGACTGAACTAGAGGAAGGCCTGAGAGGCAGAACTGCTGGTGAGGACGCTGCATCGCTGTGAGTGCGGGTCCAACCCTTTGTCGGTCCTCAGTGTGAACCCAATCAGCTCTGAGGGCAGAGTGAGATGAGACGAGGCTCTCTGGAGACATGGAGGCCGCTTTATGTTTTTGGTGCTTTCACGACCGACTTGGGAGACACAATGTTGAGACTCTTTCCTTTAGTCTAATAATCAGGAGTAGTTCATTCTTCCAAAACAATTTTCCTAGAGCTGCCATTTTGCACCAACAATCATACACGGCGAAAAATCCATCATAGGAGAGGCGGAGAGACCAATTTCAGCACCCACAGTGGCAACAAATAGACATGAATCCAGTACAGTCATAAGAGTGGGTTGAGGATTGAGTCATTTCTCAACTAGGAAAACTTGTCCTCCTGCTCTTACTATCTCTATCACTGTCAGTTTGTTTTTATTTGACATTTATTAAACGAGGATGGTCTCTAAATCTAAATCCAAACACATAAGGAAGTGAAGTAAGGAAAGGAATAAGGATACTATATTAATAATAGTCATTTCACTGGGAAATGGCTGAATGCACCAAAACACCAAAATGCATTGAACGTGACACCGATAACTACCAGCAGCACACGTTTGCAGTTATCTGAGGGATTAGTGAAGTCATGGCAGAGTGTAGTCGAGGCCTCGCTTCTAACAAACATCCAGCTGGATGACCCAGTTGGCACTAAACACACAAACATGTTGGGTACACCTGTAACAAGGAGTTAATCCATAATGCAATGAGAGCAGCAGGAGGCAGAAAGAGACATCCAGGTCGTGTTTACAGACAGGAGAGAGGACAGTAAATTCTGTCTGTATACTTAGTTGTGTTGTGTTGTAGGCCTGCACGATTTGGGGAAAAATATGAATCGCGAATTTTTAGCTTAGAATTGATATCACGATTCTCTGCCACGATTAATGTTTATTGCACACATGAACCATGACAAAACAAAACAAATTGGCACCTATAGCACATTGCACATCATCACAAGCCTGTAAACATAGGGGCTTCGATGAATGAAGAAAATAAAGTACATACTGGCCATTTAAGTACAGTAGGCTACCAAAAATAGTGACGTATAACACATTGAACTAAATATGGTCCTGATACAGGCTCTATCTGAACTCCTTAAACATGTCTTTACATAATTAAAACATGTCAATCAACATGCTGCAGCTAGAGCTTCAGTCTCTAGAGGAATGGAGTTTGTCAATTGCCAATTTAAGTACAGTATCAAAAACAGAATGATTTCTTAGCACACTCTTTAACTGCTTGCCTTTTATAGAATTAACATTCAACTGGCCATTCAAGTAGGTTACCAAAAATACAAGTTTAACACACTGTGCTGAATAGGGCCCTGAACATGGCTGTAAATAGGCTCATTGAAACGTCTTTCGGACCTCTTGGCTTGTACGGCTTCATCATATTGCACTTTGTGGTGACGTTTGAGGTGCTGGTAAAGATTTCTGGTGTTACCTTGCGGTGCTGCAACGAGGGCAAAGCATGCTTTGCAAATCACATCAAACTGACCCTCGCCGTCTTGCTTGAATCCAAAATACTTCCAAACCACCGAATGGTTCGGTTTGAGACTGAGTGGTTGGCTGATTCTCGTCACTAGTACCTGGGTTTTCATCAATATCCATTTGGTTTATTTCCGAACTACCGCGCTCGCTCGACGAGTGAAACACGTGACTAAAAGGTGCTTTGTCATTGGCTGAGGGTGAAGCCCGGAACTGACGAGTGAAGCATGTGACTTAACGGCGCTTTGTCATTGGCTGAGGGTGAAGCCCTGAACTTTGTGGGTGCTGTCCTTCCCTAAAATGACCCCCCAAAAATCGAACAGGGTGAATCGAGATCGCAGATTTTATAATGATTTATCGTGCAGGCCTCTTGTGTTGTGGTGTGGTCAGTGTTGGGAAGGATACTTTCAAAACGTATTCCGTTACAGAATACAGAATACATGGCCAAAAATGTACTTTGTAACGTATTCCGTTACATTACTCAATCTGAGTAACATATTCTGAATACTTGGATTACTTCCACATTGAATTGCATTTTATAAGTGTAGGAATGCGGCCATTAAATCCTGCTTACTAAACAGGCCTATTCTGGTGTGTTCTTCTGTTCCAACTGGCTGAATGTGTACCTAAACAAGCAGATAGATTGTTGTATTTGTAGTCCCGAACTGCATACTACAAAAATCTAACTGCAGTCTAAGCTACCACGAGCTAATTTTAGCTAACGTTAGCTAGCATGTCAAACGGGGCTAGTCAGTCTTTCAACGGCTCTGGGGATAGTAAATCAGCACGTAGGAGAATGTAAAGTTGCACGTCAACTATAAAAATACTGCTTGCAAGCAGAGGTTATATTTTGTTCTCCCTTCTCTTTCTTTAATGTGAAATGCTGTTTGAATTTCCAAGATAGAAACACATTCCTGCCCTGGCTCTGTTGTGCCAGCTCCGACTCCATTATGACTGATCACACAAATAACTCATTTTTTCGTTTTCATATTGGGGCTTCTGGGAAATGCATGGAGTTGCCTTAATTTATTTAGAGAGTGAATAAACTTGTGAAAGTGTCGTCATGCAATCCATTGATTTCAACAATGTAACTGTATTCTAAATACCAACTATTTAAATTGTAACGGAATACAGTTACTCATAATTTGTATTCTGAATAGGTAACACTGATACATGTATTCAGTTACTCCCCAACACTGGGCGTGGTGTGGTGTGTATGTGAAGTCTGGCACAATCTGCTGAATCTGATGTAAAGGTGATAGTCTGGAAATGTGTGTGTGTGTGTGTGTGTGTGTGTGTGTGTGTGTGTGTGTTCTTTCCGTCTCGTGTGAAACCATATGAAAAGACAAGCTGTTCTGACCTTTAACCTTTCACCATACTTTAATACAGAGAGCAATGCCTGCACAGATACTCTGCTTCCCTCTAGTGGCTGTTTATTTACCCTACACCCGATTCCATTCACAAACACTAGCAGGAGGTGTGCGTGCGTGCGCGCTTCTCTATTCATCTTTAATGCCTTAGTTTTATCCCTGGCCCCCTTATCTTTCTCTCTGAGTGTTTTCTTTCTCCTTTGCTCTCTCTCACTCTTTCATTTCAAGTTTTCATTGTTGCCAGCTCATTAATTCTCAGCTACAGCTTTGAAAAAGAAAAGGTTCAAACGAAGAATCTCTGAAAGCCACATTCACAGCGGAAGACCCTGAAAAATTAATTTTGATGCTACGTAGAGCATAGACCATTATAATTCACAAACACACACACACACACACACACACACACACACACACACACACACACACAGTCAAATGCTCTCTCACACATGAGAACACAGCCACATAGAGAGATTTGTCTGTGTGCCAGTGTGATAAGGAGCTCATATCTTAATAAGTATCTTTCCAGATAAAGGCTTAAGTCAGGCTCTGTGTAAAGACTGGCTTTATTAGACTCATTATGAAAGCACACCACGGCCTGAGAGCTAAATCCCAATCACATAAACAACATATTGGGACCGGTGAAGAGGGTCACAGGCCACGTCAGCTAATATTTACTAAGATGATCATGTTGTAAATAAACCAGGATCCACAACTTAGGCAGCCACATATCCAGGAGAGACGAGCTTAGTCTGAATACCTAATCATCACTGTGTGATAGATGCATCAACGACGCAGAGCTCCTTAAATCAACTTCCTTCGTTCTTGAAGATGTGTAATTGCCTGACATTTCCCTAATTTGAATAATTTAAATTGGGTGTAATTTCATTGTAGGAATTGGTTTGACCGTGAACCTGCAATATCCAGTGATATGTGTGAACTCATTTAATTATTATGGATTCAAAGCTAATTAAATGACCCTTAATGGCAAACTATGGATCAATGACAATGGAGGTTAGCGATTAGACTCAGACTCAATATATACATTTGGGGTGAAAACCAAGCAGGAAAACCGGGGAATGACATATTTAGTTGCCTGGTTATTCATTCAGATAAACTGTAGTTATTCATTTAATGCCTGTGTTTCCCCTCTAACATTCGAAAACATCTGAATAGTTGAGCATTAAACGGTTACTAACATCAACATTTTTCTGTTAGTTTAATTACATTTGCTAAAATTATCAACAAAAGATCAGTTTACAACATTTTTGATATTAAGTTATAATAACATATAATAAGAGATTAAGTTATGTTCTGCCTCTATTTAGAAGTGAACGTAGGCTACAGCTGACAGCAACTTAATACTAAAGGCCTATAGTGTCTGGCTTATATCCAGCATGTAGCTAACGTTGGAAAGTGTTCTGCATGTGGCGTCTGTGTCTCCAAACACGGACACACATACATAACGTACAGATACGTCTCGATAGGTAAATGGAATATAATTAGGTTTTGCTCTGTTGGTAGGACAAAACAAGCAATTTAAAGATGTCATCTTGAGTCTGTCAAATGGGTACCTTTTGACATTTTCGGACAAATAATCAAGAGATGTCATGCTGTCCCATGATGGACTTTCAAGCCTGGCGTTTGATTCTAGAGAAACAAAACCACTAAACAGTTGATAAAGGTATGGTTAAAACTAATGAATAATTCAAATGTCTTGCATCAACCTTTAAAACCCATTTCACTTGACCCCTAGAAGAGAGCTCTCTCATGTCTCGAGCTTCCCCTCCACCCCAGCATCCTGTATCCTGTGAAAGGCAATAATGATTTTTTTTTTTTATGGCTTTAACATCCAGCCTGAGTGTCCTGAAGACCCGGCCCAGCAGGTGAGAGTGAAAGGCAAAGCACCATCGTGCTGCATTGGATTGCTAATGCTCTCCTACCCACCCACAGGAGGACAGATTGGGTGGGGGTATGGGTGACTATATATTGCTGCCTTTTTACCATTACCATGACAAAGGGCCACACATACACATATGTCTCCTCAGGAGGAGATGCAAGTTAAAGCCAGATTTAATGGATGTTTTGGTGATTCATTGTTGGAGAGTTCATTGTTCAAAGGAATAACCGAGGTTTTAACAGACTGCAAGAGTTCAGACAAAGAGCACAGGAAGAAAGGACATGTCTTGTTAGGTCTTGTGAGTGATCCTCATGCATTCAACTTATGCACTTTATCATTTTGTGTTTGTATCTGTTACAGTTGTCATGTGAAAAGCCTCATTTTTAAATTAGAAAGCCATCAGAAAGTGTCAGTCTTTTTTTTTTTTTTTTTTTTTTTTTGTGAAGGCTGTTTTCTGTAGTTCCTGAAAGCTGACACTTTGGAGATAAGAGGTTTTCACCCAACAGCGACCCACACGTGTTACAATCTGCATCAGGCAGGTGGAAGCCCATGTTGCTGTTGATAAGAGCAACAACGCACCTCTGCGTGCTCTCTCAGAGGACACAGAGATGGTCGTCCTGCAGCTTCATGCGGCTGGGCTGATACCAGGAGGGGCTTCAGTCACAGGCAGACTGTGGTCAGATGGGGAGATAGCAGCAGGCCTGAAGTCTGTGGCTTTTATCTGACGATGAGGAGGCAGGTGCTCCCCCAGCAGCCACCTGAGCAGCTTTTCATTGTGAAATGGCACAGGCTGGGTGCAGGGTTTCCTGCAGGATTTGTATTGACCCTTTGCAAACACGTCACACGACCACGTGACGGCGCCATGACGGACGGCGGAAGCACAGACTAAACAGTAGTGGACGAGCGGAAAGTTTCATAGTTTCAATCAGTTTGAAATACATAACACTAAATAAACTATTTGTGGCTTTATATGGCTTCTTCTATTGAACAACAAGTTGTCGTGCCGTTATCGGTCGAGGTAGGGCATCTGGTAGGTGCTCACAAAGAGCAGTATTTGGAGAAGTTGGAGATAGCAGGATTGGATACCAACCCTTAATTTGTTCTCCCTCCGTTTTCACGGACCTCATTAAATCACAGAGTCTGCCCGACTTCAGTCCACACGATCTGTACCACTATGTGGTAAACGCTGGGGTATCCCCGTATACTGGTGCTGATCTCAAAGCTTTTAAAAGTGTGGATGCTAACCAGTTCTTTGTAGCTGGCTGGGTTAGAGGTACGTGATGCTACGCTAACGGCGGGGGGAGGTACATCATAATGGCAAAGATAAGACATCAATCTAGGGTTTATTTTGTATTAACATCTATTCTTTACTTAAAGGAGAATTCCGGGCAATTTTTACGTTAATCTTGATCGCTATAGCTACGCGAGTACTTTCGATACCCGAATCAGTGCAGGTAACACGGAGAAGCTGCAGCTACGTACTACAAGCGTCCACTGAGCTAAAACGGCAGTGGTCAGGGCAAGTTTTAGAGTGCCTTTGTGCCTCTTAACATACACAAAATGCAATTAATATGTCTGTGCCACATGAACAGGGCCTTTACATGTCAACAAGATGCGTTATCAACTCAGACATTGTTTAAATTCACCTACCCTGGTCCCTGTCTCGATCCTGCTGGTAGCTAGCTTGCCCTGCTAGCTGATAGCCGTTAGCTGCTAGCTGCCGTCCAGTGAGTGTATTCAGACAGGCTTCTGTGATAATCATCCCAATAATAATCCGCGGAGCGGCGGTGGTGTGGCTATGTCCTCCAGAGGACAGGTCATGTCACGTCTTGAAGTTTATTCCCCCCTAAAAAAACAATATGTGGTAGTAGCTGGATGGCACTCACCGGACGGCAGCTAACGGCTATCAGCGAGCAGGGCAAGCTAGCTACCAGCAGGATCGAGACAGGGACCAGGGTAGGGGAATTAAAACAATGTCTGAGTTGCAAACGCATCTTGTTGACACGTAAGGGCCCTGTTCATGTGGCACAGACATATTAATTGCATTTTGTGTCTGTTAAGAGGCACAAAGGCCCCGACCACTGCCGTTTTAGCTCAGTGGACGCTTGTAGTACGTAGCTGCAGCTTCTACGTGTTACCTGCACTGATTCGGGTCGGGGTTTTTTCTATCGAAAGTACTCGCGTAGCATAGCGATCAAGACTAACGTAAAAATTGACCGGAATTCTCCTTTAAGTAAAGATTTATATAACACGTAGCCCATGTTTTTAGAGGACATGGTCGGTCGTGGCTACCCATACCGTTGTTCACTGGATGTGCCAATGCAACTTCCTAGCTAATGGATGCCTGAACACATCCCAGCTCTTGGAAGTGCAGTCATTAATTATCTATCACATGTTAATCCATGCAGTAAATCACGGAGTGTCTATGATCAGTAGTAACCACACATAATTGTAACATCTAGCCATCTTCTTATCTGTGATTATATTCGCTGCGTAGCCTATGTTTAGATTTGACCGGTGGATATTACGACGCGATGGGCAGCAGCTAGCGAGCCGTCCAAAGCTAGCTGCAGCTAGCTCGTCAGCTAGCCGGGGTAGGAGCTCCGCAGACCCGCATTTAACTCGTTTTTGAAGCTAGATTCCGTGCCATGTCATCTTTAATTTAACCAATATTTTTTGTATGTGTGTTAAGTTAAATGATCAATGGAACGGCTTTCTTTTTTGGATATGTAGCTAGGTCAGTGAATAACCGATGTTAGCTAGTTATGTGAGTCATCATCGGGTTGGACCTGTTAGCTGGTTAGCACGGCAGCTAGCTGGTTGAGGATCATTTTATTTATCACTCATTTCCATTTGAAACAGAAAGGCAATACATACACATGCTTGTGTTGGTGAAGATTACTCTGCACATTGTGAATGTGAGAACACAAACATGAACGAAAATGTACGAGTTTAGCTTGCCGTCCATCTACAGCATAGCTCTTCCGCCGTCCGTCATGGCGTTCATAATTCGCGCGAGTGGAGCGTGACGTCACGTGCAAAGGGTCAATAGATTAGGGTTGCCACGCTTAAGATTTTTAAGTCTTCTTCATGGTGCTGAAGGTCCACCTCGTTAAACTCATGGTGCATTCAAGTGTGCCTTGTAAACTCTTGAGAAAGTCAAACTGTTGTCTTAAAGTGCACTGCCGCCGCTGCTAAAATTTCTTTAGATTTAATCGAATCGTAGATTTGGAGAATCGTGACAGATTTCAAATAATTATTTGGGCTTCCTACTGTAGATCCAACTTTGCTTATAATTTCATGAAATTGGAAAAACTGTAGTCATGATTGTTTTATCTACCAGTTCAGCTGCATAATTTATCTGAGAAGCCTACATCTGTTTTAAAGGTTTTTACTTGCTAGAAGAAATGTGCATTTTTACACATTTTGTAATCAATAAATCATCCTGGTGCTAGAGTAATTTCAAATACGTTTAGTGTTTAGTTTAATGTCTACCTTTTGGGTTTCTTATATACCTTCTCGATAAAATAAAAAATTCAAGAGAAAATGTTTTTCCTTGAACATGTGAAAAGCTGAGCTTCTTTAAGGATACACATGATCATATGGCAGTTGGCTCCAGTCATGACCTCATCTCTGCCTAATGTGTCTCGATCAGATTCCACTTCCTGTGCGGTTGTCCCCTCGCCTTCCTGTGTGAGGTCATGGCTGAGGACATAACCATATTAATTAAGACCGGGCATCTGCTTCTCTTGAGTCGACGTCCTTCCATTGATCACCCCCCCCCCCCCCAAAAGGTGCCTCTTCTTCTTCAGTTTCTCTCCTTCTCTGCTTCCCGTGCGTTAGTTGTCACAGGGAGCCCGTTGGTGCAGACAAACGGGTCATTGTGAATGGCGCCCCCTGGGGAATCGATGCTGCAGAGGCGGTTAGACTAACACAATCAGCTCCATCTCTGTCTGGAAACAGAAGGCAGTGTGGAAAAAAAGAAAAGAAAGCAGGACAGGCCAGGAGGTAGAGGTCAGCAGGGCTGAAGTCACCCTCCCCAGAGGCCCGTGTCCGGGGTCAACAAGGACTGAGAGGCAGGTTGGATAACTTTGTGACCTCTGTGGAGCCAGCAGAACGCCGATGACGTCTGCTGGTCAGGCTTTGATACAACAAATCAGCCTTAGAATGATTTAAATCTAGTGCTGTAAATAAATGGCACATTAATTGTACACATTTGGAAAACACAGTACCTCTCATACAGTGTAAAAAGACAACATATCAAGTCATATGATATACAGCATATCAAATACATACAAATTGTACATACATGGGAATGTATATTTCATGCAATAGTGACCATAATTACTGTTCACCATGTGATCACCATCACATTAGTTGTCCTGCTCGAATGAAACGTAAAAGTTTAGTGGAAACTAGTCTTTAGAAGTCACTATTTCATCAGAATTACCATAAAGAAGTTGATGTGTCTGGATATGTTGGTCAATAAAATGTTAAAGCCACAACTAGAGCAGGGCAGTACATGGTAAATGCTAAGCTTGAGTAGCTACAAAGACATTATATGACAAATAACTTTTTATTACAATTTGGGTCGTGTGTTTATAGTTTTGGCCATTTTTCTTTTCAGTTATCACCGTTTAGTCACCATCTTCATCGCTGAGATCATTCTGACAGGTTGTAAACAAACCCTAGTTTTGATGTTCTACTAACCTGTCAGATTAATTTTACCTACCATACCTACTATAGCTGTGCACGCACACAGTTTATAAATGAAATAGATGACCGTAATGAACAGAGTCAACTTTATAGGACTTTTATCACCTAGATGTACCATAATATGATATATTATGCCGTATATTTAATCTTGCAAACTGTGCTTCCAGCTGCAGTGGTTCTCAGCTGTGCTCTGAGGTTGATGGGACTCTCTAAACAGGCACGAATACAGCTATGAAATATTTCTTGGCTTTCCGTCAGCTCTTGCGTAGTAAAAAGATTTCCACATCTCTCCATTCAACTGTGTTCTCGTGCAGCTTCAGGGAGCTTTTTATTCCTCTGATTTTAACCTGTGTGTGTGTGTGTGTGTGTGTGTGTGTGTGTGTGTGTGTGTGTCTGCTCTCGCTCAGTTGACATAGGCAGTCTCTAAGTATTGAATCCAAAGATGGGGCTGTAAATCTGCCATTCAAGAAGCTTTTCAGTGATTCTAAACACACCAAGTCTCTCCATTTCCCACACTCATCATCATTACACATGCACACACATAAAAAGCCACAGTGCATACAAGGCAAAAACATATTAAAAATACCACATCTCGACATATGCCTGAAGAATTAATATGTATCATTAATACTGGATTAAAACGAGTTTTAGTTTCACATTTTAATTTCATTTTAGGGATGATATGCTTATTTGTCCTTTAAGAAGATTCTACAACACCTTGAGTTTATGTGTCCAAAACATAAAGACATGAAGAAAAAATAGATGTATTAATTCAAAAATGTTAATCAAGTTGATGTAAGATTTCTGAAGTGTTTATTTTTTACTTTATTTTATTCTGAAAAGACAGATTTTAGAGGTGTTCACCTACAACAGTGACATGTTCCATCTTTACTGTATTTGAAGATACGACTGCGATCCAGACTGCGAGAGCACTTTTTGCTCAGTGGTTATAGTAAATGTTGTTTTCATTAATAAGTGGTGTCTCAGCTGATAACCGTGGCAACCAGGCCCAGATGGCATTCTTGCATTCAAAGTGTTGGGTATCGGATCAGTTTTATTATTTGATACCAGATAACTTGATTGGCATTTCCTTTGCTCTTTAGAGGACATACTGCATGTTGAGTTGAGCATGTTCAGTGCCACATAGTACAAAGAATGCGGACATAGTTTTCATTCATTTAAATTTCCTGATGCTAACGTACTGTTTGATTAAAATTAGAATTTGTTTTATATAATTAATTAAATAAATACTCTTGATGAAGGTCCGGAGGGCCAGAAATTTTTTTTGTAAATAAACGGTGATGCTATATCAAGAGCAGAGTGCGGGATTTGTTCCTTTGTTTCCAAGTTGATGTTATTTTCCAGCGCACCTGCAAAGAATTATTTTTGGATGTGCGAGTTGTTTCTTTCAAAAAAAATATAATTTATTAAAAAAATAAATATTTAAAGATGGTATCTGTCTAGATGACTCTGTCAAAACTTTCTAACTTCACTTCAGTAAATATTTGTTTGCATTCATTAGGGGTGGAAATCACCAGATGCCCCACAATATGATAGTATCACAAAACGTATGTCACGATGTGATATTATTGCGACTATAAACATCATATTCTGTGATATATATTGCAATGTATTACCTTTTTTCCAACTTCAAATTATGTCCCCCAAAGGAACACTTTGTCAACATCTGTTTTTATCAAGAAAAGACTGCATCATCTCGTGTACTGAAAAAGCAAATTATTTTATTTTTCTAGTACCAAAAAGTTACATTTATATAATAAAAGATTGATACCCCACCCCTAGCATGTTACCTGGTTAGTTGATTTATTTTTACTGCAGACAAATAGAGAAGTGACACCAGACACCAGACAATCTGTCATCTTACAGGTTACACATATGAAATGAATTGATCTTATATTGTTCAATACAAGCATGACATTCTCAGTATGTGCCAACTTTTGACATTAATGTCCTTCCGTACAACATTGTGTAAAGGTAAATGTATATGATGTAAAAGCCAAGAAGTCAATAAAAAGACAGAGTAGTCAGTCTACATTTACCTCACAGTGGACCCCTGTCCTATTGCTTTGTTGCATTTCTCTTTACCCCCAGTGAGTCCATATGTCCCTCCCCCCCACCCCTCACCCAGAACGGAACAGCCAGGCAGCAGGGCCATCCCAACCCCCCCACCATCACCCCAATCTTCCTACCCAGCCTCGAGAGCTCTGAGGGTGGAGGTCCCCCAAAACAAAGGGCCCTCCCTGGCAGGGTTATCCCCCCCATTGTCCCTGACACACTGAGGTTTATCTGGGACTGTGAAAGGAACCATACTCAGCCCATTCACTGCGGCTGCACTTAATGAGCTTGTTGAAGGCCTGTGCTAAAACTTAAACACAAGACCTAAATGCTGACATATTCTCTTCTTGTAGAGCCAGAATGTCATTAAATCAATGCTGGTTAGGAGCAATGGGGCACTAATGTTTCTGTGGTGTGGAAGGCGGAGTAGATGGGCTTCTTTTTGTGGTGTGTTAGCTTTGTGAAATACTGTATGGTATAGAAAACTGAATGGGCAGTATTAGTTTCTGTTTAAAAAGTAAAGATGATTTGGTGTTTGTTGTTTATGCAGTTTTTTTTAGCCATGCCGGTACTTTTTTTTTTTATAGCCTCTAGCCGCTGTCAATCAATTAGTGTAGGTTTTTTGTTTGTTTATGGTGGCTATTGCAGCTCGCTTACCGTGCACGCAGACATTTGCCACTGAAATGCACTGCACGCTGCATCTTCAACTGTCATTAACTCTCATTTGAAAAAAGACACGCAATGCTCACGCCTCTTAAAAAAGAAGCCGTGTTTGCCTTGCATTTCAGCTGTAAAATGTCTGTTGTTTTTATTCTGCATAAAATGCTTAATTTTCCACCAGACGAGTGTTAAAGATGTCATGAACCAGCTATAAGTTGCATCGCTGTGTTTTAGTAATTGGGAGTAGAGGAGCAAAACGGACATTTAATTTCTGTGAAAACAACACAGGTCATTACTTTCTACTGTCTACATGGCTTCAGTATTATTGTTGTTTCGTGAAGCTTAAAGCCTTTTTGTGCAGCCTCCTGGAAGTGATCATGCATCCCCCTACTGTGGGAACTTTCTGTAAATCTTGGGCCTTTCCCAAAATTTAAATTCGGCTTGTAATTTGTGGTCAGTGGTGGGGTGTGTGTGTGTGTGCACGGGGTTGGAACGGGCTCAAACGGAGGGCATCCTGTGCTGTGGACTCTCTTACACACACACTCACACATACATAAATGCTTAGGTTATGAACCCACTGCACACATGAACATAAATACACACATGCAGCTGCTGCAATGTGATGTGGGTGACGGCTGCTCCGTCTCTGGTCAGGGAAAATAAAACTTGGCCTTTTTTAACAGACAGCAGAGGAGTTGGTTAAAGAAATAATAAATAGAAAAGAGACGGTTAGCGTTGAGTTCTGCGTGGTTTGGCATCTGAGCGCTGAACTTCCCCCTATCCAGTCTCTCCACTGTTATCAAGGATGCACCGATCATCCCTTTTTGTTCATTTTCCTCACTTTTTTTTGGTCATGGAGGGCCTCAGCTATCGGGGGAAGGGTCTAAGAAGGTTAAGAGGGCTGTCCTTTTCTTTTTCTTTCTCCTCCCCAAACGACCAATGGTCCATTGAAGAGCAATAGCACAATGTGTTGCCGTGGGCAAAGGAGGAGGGGAAGGGGGGAACCACTCCTCCTCCGCTCGGTGCGTTTGGTTTGGCTGCCTCTCAGAGCGGCAGCAGAAGCCGCGGAGCTCCTCTTGCCTTTTGCCTCCTGCGTTTATTTTTCCCTCCTTCGTGTCCCAGAGTGGGTGGAGAGAAGCTGGAGGCGCTCACCTCTCCCCCCCCCCCATAAGGCATATAGAGACCTGCTGGGGCTTGAGAAAGCAGCAGCTCTACCATTGCCTCTGGATCTACATGGTACACTCATTCAGGACATTTTTCTAAAACCTCTGAGGATTTTAGCATTTTGCTGCAGCTCTGTGGGGTCCAGTTTGGTCTACAACTGGTTCTGATGGCTTTTGTTTGGGCCTGGCTGGCCAACCAGCAGTCCTCCTCAGTGTGAGGCAGGTGTCTCTGAGGAAGGACACTGCAAGAAGGAACATGAGTTTGATGCTGTGCCGCTGGGAGCAGAACAATTTCACCATGAAACTGGTAGGCTGAACACTTCCAGGTCATCACAGAGCTCAAACACCAGGGGGCCGTTAAAAATGTATTGCTTTTCAGTGCATATAAAATCCCAGCTGGGCCAATAGGTTTTTTCTCTGTCTCAGTCATTTTATCAACACAGTGTTCACATCTTTATCCTGCCTTTCTTCCCTGACGCTGCAGCTTCAGGACATGTCTCACTTTTAGATTCTTTTTCCACTTTGTGTTTATGTATCAGTGTAAATTCTTTTCTCATCAGCCCAAAGCCTTACAGTAGCTGTGGTGTTAGATTGCAGGCACGCAATGGATTAGTGGCGCTCGTTTTAATATCATAGGAAAGTGCTGAAGGCGAGCTTCCTAGTTTTCCCCTCACCTGATACTTTCTTCACTTTGATGTCTGCATGGGAACTTAAAATAGGCTTAGCAAAGACTTCAACCTGAGTTTTGTGGCACGTTTGCGTATTTGTATGTGCATTCTTCTTTCAAGCATTTATAGGAAAAGGTATTTGGTTCTGCTTTGTTGCCCTCTGTTTGGTGTGATATATGTACGATGCCACAGATATGGTAAATATTCAACAGGATCTGGGACACTGTGATAAAAGACAGGGCTGGCCGGGTGCAGATAGGTCATGCTGTGCAAATGAGGGGAAGAAAAGATCTTTGTAATGGCTGATGTATGTGATAAAAGTAGGAAGCAGCAGATTTAATAAAAGTCAGTTTGTATAATGAGCACCCTGTTGAGTTTACACATAACACAGTCAGATGGGACACTCTCTCTCTCTCTCTCTCTCTCTCTCTCTCTCTCTCTCTCTCTCTCTCTCTCCTCCCGGTCTTTCTCGGTGTCTCTCTCTTTCTTTCTGCCATGGTCCTTATCTGGATCTCCCGAGCTAACAGAGGAAGGGGAGATGGAGGCAGAGGAGGTTATTACCAGAGTCTAGAGATGAGCCGATAAGAAGGCTAGTTTAATTACACACCGCTAACCTCCACCCAGCATGACTGACGGGATGCCGGTGGGCCACAGGGTCAGTGTGTGTGTGTGTGTGTGTGTAAGAGAGAGAGTATGGCAAAGGGATAACAGACAGGCACACTTGAACATGTGCACACACTTCCAGAAATTAAAATAACCTTCCTTTTTATTATGAAGTGTAGTCAATATCCAAAACCCTCTCTGTTCTATTAGAGCGCTATTGATTATTTGATTGTCATGGTCCTTATGTCAACATATGACCTATGCAGCGTAAATCAAAATGCATTATTTATGTTTCATCCTCATTTCATCCTGATTACAGACATACCACCATACACAGAAAAGAATAATACATTGAAGGTATATACTGTGGTGTTCATGTGGTGCACTGTGGTACTTTGTGTGTAATATTGTTTATGTGCAGCCTTGACAGACTCTCACTTTCCCCAGCACGCATTTAACTAACTGCTCATTTGTTTTTCCAATTACTGTTTTGATGACCTTATTTACTGAGAAAGGTTTTTGTTGTCTGTAGAGGTTCATCTCAACCACCCAGGTGGTATGACAACTGAAGAAAGTGGAATTCAACAACCTGTCTTGAATAGAGTTTTGAAATCTCTAACTCCAGTGAGTTGGATTCAGATTTCTTCAGTAGGGCTGAAACCGACGATTATTTTCACTGTTGATTAATCTGTCGATTAATTTTCTCAATTAATCGATTAGTTGTTTGGTCTATAAAAAATGTGAAAATGGTGAGAAATGTTGATCAGTGTTTCCCAAAGCCCAAGATGACGTCCTCAAATGTCTTGTTTTTTTCCACAACTCAAAGATATTCAGTTTACTGTCATAGAGGAATGAAGAAACTAAAAAATATCCACATTTAAGAAGCTGCAATCAGAGAATTTGTATGACTTATGACTCAAACCGATTATTCAAAATAGCTGGCGATTAATTTAATAGTTGACAACTAATCAATTAATCTTCCGCAGCTCTATTCTCTAGACAACACTTTAAATTGTTTATGTGCAATTGAACCTTGCTTTAAAAAAAAAGAAAAGATGACCTTAATAACATTTCATACATTTTTGATAGCCCGCAGTGAAGAGAATGTTCAAAGTTAACAAGCAGCCAACGTCTTGAGTCAAACCCAGGATGTCACAGGTATGTCATGCACCTTAGTGCACCTGAAACTTTGGCCACATGGAGGGGAGGACATACAACAATGGTCTCTGGCCAGATTTGAACTCTGCAGCAGAATTTAGGATGTGCATTTGATTACTAGGCAACAGGACATCCCTGCATAGATAATGCATAAAGCAATTGAAAGATTACATTATCTTTAGGGGTTAAGAAAGTCATCTCCACTCTGTTGAGTCAACTCAAAAGAAATGATATTGTTGAGATTTGAAGCTTAGAACAGAGCTTATGTTATAGTGTGTCGTCCTTCACTGCTACTGTACACCTGCAGAGTGAGGATGTGGTTTTTAAGGTCCACAGGAAGCTGTGTCTGCAGGGAAATCAGTTCTATCATTGTATATGGCTTGTTCACTCATACAGTACTACTAACAAGCTAAGCCCTCTTTAATAACACTTGCTGTGCTGCTGTGCTCTCGTGTGCATCAGACTGCATGTCTCAGGATTTGTCCTGATCAGATGTTGGGCAGCAGACACTGCTGTGCAGCAACCAACACACCAATTTAGGGGAGTAAGCTAGTATTCATGATTCAGTATTTTCATATTCTGGATTAACCTCTAGATATTTGGGCATTGTCAGATTAAGGATGTCAGGGTAAATGACACACAGGCATTATCAAAACTAGCACTATTGGGTGCAACATTTCTGCAATTTAGGGGTCATGTTTTTCCACCCACTTGCAGTGATTTTCAAACCGGTTTATGTATCACATGTACAGATGACCACACGCGCAAACTGAAGTCTCTTGGCTTTCTGATGGATGACTCAGTTTCCCATACACTAAATTGCAGAGTTCCTGCCAAGTCGTTTTGTCTACCATGTGCTGGTATGGCCTACATGCCTCACAAAGCCACATGTCTTTCATGTGCCAAACAGAGAGCAAGCAGAGACATGAGGGCTCATTTAGAGCGGCCTGTTTCAGCTTTCTGTGGGCTAAAGCCACTTTAGAGGTCTGTGTGAGTACAACAGAGAGTGTGGGGGGGAGAGTAGCTGCCAGGGGCCCCTACAGACCAAAAAGCATCCACGGTGCATCCTGCTGGGAGCTGAGAAGAAGCAGCAGCAGCTCCAGCTGCAGTAGTGATGGATTGGAGAGAGTGGGGTGAAGACAATTTTTTGCGGGTTCCATATTACTGTATGAAGAACAGGGAACTCATGGGTATACTGTACACTCTGAATGATTTTTTTGTCACTTTTTCAAGCACCCCCTATCTTTCTATGTCTCAGATTATGTTTCTTCCCTCTCTTTTCCTGTACTTCCCTAGATAGCTGGACAGACACTGACAACTAAAAGCCACTGCAGGAGCGTAACATAGTGTAATGTGTAGACATTGTCAGGTTCTGCTTGTGTTTTCTCCAATCTCAGCCCAAGTGGTTTGACACACTGGGCTCTTTGGACCAATATTGGACGCTATTTTGGTTGAATATGTCTGCTTTCATCAGAAACGTTATAGTAGCAGTCCTTCATTTGTCTCTGGTTTGACTTGCATCAAGCAGCTAAACTAAGTGCTAAACGATGGCAGCCCTAAACATGGCACCTATGACATTTAAAGTAGTCTCAAACAATTGTATTTAACTGAAGTAATCCATATTGACTGTATGAAATCAAACTGAGTTGAGTCAACCGATCAATGCCTTTATGCCTTTTTAGACAGTAGAGTTGGAAAGATTAGAAGAGAGGCGGGATAACATGCATGCACCTCAGCCAACTGAGCTACCAGGAGGCTTCAGTCCAGTATCCGTGTTAAAGCACAGGGCAGGGGGGCCTTGTTTCCTGAATAAAGCATCACAGCAGCTGGCAGAGCAGACTGCAGTCCTCTGTTGTCATATCATACTGACCAGGGACACCGATTTCTCAGAAGCCATCTGTCTGTGTCTGCTAGTGGTCACTGGGAGCTGTGCACACCATGATTCCCTTCGCCCAGCGTGTGTTGACTTATTTAAGCAAAAGATGGGTTCCTGCATTCACAGAGTCCTGGGTAACTACACGTTAGGTGTGACAGAGAAGGTAACACACACAATTATAAGTGGGAGACGATCACCTGCACCCATCTACCACTCTTTCCCCTCCCTGCATCCTTCTGTTAGATCATTGTGTGGGTGTATCCATCATTTTCCCACCAGCCATCTGCTAGCCGGCCCAGACTGGGTCAGAGGGGATGTGTCGCCACACGTCGCCCTCAGCCTGCTGCAGCACAGCGCGCTGCTGAATCCTTATCGATGAGACTCAGCGTGGTCATGCAGCAGGAGGGGTTGCCGACAAGAATACGTGTTATCTAAGTCGGACAGTGAGTTATTATAGAGATCACCTTTTTAACCTTAAGAACTACAACATGTGTAGTAAAAGAGCATTAAAGATGGCTGAGGAAATTGGAGGATTTAGAGGATTTGTTATAATTCATTACGGTCAAGAAATCCTTTAGCAGGTTTCGAGAGTTGACCGTGACTTATTATTACACAGTGAGGAGGCGGTGCATGAAAAATTGGCTTACTTATTTACACAAAAGCCAATGTCCATTTTTTGCCACAAATGTCTCATTTAATTCTTACAAACCCTTTGAAACTAGCTCCTACAACAAGTACACTATGCCGATGTGTGTTGGCAAGCATATCTGCATGAGAGATGAGTATTGCAGGCCTTGTCAGCAGTATTCACTGCCTGCTTTTCTCTGTTCTTTTTTTTTTTTTTTTAAACGTTTTATTTAAGCAGCATATGTCTAAGCCCCAATGTGACACCGTCATGCTTCAACTTTGGCCAAATGTCACACTTCAGTGCCCCTCTGATTAGCGCTGAAGTGTGATCTTTGAGCAAAAATGAACTCTCTAACCCCCTCATTACATACATTTCTATTTCCACCCCTGCCGTGCAGAAAGTCTGTGCACACCACTGCTTGTCAGAGTCCGGCATTAAGCAGCAGAGAAAGGTGTGATGGAGTTGGGAAAAGAACATCTGCCTTCATATTCTTCATATGCTAGTACCAGGCCACCAATGTGATATGTTTCTTCAGTGAAGCTGCTCCGAGGCCGGAAGTAAAAGTGTGGAGAGGTTCTGGGCAGCGTCGAGGTGTGAATTGATGTCAATGTGTTAATAAGGAGCAGGACCATGCTAATGTCAGCACATTTCTTTGCTGGTTAAAATAAATAATACAATAGCGGGATTCAAACAGTAGTACAACCCTTCCTGGGAGATCTGAGACCTCCCATGTGAACTTTTGTCTGTGTGTGTGTGTGTGTGTGTGTGTGTGTGTGTGTGTGTGTGTGTGTTTGTTTGGGGGGAGGGGGGGTCCAGCTGTAATGTACAACACCAGGTGTGTCAGAGGATGAAGACACTAAAGTGTTCTGTCAGTCAGCATTGGGAGCTCTGTCACATCGAGGTGAGACATCTGTCTCAGACACAGGGGGCAACTGTGCTTTCTCTCTAGTTGCCTGGATGACCACATATAATGTTGAGCCAGTATAGCACAAGACACGGCTCGGTTAAGGGAGCATACCATCATAGGTTGGCCGTCAGAGCGATTTCCCTGTGCTGTGAGGCTGCAGTATACTATACAGTGGACAATTAATAGATTCAGTTTAGGAGTGTATGGCTTTGGTGAATCTTCACAAAACAAAAAAGGGCAAGTAGCTACACCTTCTACTATTAATCCAATTTAGGAACTACAGAGGAATTACAGATTGTCTCAACAGAAGAAGTGCATTATCTTGGCTGAAAAATGTCTGTCATGCTGTAACGTGTTAGTAACACAAATCTGTTGTCTGCTTCACTAACAATTATAAAGATATGTATTCTACATGAGATGCAATCAAATTTGCTAAAACACAGATTGTCCAAAAATAAAATGTTCCATTTCTGGGTTTTACGTTGCTGGTCTTATCTCTCTACTAGTAGCAAAAGAGGGAACTGAGTCAGGGTGTCTGACTCAGACAGACTGAATGAGAGAGGGAGAGAAGGTTAAAAGTGTCAGAGTGTCTGAGGGCTTCACTATGAAGCAGTCTGAAGGAGTGAGAGAGAAGTAAGGGAGAGGTACATATAAAGAGAGGAGGAGTAAAGCATGTCCTGTTCAAACAGACAAGCCAGACAGACCCGCAGAGCTGTTACGGAGATGTGAGAGAGACAGGAGAGTCGTCAAACAGCATGGCTATATTTACCCGCTGCTCCTCGCCTTCATGACAGAGCGCACTCGTCTCATGGTCTCCTGGAAGTTTATGGACCTCTAGTTGTTTGCTTTGCCCGGTTAGTTGTCTTTATCAAGGTAACAGGCCCACATGGCGGAGAATGGCGGCCTCACTGTGCCGGCCAGGAGCTACAGCCGCTTCTCCTGCAAAAACTACAAACTGGTAAGAAACCAGTGAGAGAAGGCAGGGCTTAATGTAGTGAGGGCTTAAGAAGGTGTCATTCATGCATTTCTGCTTAGGCTATACCTGTTGATAAACTAAGAAGGGTTTTTCTTTGCTGTAATGTTTTTTTTGTTTTGTTTTTTGAGCAGCCATGACGTGAACTGACAGTAACACAAAGGAAACCATTCACAGTGAAGAATCTCCTGTAGTGTATCTACCACAGACATTAACCGTGACGAACTTGGGAGTGATGAGAGAAACAGACATAAGAAGAAGGGTCAGCTTGAAATAGAAACGTCAGGGTTAGAGCCAGATCTCCAGGAGCAGCCGGGAATTATTTTAGAAGCCCCCTGACAGAGAGGCAGGTAACAGACGCTGTGAGTTGAACAAACACATTAAAGCTTACTGTTGTGATTTGCTCCTACCTCGTAAACCCCTGGATATCCTAAACATGGTCAGTGGAAGAGGCTCCACACTTCACGTTCAAAGGTAGATTTCCTTTGAAAAGGTAGAAGAAAGCACTGTTATCCGAGCATGTCTTCTGTAGAGTCAGCACTGTGCCATTACCTGAGTTATAACGAGAGCTGTTTAAGTCCTGGCTCCCTATGAAAGCTTCTCTTGAGAGATAGCACTTTATAGCAGCTTTGGCCCCGCCGTATTCTCTTTATAGTTCTTGCTCATGTCGGTAGATTAGTTCATAATGGCGTGTTAAGTGCAGCGCTTTTCAGGTTGCCTACTGAACCCTGAAAGTAATGAGGCTAATAGTCCTGAAGTTATCAACATAATTGTTTCTGGAAAGCTGTGTGCCATCAACGTATGTGAGAACTGAACTGTGCTTCCATAGACAGACCTGAGGTTTTGTGTTCCTTTTGTTATGTGAAAAAATTCTGTCACTGCTTTGTGATTTTTCTGCTTGAACATCAAAGGAAAGACTAAATTGTCCTCGACAAGTTGAGAAAATCCAGCCTCTCAGTTATGAAACTGTATTAAAACCCACTGGATGAATGAAAAATGCATCATCATCATTATCATCATCAAGCTAAACATACACGGACCAACGGTGTTGAGCAAACAAATTCAACATATGGCTGCTGTCACAGGAACAAATAGTGGATTCTGTTTTTGTGATTTTCATTCATTTACCTAAATGAAGCGCTTAGGTGGTCAGCAGGTTAAGCAAATAGGTTCCTTCTGGATCTCGTGGAGTTGTTCTGTAATACTTGCACACCAAACCGACTCAATTTAAATTGATTTCTCCAAAATATTTTGACCAATTCATTTTTGTTAATTTGAAAAGAAATGTGTATTTCATTGTCAATTATTTTCTCTAATAATCGATTAGTTGTTTGGTCTATAAAATGCCAGAAAATTGTGAAAAAATATCATTTATCATTTCCCAATGCCCAAGATAACATCCTCAAATGTCTTGTTTTGTCCACAACTCAAAGATATTCTATAACTGTCAAAGAGGTGGAATAAACAAGAAAATATTCACATTTACACAGCTGGAATTTAGAGAATTTTGACTTTTGACACAGAAAACATGACTAAGATTAATAGATTATTAAAATACTTGGCGATTAGTTTAATAGTTGATAATTAATCAAGTAATCAATTATTCTTTGCAGCTCTACATAATATGTAAAAAGTTCTATTGCGAGTGAAAATACGTTTTTGTAGGAACTCAGGAATGTCCTGTTTGTGGGCATTTCTGAAGCTTCTATTATATATATTATATGAATACTTCTATAGCCATGAAGTTGAAAAGACAAGAAATCATAGTTACAAGGAACTTGATTTGTGCAGATTAAGGCTTGCTAAATATTTTACAGATTGTGATTATTTTTACATAAAAAAAGTGTTGTGGGAAAGTTTGGCTAGCATTTTTCCAGTTTAACCATTTTTTGTAGTGGTTTTGAAAAAAAAGGCAAGATTTACAGAGTGAAAATAGTCTAAAGCCAACAGGACAAATTAAAAATTCCACCAACATTGGCCTAAAACCTAATGCAAGTGTGTGTGCCAACATCACTGCAGTGTTTGCTTAGCAAGCACTGAACAAATCAGTCAGTGCAAACAACAGAGATGTAATGCAATGGAGTTGTAACAGCTGAGTGACAGTTTCATACTGTAGACACTTAAACACACAAACACACACATTGAAGTACTAAGAAGTACTACAGCACATCTGCTTCGCTCCTCCTACTGTATAATCACCCTTCGTCATGATATGTCGTGACATTTGCTAAACTTAATGCCTCTGCATCTGCAGCTGAGCCATCTGCGGCCAGAACAGAAAACTCACTTTTCACTCCTTCAACTCAAGGGTAATCTCCCAGTAGGATGCCCTGGCTGCCCTCGCCCTCCCTCCGCCCAGGCTGACCCGGCGCTGCGGGGATGGCCTGTATGCGGTCATGACCTTCTGTAGGCATCGCACACCGGCCTGGTGACTCAGCAAGCAGAGGCAGCGGGGATGCTGGATGTGAAGCATATTTGTGTGTTTGTGTGAGAGAGAGAAAAGAGGCAGCTGTCTGAATAAGTGACTCATCGCTGCTTGTCATAGGCTTTGAACCGCTGATTCTGTGTCTCTTTTTAAGGCTTAAATTGGACATTATTATGTGAATATGCACTTGGGTCCAGGCTTTCATGCAATACGTGACAAAGCATGGTCGGTTGTTTTTCTTCGATCCAATCCGTTCAGATCTAATGTCACAATGTCAATTTACTCTAGATAGCCTCAGCCCACTGTGTGCAGAGTTTTAGAGCGCTTACTGCAGGCTATTATTCTTTTATTTGGATCCCTTTAGTCTTTCTGTGGTCCATACAAGATAACACATTTAAATAAACAGCTAATATATAGAAATCACACAGTATAAATGAAACAAGCAGGCAAAACATAAAAATCAAGAATTAAGTGAACAAAAATAAAGTAATTCAGTGTGGTAAGTGTTTACAATGTTTACAAAGCTGATTTTTGTCTATTTTGCAGCTGTTGACATCTATAGTTGTCTATGGGGTCTAAGTCTCTGACAGTGTGAATGAGTCACTGTCATGTTGCTTTCTCTGGTGACAGGAATGTCCCTGACATAAATTTACAGCTCCTAAAAAAAGACCCTCAATCCCACGAGTCGAGGGCCGGGATTATTGGGAGTTTCTGGGAATGGAGGGATTTTCCCTCTTGGAAAATGTATCTGTTGAACATTAGACTCGTTGATATGGATCACTCAGTGTTAACATATGGATGTGAGTGATGCCGTGGAGCGCTGTGTAACGATTAGGAGTGAGGCCTTGGCATGCTTATTATTTTTTTTGTATCCTGTTTACAACTGTTAAAGAGTCATCAGTGGCTGAAACCGATCCCAGTATGCAATAAGCCCAAATGCAGGGGTACACTCTTTTATTTAATACTTCATTTTGAGGAATCTAAACTTGTTTTTGTACAAAAGCCTTTTGTCATTGAGCCAAATTAGCCAAACTTGCAGCAGTGCTTAATGTTGCCTTGACACAAGCAGCCATACAACAATTGTGCCTAAATAAAATCCCATCTAAACTGAGTCCCAAATTAGATCAGGAAACATCTGATCACAGAATAAGTAAAGAAAGATTAAGAATCTAAGAAGTCTAACTTTTGATACTCGATGCTTCAGACACGTTTCCTTTGGCACAATAAAAGCATTGATGTTTAATAGCCAACTCTACGCAGAAAGGGCCTGACATTTTACTTTGCATGGACCGTCTGTTGAGGTAATAACGCCCACCACTTAGCCTCGACGTCTCCCTCTTATCCATTCGATAAATTCAATTTCAGACATAATCAAAAATATTGATTCATCAGTCATTTACAACCCTGGGGAGTTTTGATTAACTTTTTTATTCAATATGCAGAGTGCTTCTCTCTGATGTAGACACTGGGCTGAAGTCAGTGACACCTCATTCCTGTCTCATAGATATTGAGTCCATATGGAGTCAATACTCCTCTTCGCTAACCATGCATCTTATTAAAATCCCTCTCAGATCAGATGCCTGTTTCTCATCAGCCCCTCCTTCTCATCTCCTTCTCTTTCTGTGACCTTTCAGTTTTCAGATCACAGAAGCTACAATAATGGCGCGGTTAAACACACATGATCCAGATTAATGCACATTCAGCTTTTTTTTTTTATTTCAAATATTAACATGGTCTTTGATTTACATCTGACTGATGTAACATTTGGTTTTGTGGTGGGATGGACTTTAGTGCTAGTTATGTATCACTGGGGATGATTCCATTATTATTGGTTACAAATAATTCATTTCTAATATTTACATTCAGAGCGTTTTTTTCCTCTAGATAATTGTGCGTTCCATTTACCTCAGCACTCGGAAGCCGAAGCTGGGAATGACGTCACACCCGAGTTGAATGCGTTCCATTTACAAGTCGGATTTCCATTGTTTTCATTAGCTGTGGCCAGGTTAGCCATTGTTAGCAATGCCATTTTATAACAACGCATTACGCTGTTTTTTGTGTATACAAACAGCGTAACATGTCCACAGATAGAAGATGGACAGGACTGTGTGCACGACTGATTTAGTGAGACACAAATAACACAGAAGTGCTTATAACTGTATGTTACTAAAGCTTTCACTACTGTTGAGGCATGGAGCAGTCATGTTGGATTTGACCTCGGAAAATCCAAGTTCCAAGTACAAATGGAACGCACTATAAGCATGTAGCCAGACCATACTCGAGCACTGACACAGCAAGCTAGGTCTGCAATGCGAGACTATGTGAAATAGCCTATGACATAAGTTAAATGGTTTTAAATTGTAGTCCCGACCAACTAATCACAGTAGTTTGTAAGTATAGCAGGTCAGACAAAGCTTGTTGTTTTTGACCACAAGGGGGCAGAAGAACTCCACGCACAGCCTTATACAGTTGGTATAGCTAACGCGTTAGCTAACAGTTGCCTATTTACACATTCAGCAGGCACAGAGCAACACACAGTTTTCACTTCTGTTCAGTGGATGAATGAAAGTCCAATATTCACACTCCTTTCATATCTATTTTGGTCTCCACCAAGTTCTGAGAAAAATATCTGGGTCCTTAGCTGCTAAACGCTTCACTTTCTTCACCAGCTGCGTTAGCTGCTAACCTAACCAGCTAGATGCTAATGTTAGTTGCTAACAGTCTGCGTGCTGTTTGTTGCTGGGCAGGTAGTGTAGCCTACAGTGGGTATATCGGAACTTGTTTTCTGAAATGGAAATGAGGTTGTTGAGAGAGGTGAGATGTAGGCATGGGCTGGTGTGAGATTCTGACGGTATAATAACTTTCAGCCAAAATATCAGGGTTTCACGGTACTGAGGTATTGCAATTACAGCTTTAAAATGTATTATTTTGAAATGTCTGGGTAAAAAACACAACTTTGTTTTTCTTCCATTGAACACAAACACTGCCACTGGGAGAGGGATTTCTAAACTGCACTTTGTGTTCTTGACGATTCAAAAAAAACAGCTCATACTGCTGTGGTTGTGGTTTTGAAACCGTGACTTTTTCAAACCGCGGTATACCTTGAAACCGGTAACAGGCCCCATGCCTAGTGAGACATGACCATACAGTAAATCTGTCATAAAACTAAAACAATGAGCTAGAAGGAGCTTGAAAGGTTAGTCAGGCTGCAGAGTGGGTGATGCTGCTGTGAAATTGTACTGCAATCAGGCCTTCCGTAGTAGACATAATTTGATTTACTCTTAATATATAAAATACTGGTTTTTTTTTACTTTTAAGATCTTGTATGAAGATTTATATGGCCATCTCTAGATCACAGTGCTAAAATGTGTCACCCCTGCATATCTCCTCTTACAATACCTGAGATCTCACATTCAAAGTTTGGAGCTTATGTTTTGGCTGAGACGAAGACATCAGAGACACAAAATGTGTTTTGAAAAGTAACATTTTCAGGACTTAAAAGGCAACTTGTTGTGACTTGTCCACTTCCATTTTTCTTTCCTCCCACAACCCCCCCATGCCTTACCCTCAGGCTGTTTGACCCCCCTCTAGTTTCTACCTCTGTGACTGACAGCTACCCATTTCACCTCGATTTTAATTACACTCCAACCCCTCAATTTACCTGCCAGAAACTACTTCAAAGGAAGCTTACACACACACAAAAGCTCCTAAACATTGCACTTCCTATTCCCCATGACCAGCTGAGTGTGTGAATTGAAAGGATAGAGCCTAATCCGGCAGTTTGAAAGGTTTTTTAGTTCCGTGTGTCACTCAAGAGTCTTTTTATAACTGCGTTTGTGTTTGGGTATGCAGCCTGTGTGATTTTAAAAGTCGCTCAGAGGCTCTTTGTGTTTAATGTGTGGTCGTGTACTCTCATAAACCTTTTGCATTTGAGCTTTGGCGTAAAGAGAAGTATATGTTTGTGCTTGTGTGTGTGCCTTTGAAGTGCACACACCTGTTGTATGCCATCACGAGAGCAGTGATTCACACGATGAGTAGCATGGCAGAAAAGCTCCCAGTCTGTTTATAGTGCAAACACAAAGACACAAGGGTCAGAACCGTGTCACACACCTCACCGTGCATGTTGCGCGTCCGTGTTTGTGTGTGCACTCATTCAGTACTAATAGATGCACTTGGATTTCACAGTGATTCTTGAGAAAGTTTAAATGCACAGTAGAAAGCAGGTTACCGACAGAAATAAGTTACACAGGAAATCCAACAACACTTTCATACGAATTATATTGGCACCCTGGTAACTCCTGGTTACTGTACAATTTGTGCATGCAGCAAAGTTACAAGGTTCATTTATTAGCCATTTTTCAACACAGGGTAGCACAATGCAATGCAAGTTTTAGTCCCTTTACAAGACTTTGGTTTATAGTGTGAATGAGGTCAGTAATCACATTTCTCCCCTACCTTTGACCTTATTTGGAGCCAAGAGCTTACTTGTTTTAAGAGTATTGTAAGTGAGTGTTTGTTTCCCCGTACAGTGCAAATATGTCTGAATTTTACAAATAATGTTCAGTTGTGGAAAAAAGACATATTTAGACAAATAGATTCTACTTTCAGTTACTCTGCCTCTGGATTTCATGATTTTGAATATAAGGATTCATCACTATGAGTAATGAGTATTTGTTTTATCCCGCAGTACTGCTGTCACGGTGATACGTTCCCTTCATGCATATTCGTACATAAAAGAAGCAGGAAACTGATAACACGTGTATGGCCAAATAATTTCTCCAGGAGAAATCCATCCTTAAAAAGACAGATTTCTCTTTTACATGACACTAAAGCGATATGATTGATGCAGAAAGCAGACAGTAATCTGGTTGCTTAAACATACTCATCGTCACTCCTCCACTGTCATATTTTTCTCCTGACTGGTATACCAGTTTTTGGGTTTGTGTGAAAACGAGAGAGAGACATACTGTGTAGGGGGAGAGGTGTCTTTATTTAGCCGAGCTGTCGCATGCATTTCAGATCCCTGTAGGGGACAAAACTGCTCTGAAGATGCACTTGTTAAACAGACAAGCCCTGACAATGATACAAATCAAGATAGATTCACGAGGTATCGGTATCTCAAAAATAACTTCTTCTTCATTAGAAATAATGTTCTGTGCCACTTCACTTTAACCTTTTGTATGCCTTTTTTATTATCTCACTAGAAATAGAAACTCACTTCTCTCGATGAGAGAGAGATGGATTAAGGGAGAAAGAGTTTGGCGACTAATTATGAGGGAAGCTATTCAGATTATTCAGATGCTTGCTCTGCCCCCCTCCTCTCCTCCCCCCCCAGGCAGTGAAGGGTCTTTTCTGTCCCCAGAGAGTGATGTCAGCATGGCCCATTGAAAACAGCCGCCGTGCGCTGCGAGATGAATGCCCTGGCTGAGCACAATGGCCCCAATTTGAATACCACGCGGATATATGCCAGATCGGAGCCCCAACAAAAGAAAGAGGGCTACTCTGCTCCCATTCAACCATGTTGTTATTTTATTAGAGTCGTAAATTTGCTTCAACCATTTATACCTTTTGTAGTTTTCAAGTGTTTATGGAGTTTGAAACACGTGGACGTCCTGATGGGGTTGCCCTCTGTTTTGGACTGGGTTTTATTTTTGTTGGCTCATAACTGAGCGCCGTGGTTTGTGTTTGTGTCTGACCGCAGATCTACACGGACTGGGCCAACCACTACCTTGCCAAGTCAGGACACAAGCGCCTGATCAAGGACCTGCAAACAGACGTCGCAGACGGAGTGCTGCTGGCTGAGATCATACAGGTCGTAGGTAAGGAAAACACACTTTTGATTCAAACATCTGCAAAAGAAAGCCAGCTCTGATCTTGTGGTCGCTGAAAAAAAGTAATAGACATCATTAGTTACATCTGAAGATATGACTGACCTTTACCAAACATGTCGTTGCTATTTATTATAAACAGAGGCACATCATCATCCAATAAGAAACTTTTCTTTTGCAAGAGAGTCGATGTCACAGAATGAAACTCTATTATCAGATGTAAAAATAACAATATCAGTATGAATCATACAAAGAGTTTATTTACCCCTGCACAATTGAATCATTTTCTTCCGTGAGGTGCAGATAGATTTAGGACAAAACACTATTATAGAAGTTAAAACCCATCTATTTCTATCTTTCTATCTTTCTATCTATCTATTTTAGGTTTGCTCTGAGGCTTATGAGTGAACTTGAAGAAGTTTGAATAATTGTAGCTCCAAACAGTTTCTTATCTCGTTCAAAAACAAAGAAAAACACATGGCGATCTGGTGTGTTGTGAGATTTATAATTCTTTAGTAAGATAATATAAGATAATCCTTAGCGGGGAAATTTGAAAAAGTGTGAATGTCTAACAGAAACATGTCCTTAGAACAAATTGCAGACAGAACAAATATATAACTACTATATCTGAACACAAAATAAGGAAAGAAAATATGAAAGAAGCCCATTGAAATAATGAGCAAATTTCTGAAGTAACCTGTAAGATGTCTTCTTCTACATGTTAATTACAGTCCCTCCCTTGTTGGTGAAATGTGTTCATCAACTTTTCAGAACCTAATGAAACTAATCTCATTTTCACATTGACCAACATGCATTTCAGGCTTGATTCACTTGTGTCTCAAAGTGTCTCATGAAGGGAATAGGAATGTTTTCAACAGAAAACACATGACAGCAGAACTATGAAGATGTTCATCATAGCGTGGGCTGTGAAAGTGGGCTGTTCCTCTGTGTTTTTGACCCTCGCCCTGTGTCTGTGTCATCGTCAGTCTTGTCATTTCGTCCGGCCGTGCTCAGCCTGTCATTTAATGCGCCGACAGCCTTGAGGCTGAAACATGCTGACACCAGCTGACCAGTGACTCAGCATGTCACTGACTCTGTCTGCTCCCAGCTCTTCCCCCGACGTCTCTGACCCAGATTTATACTTCCTATGCTCCGTTCGGCTTCATCCTGCACAGAGAGAAGTCTCACTGTTCTCACACTGTTTTTTTTTTTTTTTTTTTTAGAGTTGGGTCAGGCTTGGGGCATTTTATACACTGCATGTGAAGTATTGTACATCACATGCTTGAGAGCATCCTTCTCTCATACCATCACTTCCCACACTGGCTCCAGCTTCCTGCCTTCATGTTGGCTGCTTAAGTTATTCTGATTATTCAGAATCAGGTTTAAAGGTCCTGTGACATGCTGCTTTTTGGATGCTTTTATATAGGCATCAGTGGTCCCCTAATACTGTATCTGAAGTCTTTTCCCCGAAATTCAGCCTTGGTGCAGAATTACAGCCACTAGAGCCAGTCCCACAATGAGCTTTCCTTAGGATGTGCCATTTCTGTGTCTGTAGCTTTAAATGCTATTGAGGAGGAGAGAGGGGGGGCAAGGTGGAGGGTGGGGATGTGGCCTTGACCAACTGCCATGCTTCGCTCGTTTGCAAGCCATGATATCTTTCTCATGGGCGGGCCAAATTCTCTGGGCGGGCAAAGCAGAGAAAGGGGAGGTAACCTTTCCCCTTGTGACGCCATATAGGGGCCCATCTGAGCTTTTATTTTCTCAAAGGCAGAGCAGGATACCCAGGGCTTGGTTTACACCTATCACCATTTCTAGCCACTGGGGGACCATAGGCAGGCTGGGGGAACTCATATTAATGTTAAAAAAACCTCATGAAGTGAAATTGTCATGCCATGGGACCTTTAATGGCAAAGTACCGTAAGTGAGTTGATTCTGGCTTTTTCCAGGGGTGTAGTCGCTTCAACTACAGTAACAGTCAAACCTGCACACCTGTATGAGGACTGTAGAGTAACTGAGCTTGTTGTAGTGGAATATAGTTAGCCCTTCCCTGATATACTACAGGAACTAAACCCACAAAGTAAAAGCCAATTGTTTTCTGGTTATTTTTGTCCTTTAATATGGAACTAAATTGAGGTAGTCTGTCTTGCTAGCTTGTGTTTGTCCAGTCATGGACCTGGCATACTTCACCAGTACTGAACCTGGTTATTCCTGAACCCTCAGAGTTCCTCCTTCTCAGAGGAGACTTTTTTAACCTCATAGTAAAACTGTAATACGTTTTTATCGGTCACAGTGCAGGTAAACTTCTGAGTTCTGTGTTCCTGCAAACGTTCCTGTGGTTGAAAAGTGCCACAACATCATGATCCCCTTCATCCAGGATTATATGTATTCTCACAACATCAAGCCTACTTACAATATTTACACTCCGACAGCTGACCACGGCGGCTCTGCTCTCATAATAAAGCAACACGAGCCAGAGTCATCTATTCACCTGTTCTGCCTGCCCTGCTGCCTCCTGTCTACAGGGAAACAAACTCACACCACATAATCGCTGGTGAAACCGGAGCAGGCTGCCGGTGTGAGAACTGCCATACTGGGACCGGATGTGGCACCTGTTAAGCTATTTGACCAATGCAAATTTAAGGTCAGGACTTTGGAAGAGGAAAAACCTCCAGATCAAGGACATCGGTCCTCTTACGAACTGTCCTTGAGGCAACCGTTAGCATTAGGGTTAGGGTTAGATCTAGGATCACATCTGTGACCTTTTAAGATATTCTACTTGTGTCCTCAGCTCCAAGTCTTGGGATACTCTGCTCTTCTAAAAGAAGCCTTTATACAGTCTGGCTTCTGGTCTGTAAGCTGTTGCTGTGCACAAGCCAACCAGGCAAAATGTGTCTACTTATTTTGGGAGCATTTAATGTGTCTCAAAATCACAGAGTAGCTGTCTCTTGTGGGTGTCACCACAGTGTGTAAAGTTTTGCAGGAAGCAGCCCAACCATAGCCAACAGTAGCAGTGTTAAATCATCGATAATGTATAATATGCTATCTGACAGACCTTTGCTAATATAAAGTATTCATCATGAAGCCTTTTTGTTTTGATTTAAAGTTTGTTAGGGATCATCAAAACCTCTAACAACTCCTCTTCACGTCATTATTTTAGTGATGTCCCAGTCAATAGACATGTTTTTTATACGGCGCAGGGAAAGCGGCAACTACTGCTTGTCAGCTTTTCTTACACTTTTTGATTGAGTCGAGCAAACCGATTACAGTTAGAGTTCCAGTCAAAAGTTATTTTACAGAAGAAAAATAAAGTGAACGCATCTACCCTCCAATTGGCCATCACTACACTCCATTATTGGTCATTTGCATTAAGTTCACCAATATCTTTGTTTGCTTTACAAACAGTGTTTGTTAAAACTATTAAAGACATCTTTTAAAGCAGTGGTTTCCAGCCTGAAGTTCTCCAACCCAAAGTTTTTTTTTGTTTTTTTGTTCTTTTAACTGGATAGTTTAACCGTTTATTCCTCAAAACTTTAAACATTAATAAACTTAAATCAATTGAAAATTAAACCAGTGAAAAGAAAATCCCTGTTTGGTTGAACTACTGACAATACGTGGACATAATGCAACCTGTGATGAGGAGTCACAAGGGGTTTGAAGGGGTCACAATCTGAAATGCTTGGGAACCATAAAGCCTGGCCGTGAGCGTCTATTGAGTCCTGTGTCTACAGGACACATTTAAAAACACTGGGCCCTATTTTAACGATCTAAGCACACGGCGTGAAGCGTCTGGCGCAGGTGCGTTTAGGGCTTGTACAAATCCAATTTCGCTAGTTTAGCGGTGGAAAAAGGGTCCGTACGCCAGGCGCATGGTTCAAAAGGGTTGTACTTTGTGTCTTAATTAATCATAGGGTTTTTTGGGGCGTAACATGCAATAAACCAATCAGTGTCATCTCCCATTCCCTTTAAAAGCCAGGCATGTTTGTACCTTGGCACATTGCTATTATGATGGCAGATTTGCTAAGCAGGAAGGAGAGATTTTCAGGAGAAGAAACTGATCTGCTTGTGCGTGAAGGTAAAGCACCAGTAACCATAATAACATGCAATATAAAATATATAGACGTACACAATAATACTATTTCACATTGTAATATTTTGCGCTGTTAAAATAACAATGAAATGCTGCATTACTGACTTTAGACCAGGTTTTTGTTGGTCAATGGCGTGATCACTTTCCGCTGCCTCAAGATAGCAATACGCCAAGAATGCACCTGAACACACCTCCCTGTAAGACCAGCACGCCCATGGGCGCAAAGATGGGCGCAGGTGCATTTGCTATTTAAAGGTGCTCTAAGCGATGTTGGGTGATGTCCCTTCTTGTTGACGTTCGAAGTATTGTCAAACAAAACAGAGGCCCCTCCCTCCTCCTCATCCCGTCCCCTCCCCCTCCCTTCCGTGCTTCCGCGCACTAACCCCCCAACCCCCACCCCCAAATCCTTCTTGTCGGTTATTGGCTGGAACGCTGTTTGTTATGTTTGGTGGTGCAGGTTGGCTAGTTTGTTTTTGTTGCCGTTTGTGGAGCCTGGGCTGTCTACAGTGAGCGCGTTTTTTTTTACAGTGTGTTCAGAGGACAGGCAGCTAGCGGATAGTGAGGAGATGTTTGCTGTATGTGACAAAAAATGTTGTAGCCTAAAAAACATGTGACATCGCTTAGAGCACCTTTAAACGACGTGGGCGCCTGACGGGAAATTAAACTAGCAAAGCCACTTGCGTCGGGCTTTGCGCTGCACTGTGCCGGGTGCAAGATAGGGCCCATTGTGTATTTACTCACCGGACAGAAAGAGGAGTATTATCTCACAGGGTAGGCGTTGCAGTGCATACTGTAGTCCTGAGGTGGAGCTACACTGTGGGCCCCACCGTGCCTCCTGATGCAGGAGGCCGTGCTGTTGGCACAGTTGTCAGCTGTGAGCTGACAATCGTGTCTCAGCTGCTGTGGGCTGGGCCTCTTAATAGATGGGAGGAATCTTTGACAACCGACACACACATACACACCCCCTTATAAAAAGAAGCAGCACAACACACACGGTCGGGCCCCCAGCGGCCCCGTTCCCATTTGCTTTGACCAGATAGCGTTTCATGTCTCAGCGGGAGGGGAGAGGAGGGTCGTCAAATTCAGCGGCATGAACACCTCTGCTCTCCTCACTCAGCCAGCAATCGTCTGGGACACACACACACTCAGGGATCTCGACTGGAAATAAAAGAGAGGATTACATTAACCGAACGCACCTAAAAATCAGTTTTCACAGTTTCTTTTCTCTTTCTCTGTCTCCTCTTTTTGTCTCTCCTCAGCTAATGAGAAGATTGGCGATATCAATGGCTGTCCCAAGAGCCGTTCTCAGATGGTAAGTGACCTTCTAAGCTTGTTTTGGCAGAACCGTTGTAAAATGTACCTCTGTGTGTGAACACTTCTCTGATGTCCCATCTCACCGACTCATGTGGCCCTCGCTGGGAGCTGCGGTGCAAAATTCACTGGTGAATAGCGAGTCCATTTATTTTTTACTTTCGTGGTCTTGTGGGCTGCCGTCCGTGAAACATCTGGCTCAGACTTCTGGCAGTTGGCGCTCAGTTGAAAGCATCGCAGGCTTTGGTTTTGGGGCCAGTTTTGCCTCATCTTATTACACTTGCAAAGGAGAGTGCATTCCTCTCATCTCCTGGAGTGAACACAGGCAGGGAGCATCAGCAGCGCATGACAAAGAAAATGTTTGTAGCCAGTTATGATGTGGTTTTGTCCACAGTGACATTTAGCAGATATGTAAGTGGGATTTCCTTTATAACGCTGCTGGTGGGATCTCTGTGTTTTCGCAGTTTTGTGTTCTCTGTGGGAAATGAGCCGACATTGCCCAGGGCAGGGCTGCCCACCGCTGAATGTGAAGGGTCGTAAATTGGGCCAGTATGCCAGCTGAGCAGGCTATTTCTGGCGACCAGCCAGACTACTGAAGCCTCTCAAAGCACCAGAAAGAGAGAGAGAGAGACGCCCATAGTTAACAACTGAGGAGGAGGTGGAAGCACAGCTGATCGCTCAACCCTTCCTCTTCATTGCAAACATAGACCCATATTACTATACTTGTGAGGACATCCTGGTGTTCAGATTGATTTCTAGTTTTGATAAGAATTGTAGAGTGCTCTGTGTTTTGATGTGGGTCTGTTTCTATGTTGTGGTGCTGATTAATGTCTTGGTAAGCTTTTTCTCCACCACAAAATTCTCCACCTTTGTGGTGGAGAAAAAACTTTGTAGATGATAAAGCCTCAAAGTACACCAGCCAGGATCCATTCTCAATTTAACATAACTGACAGTATAGAGCTAGAGCCTGAACCATGAAGCACGTTCATCATCTGGCCCTCAGTGAAGTCAGGTATTGCCCTTTTGGTTAACCTAACATTGGTCATCCTGGATAACCATGTTCACAAAGCTCAATTAACTATGGGTTTTCCCATGCGGCTACGAGCGTGTTAATGTGAAAGAGTCAGAGTTTTAATTACAAGCGACGTCATCAGAAACATGAATGAAGTACTTAATGGGAAATGAGATACCCATGGGAAAAGTTGGTTATAGCGACAGCAAAAGTTGAAGTTAAATGAGGTGAAATGGATATCATATAATCACACAAGCAGAATAGAATAAGAAGCTGTAGGAAGAAAAAAAAAGCAGGAATTCATACATATGTTAGTATAGAGTTGAGTATGTTTTTGATGATGAATAAGCTATTATGAATGTGTGATGCACAATGTTAAAAGTAATGTAAGACTGTTGGAGAGGAGAGAGGAAAAGAAAGGAGTTAATGCCTGATTAGGTCTACTGACCAAAATGTTGCATTCTTAAGAGACTTAATTAACTCGTGTGGATTATATCGCTAATAAAAGACAACAGAGCGTTTAGGTTTTTTTTTTATTTATCATCACAAGGCTTCATGTTATGCTGTTGGGAATTAAAGAAACTTTGCACAATTAAAATGCAGCTTTTAATTGCATTTTAAAAGCTGCATGCTGTTGGATGCTGTCCTCTCCTACTTCAATGCCTAACAAATCTATCTCTCTCTCTCCCTGACCCTGTCTTTCACTGGTTGAAGCCTGAAAATATTGTAAACAAATTAATAACATAACTATTTACACTGGTCGGACTGTTCAGGCTGGTCCTCATCCTCAACACGTGCCTTTTTCAGTCGCAGAAAATACTTTTCAATACTCATCTGGATTGAAGCAGCAAACATTCAGTGTAAGAGTAAAAAAATGACATAACATTATTTATAATGCGTTTATTTGATTCACAGCTACTACATATAGTGTTTTGACCTCGACAACCCAACTGCATTTTACCACAAACTTGCAACTAGTTAACTTTCTAAAGCAGGCGCAATTACTTGTTTGCTAAGAGTCGGGTCGGGACTCCAACATTAACACATTGTATTCAGAATATAAAATATTTTTATAGCACTTTTTAATGTGTGATTGTGTAAAAGTGTTTACAAGATAGAGACCAACCTTTCGTGAACTTGTGAATTTTGCTAGCCGTCTTCTCTCCTTTATGGAGACAGACGCTGTGTGCACGGAGGGAGGAGCTGTGTGTGTATGTGAGCGAGACGCAAGTGACAGAGAGACGGAGGAGAGCAGGGAAAGGAAATGCAGCTGAACGTGTTTTAAATAGCGTTTAAAAAAAAAAAAAAAAGAATAACAAAACGCAATGTGCGGTGGCCGGTGTTGATAGTGCGGCACACCACCAAACATTAGTCAATGTGTGGGAAACACTGTATATATATATATATATTGCTCTTAATTTCTTGTCACTTTATTGTAAAATCAGTGCTTTTGTCCATGTCGGAATCGTGTATTAATGATGACTCTATTTTTCCAGTGAGCTGCTCGGTCAGTAGTTGGGCAGGTTTTGATCTGATCGTCTGAAGTGAACATGCTCTAAGGAATGTTACAATGGGGATCTTCCCAAACTTTAAAGTGAGCCAGCTTCGTAATACCAGAAAGCCAGAAAAAAAATAGTTAAGTTCAAAATCACTTCAGAAATTCATGCACTAAGTCATATTAGAAATAGCTTAGCTCCCTCTCTACTTCCTGTCCCACTCACTCTCAATTAGGCCTTACCCATTAGCACTGATTACGCCCCCCAGTCGCTTGTAATTGAGCGTTTTGCACTCTTTGGTCTCAGTGGTCTGGGCGTCTCTCTGTGGTTTTGTTGTGCTGTTATCAACATCCTGTGTAGCCTCTCTCACATCCAGCCCCGCTGTCATCTGCAAACACAGCAGCTTTTTTTGTTTTTATTATTATTATTAAAGAGAAGAGAAAATTGCAGGATACTTCTGAGACAAATAAAGTGGTTCCAAATATATAATATGTCTGTGATTGTGTCTCAAATGTTCATAGATGGTGTGTCAGTCAAGAGGGACACAATAAATGATTTTTATAGTGTATATGTTGATTGGATAGTGGCTGTCAAAATCAGTTTTTTTGTGCCTGGATAAGCTTAGATGTTGCAGTGTGTGTTTGTGTCTGTAAGTATTTTTGATCGCGGGGTATAATCTCAAAGTAGGTTTGCAAAATCTGACGCACTCAAGCAATGCTAAGGGCAGGTGCAACCGCAGTCATTATGCAAATGTCTGCATTGTGGGTTGTTGTACTGTCAAAACAAACACACACAGGTCCTGAGAGTTTAGTTGGCAGCTGGGGTGGAGGAGTATGTGAGCCCACTTTTACTGCACTTGATTCCATTGCTTTCAAATCCCCAAAGCTTCCAAAGCTGCTGCCAATTACCACCACTTAACTTAACCTCCGTTTCTAAACGAATAAACATGGAAATGAGCTCCATCAGTGGAATAAACGGTAGCACTCTCACCTCACTCTCACAGTAGCTGATTAGCATGCTGGCTATCCAGGCTGGAGCGAGAGGCTGTTTTTACAACTGTCACATCCTCGTTAAATGGACCCCCATCGTCGGGTCATTCCTCTGCCACCCAGTCAGGCCTTTATGTGTGTGTGTGTGTGTGTGTGTGTGTGTGTGTGTGTGTGTGTGTGTGTGTGTGTATGAGTATGAGTGCTTGTTTGTTTGTGTGTGTCTGTCTGTGTGGCTCTAGCCCAGAGCGAGGGCGTTGAGTTGACACTGAGCTGTTAAAACCACACAGGATGCCATGCGCACACAGAGACACACAAACAAACATACACAGTGTGTCTCGTCCAAGCATCCCATGTTAAAGCAGCAGCTTCTGAATTAACCCTTGTGTTGTCTTGCCGTCGACCACGCAACTTTTTGTTTTTTCTGGGTCAAAATTTTAAATGAAAACTTTTTTTTCAACCTTTTCTTGTTCTTTTTCGATGTTTTTTCTGGGGGTTTTTTGTCACTATTTGACGTTTTCATCGATTTTTTTTCCAGCAAGTCTTTTGACGTTTTTGTCGATTTTTTTCCAGCAATTTTTTTATGTTTTTGTCGATTTTATTCCACGATATTTTTTTATGTTTTTGTTGATTTTTTTTCCCGCGTTTTAGAATTTTTTTCCAACATTTTTGTCACTTTTTTTCAACGTTCTTTTGTCTTTTTTTTTCTCAAATGCTATAAAATTAAATAAAACACCCAAATTCAATAAAAGTAGTGAACTGATCATTTATTTTACCTGTGAAGAGTAATGGTTGTATGGAACCATCCACGACAATTTGGTTGAAAGAAACCCACATTTCTGAAACTTTTAAAAAATGGGTCAAATTTGACCCGAGGACAACAGGAGGATTACGTAGATTTCACCTGCTAGTGCCTGGGGAATAAAACAAGGCTTTACAGAGATGTTTCTATTAACCAAACATTTCATCATCCTCATTTCGTTCAGTGCTATTCAGATCTGACTATGGATTTATTTACTTTATTTACTTGAGATACTATGGACCAACTTTTTGAACAAAATTTAGAGGGACTATTTCATTGGAAGAAAGAAGTTAAAATGAAAACTGGCAGCATGTTGTACCAGGACACTATTCCCTCAAAGAGATGTTGCTGTTGATTTCTTTAATGGAATATTGTCACGACAAATGTAAATCCTTTCACTTCTATTGTTTGAGGATTGAAGTTACGAATATTTCAAAACATTGACAAATAAAACCAAACTTTTCTGCCATTTATAAGTGAGACAATACATGTTTGTTTTTTTGTAATTTGGATGATCTGACCCTTTAAATAACATTATATCATGGGCCTCAGCAGATGAAATCTTAGACATGCTATACCTATATTTACATTAGAATTGATTGCATAATCCATTACATGTATTCACAATTTCATGAATAAGCCATGCAGTGATTTAGATAACATTTCTCTACTGGATATTGAGGAAGAAAACAATTGTTATTAAGAGTCTGGTTTTGTATTTGTTTAGGGTTTCAATCTGGACGTTGTTTCTTGGACACACTCTTGGGTTCAATTATTACCTGCATACATTATACCTTGTTTGCTGGACTGGTTTTTTCTCTCTAATCTGCCTATTGTCTGCTGCTGCAAAAGAGGGAGGGAAGGAGAGGTGGAGGAGGTAAACTGACAGATAGGTACAGTAGAAACCAGCAGGACCAGGTGTTTACGGGCTTGATGAAAAACGGAAGCATCAACAGTCACAGAGGAATGTTAAATGAGAATACAGCTCCTCCACTTCATGCCAGGCTCTTTGCTGAGACTCTGTGATTGTGCCTTTGTGTGTCAAACCAGCCTGACAATAGAGCGTTTCTATATCTTTCACCCAGTATTTCACCTTCAGGGTGCAGTGTCACTGAAACCTGCCACATAGTTTCTACCTGATCAGAACCCGGTACACAGTCGATTGTGCACAGTCTGTGTAGTTTTAGAGATCACAGATTCAGACTGGTGGGGTGATGGTTGCTTCTTTGATGCAGGTGAATGTTGTGGTTTTGTAGATGGTGAAGCTTTACGCAGGTAAGCAGGACAAGACCCAACCTTTATTAATGATTCAACGGGCTGGTAAATGTTTGATCAAAGGGAGCAGTACTGTGTGTGTGTGTGTGTGTGTGTGTGTGTGTGTGTCAGAGAAATCCCCAACTGCATCAGCTGGTCAGAACTCCGGTGATCACCACCACAGAGCAATCACAGTTACTGTTTCTAGGCAACCAAATATACCAAACCTCGTATCTTAATTTCAGACCTTTATCGGAATATTATCTAAGACCGTTTGTCTTCCACGTGAAGGCTGCTGAGCCCTGGGCAACAAATGAGCAGCATCTAAAGGAGGTGGACAAAATAAGAGAAACACTTGACTGATTAATGCAATCTAATACAACAGCGCTGCAACAAAAACTACCGCTGTGAAGCGTGTGTTAATTGTTTCATGAAACTATGATCAAATCATGCAAATCATGGTTCATGTTATTTTGTCCACCCCGTGTACATACACACAGACATACTGTGCTCGTTCGTTGCATAAGTAAGTCATATGTTGCAATAACAGATAGTCCATTCATAGGAGATATGACACAACAGTTTATTAATTATACAAAAAAGGATTCCAGAAACCTCAACCTCGGGAAAAATGTGACCTCTTTTAAATGAATACAAATTCACAAATGTATTCTGAGCAAGCAAAGACACCGCATTAGACAACAAATTAAATCAGCTTTGCCTTAATTATTTTTGCTCACAGTTCAGGGGGGATATATTTATGTAGCCCGAGGACATTTGTGTTTTTATTTATGAAAGCAGATAGTGTCAGCATGAGGATAATAAGGAAAATCTAAAACAGTATTAACATAACAGTTTATGAATAATAATACAAATGAGGAGATACAATAAGAGACATATTTAAATGCTGAATTGAATTAGGGAATACACACCATGACGTGATTACAGACACACACAGCAGCAAGTCTATAGAAATGCATTAGCTGGGCGCCCGGATAGCTCAGTTGGTAGAGCGGGCGCCCATATATAGAGGTTTACTCCTTGACACTCTCTCTCTTCTTTCATGTCTTCAGCTGTCCTGTCAAATAAAGGCCTAAAAATGCCCAAAAATAATCTTAAAAAAAGAAATGCATTTGCTGAAGCAATAAGACCGAATATGCTGCCTGAAGTTGGAGTGTGTGTTTTTGCATCATGGTGTGTTTATCATAGCTGCCAGTGCGTCATTTCTTTATCAATAAGCAGTGACAGCCAGCACTTCCCTCTGCATACATTTTTCATTAAAGAGAGAAAGAATTATTGAGGCAGATGTCAAAGTTCAGCAGGTGAGCAGGTAGCTGGAATCTGTGAAACCTCCTGAGAGAGTGAAAGTATGTGTGGGCAGATACTAGCAGAGTTAAGCACACAGTCATACAGACTCACAACCTTCTTAACGTGATCAGAAAGTCAAATGGTACAGAGCTTTCGGCAATGAAGCTGACACCCTAGAGTCAGACTGATAGATCAGAGTTGCAGCATATCAGGCCAATATTGTTTGTTTTTCAGAAGTATCACATATCAGCTCTTTTGTTTAGTGAAAGTCTGAAGGAAGTTCCTCCGAGACGAGACCCGAAGAAATCTGGAACACCTGCACTGTTAGGCTTTTTGCATAATTGATTCATTTGTTCATTTGAGAGTGTCCTCACTTTTTCTGTTACTGTCTGGTATGGCAACTCTACCGTCCAGCAGAGGTTGCAGCTGGACAGGATAGTCAATACAGCCTCAAAAATCATTGACTGCAAACTCTTCCCCCATTTGTGAGATCTACGAGTCCCATATCCACCAGAAAGGCCTAAACATCCTACAAGATGAGACTCACCCTGCCAACTCCCTTTTCACCATCCTCCCATCGGGGAGAAGGTTGAGAGCTATTAAGACAAAAACCTCCCGCTTTATCAACAGCACATACTGCAGAGCCATAAAATCTCTAAACAGCTCTCCATCTCTGTACCAGCACCTCATGAAAAAAGGTTCTCCTAACGAGCCTGTATAATTTGCACATCTCTTTACACTGGTTTTATAATACTTTTCTATATGTTTTTATGCCACCCATACAAGTGCTATTTTATCTATTTATTGTAAAGTTGTGGATTTGCGCTCTGCATCCCTATGCACCATGTCACTTTAACCTGACATCCGTCACTCTAGCCTCCTGGACTGTCATCCAGGTATGTGGTGAGCGGTGTGCCCTCTTTTTTTGTCAAGTGTGATCCTGTGTGGGATACCGTATGTGTATATATTTGCTCTATGTTTTTGTTGTATCTTGTTGATGTCCTCTCATGAGCACGCTGAAGCAAATCCCTAGCAACCTGCACCGAGTTGTATGGCAATAAAGTATTGAATCTTGATCTTTGTTCAAGAATGCTTTTTGGGGAATTCATTCACTGTTTTAAATAACATTTCAAACATTGCATTTACTGTATTTGCTGAAATCTGGAAACACTGCGACATCACTATAATGAAGTCAGACCAGCCAAAAAGACGAACAGTCAGAGGATCAGACTGGTTTTGATTATCCCTCCAGGTTAGCCAAATTGTTATGGAAGAGCAAACAAAGGTGAACGGAACAATTATTAGCCAAACTGTCTGTTTCAAATATCCATCACAGTTTAAAACCAAATTCTACTTCAACTTTGACCTTCTGTACCTACTGTTGCAATTAGGGACATTTTTGTGCACTTACTTTCAGGTTTTACCTCCAAATAAAGTTAATCTGATAATCTGTCCACCTGACTGATTGTCTGACCCTTGTGTTTGATGTTTTAGCGACGTCGCCTCGTTAACAGATCTCAGCGGTTGCTTTAGCTAGAGAGAAAAATAAGACTCAAGTTGTATTAAACCAGAATTATCATTTAAAGGCAGATGTGAAATCCAGTGCCTAAACTAGTATTTAACAGTTTTGGTGGTGTGCTTCACACTTTGTTTTTGTAGCTCAATATCAAACCCTCTCAGTGGACTTCACAGACGTACATCAACAACAATTGGTCTAGTTTAAGTTGAGGCTTTGCGTCCCTCGATGCCCTTAATGCTGCCTCTTAAGGCTTTTTCATTCTGCAGAGAATAAGGTTTCTGTGTTTAAATACAGAAATTCATTGCTTAAGATCAGCTATCAGCAACCTTGGTTTAAAAATATCGGCCTCAGTATCAGTCTTCAAAAGCTATCAGTCAAATCCTGCTCCAGACACGTAACACTCTGTCTCACACACACTCCCTCCCTCCCTCCCTTTAGCTCTCTCACTCTCTCTCTCCCTCCCTCTCTCACGCACTCTCTCTGTCTCACACACAAACGCAACACCAGCACCCGTGTGATGGGAAGAAGTGTTTGTTCAGAGGGCTGTTGGCTGGCCAGCCCCATGCTGCTGCCGGAGCAGAGCAGGAGGTGACGGTGGCCTGGATGGAGGTGTGAAGCCAGGCAGAGCAGTCACACTGTAGGAACAGATCACACATCCAGGCAGGTAGGAGCCACCAGCGGTGTCCTTCAGTGTTTCAGAGGATTTGTTGCAGATTTCTCTTTGGGCTTGTTTAGGGGTATTTAGTTCTGATGATCACAAGAGTTCAAACAGAGGTCTGTTATGTTGCACTATAAATATTCTCTTTAGTATTCTCTTAATTTGGTCTTTTTGCTCTTTTGACTGTTTTTGTAACTGCGTACTTACTTGGTGTAGCTATATTCTTGAAAATGTTGTCAACTTTGTCATTTCACTTTTACTTGAGTATGTTTTTAATCATCCATCAGCCAGCTTAGCACTACGTTTGTGGAAACAACCGAAGAGTAATGAGCCCTAAAAGTGGACATAAAAAATCAGCCGCAAATTACTTTTACAGTCTTGTAATAACTGGTTTAATGTGATGTCAAGTAAATACGTTTTCAATAAGCCTGCAACTAATACTAGTTTTCTTTACTGATTAATGCATCAGTTAATTGATAATTGTGTTTTTATGAATTGCTTAAGACTTTATGATTGATTGGATATAATGTGTACCCAATCTGACATCTTCTAATAGTTAATTTTGTTTTATAATAATTAATATTAATATGATATTAAAAGCAAGAATAGCTTTGCATTTCTGAAGTTGTAAATGTATTGTCATTTTTACTTGATAATGACTTTGTAGAACATGAATCCAATTTTCAGAATAGTTCATTTTCTGTTCATCAGGTATGGATGGTATGGTATGGATATTTTGTGTAGCTGACAGTAGAGAGGTGAGAGAGAGGGAGGAAGGATGACATGCAACAAAGGTCCCCAGCTGGATTCGATTGGAGATGTTGCAATTACTTGTACAGCGTCTTAAACCTCTAAGGCCAGACTCCTAACAAAAAGTGTGACCTTTTATCAATACATTAACCTATGGAATGTACTTAACATCACAGACCACTCAATGATATAGAACAATAAAATAATACACAAGGGAGGATTATTAATTAATAAAGTGATTGGCCTCAGACTCTGTAGCTGGTGGCAGATTCTTGAGTTAAATAGTGTTCCTCTGGCTTCTCTGAGCTCTGGTCCCTGCTGGTTTTAAATAGCAAGAGGTTTCAGTATGGATACCCCCTGAGAGGCGGGGCTTGGGAGCATCTCAGCAGGACGGGCCTGGCATTTGTGATGGGGTATCTTAATGAAGCATATTTTCTGCAGGCTGCTGCTATTTAAACTCCAACTATACCAGGGGATTTTAGGCAGTAGGGGAGTGGTTCAGTCACTCAAAAGAAGGGTATTATAGAAAGTCTCGGGGTATGTCGGTGGGCATAGAGGGGTATTTCAGATCAGGTTTATTTTTAAAGAGTCTGTGGTATTCGTAGAGGCCCATAGTCTGCATTCCTACTGTTCCTACGTTTTTTGCTGCATCACCTTGAAGGGCAGCATATGTCAGCCCCTCTAACAGCTGTTTCTGGGGTCAGAGGTCACGGAAATGACAGCAGGGGTAGCACTGCTGTTTCAACTCAATCCGCCAGCCTCGTCACACACGCAGACAGACATGGAGTTTAAACTATGAGTAGAAAAGGGTAGTAATCAAATAGTGGATTGGTTAATAACAATGTGGTACAAGAGTGAAGTAATCACTTGGACGATGCAGCAAGTAGTAATCAAACAAGCACTGTGTCAATATCAGCGTCTGTTGGTAGATGAACTTAATGGTAACAATCTGGTTTGGTGTGTAAATGACTCTACAACATATGTGTGTATATGTATATATATATATATATATATATATATATACACACACACACACACACACACACACAGTAACTGCTAGGGGATGTGACTTACAATAGTCAATGTAATTAACATTATTGTGGTAATGGTGTTTCACTAATAGCAATATGTTGGACGAAACTAATAGTAATATGGTAGAAGTTTTATGTATTTGAGCTTTTACTTCAGCTTCTCACCTCACAGCCGGATACTTCCTAACAGGAGAACCACAGAGGGAGCTGTAGGTCAAGCTATATTTAGTCTCCGCATATTAAGTGTAATCACGTCATTAATCTTTGGTGAGTGGGACCCTCCCAGTTGCAGCCCACACCCGGCCTCATTCATAAAGGACACAGTTCATCTGTATTTTAGGTAAAAAAAACACACCTGGAGTATCACTGCTCTATATTTGTACTCCCTTGGCTGTGAAGTTATATTTGTATTTTCATTCAAAATGGGTTTGTTGCAAGTACATTGTGGCAGGATTAGCCTTAATGTGTTATAAACCTACTCTCACTGGTAATAAATGTCATGCTAAAAAAGATTTAGCACCTCTTTAACCTTTGTGCATACTGTAAAATGCTTTTAAATGTCCATTGAACAGTCAATTCTTCAGTTAATTGCCTTTCCAAAAGCAGCACCTAACAGTCAGAGCAACGGCCGTGCCATATTGATATCTTTTGTGCTTTACCTGGTGTGTTTGCTCATCGAAAACAACAGTTGGTAAACTTTGATCGCACGATCATTAATCTGCAGTGACTCTGCTCGATGACTTGTTTTATGTGGTTTACTTTGTTAGGCCAGCCAGCAGACTCGCTGTATAATGGATCACATGGGCTCTGAACAAAGCCTGTCTGCCTATCAAATCCTCTCGCAGTCCAGTGACAGCTCAGCAGTCTGCTCAGGTTGCCAAGGCTGCTGTCATAGCAACTGTGTCCGTATAGATTGTTTGCCTCTTGATGACAAAAGTCTGATTGGTTTGAATCCTGTTTTGACTATGTCACCATGTGGCCGATATTTATTTTTTGCCCATTGCACAGCACAGTCAGTGACTATATATAAAGCCTTTCTACCACTTTCCAACCCTGGTGCTGTATGTATATATTTATGTCATGTCTGCCAAAGAGGTTCTGGAACCTTTTCATTTGTTTGTCTATTTGTTTGTCTTTCAGCTTGATATCTCGTAAATAACTTCACTGTGAATCACTTGTTTTCCCACTCTTCCTACAAATCTAATAACATGTTTGGATGATTTTTAAAAAAACACATTACTTAGTTTTGTTTATATCCCATACCATTTCCATGTAATTCAGAATCAGAAACTGTTTATTGCCAAGTGTGTTTGCACATACAAGGAATTTGACTTGGTGATAGTTTGATGCATGACGATAAAGACATAATTGAAATAGAAATAAGAACATTTGCAATAGAATTTCAAAATGTAGCACAAAGCCTGCCAGATGGGAGTGCTTCAAAGAGCTTGTGGGAGGAGTCGGCCACAATCTTTCCGATCTTTCTCATTGGTTATAGGTGCAGCCTACTGTTTGTGACACAACTACTTTATCTGCTACAAACATGATAGATTTAAATTGTCATAAGTCTGACTCCTTTAAAATCTTGCGTCATCCTTGTACAAATCCTAAGATTCATAGATTCATACATTCTCCAAAAAGAGTGGCTGCCATCAGTCAATCATTATTGTCTGCTATGTGCATATTTATGCAGATCTGGATCCAGATGCGGATTTAACATTTGTTACCATTGTATATTATTAAAACAATACGTTTAGAGGATTTTGAGGTCTAGCAGATGTATGCATTTCCTCAGTACTTTCTAAGATTTCAATTGTATGCTTACTGGCATCAAATACATATTTACTGGCAAAGTCAGTCCAATAAAGATAAACACATTTAGTTACCCATTATAACAGCGTGTTTTTCACTGGTCTAACAATATCAAATCAATGATTAATAAAGCATGTATGGATCTGTATTTCATCCATGTCAGTGTTGATGTTCAGCACCTCTTTTCTGAAAATTATAACATTTTGTGCTGCCAGCTTTGCTTTCTGGATAGACATGTAGAAATTCACTTCCAGTGTTGCCATTAAGCTCTCATGAGAAGCGTGCAAAAGACAGACCAGCATGCTTCCTCACATTATACAACTATGCAAATTTGAATGGAAATGTGCAGGGTGCAGTGTCTTACAGCTGTGTCTGTGTCTCTCTGTCCAGATTGAGAACATTGATGCCTGCCTCAGTTTCCTGGCAGCAAAAGGAGTCAACATCCAGGGTCTGTCTTCAGAGGGTAAGATGGACTCCTGCACTTCTGCTTTCACTGGAACAAAAGAAGTAAACCCAAACCTGGGCCAGGCTAGGCTTGGTCTATCTACTAAACAAATGGCCTTTGTGCTATGGGGGGAAAAAAAGATAACCAATGTCTACTTGATACATTGAAGCATTTTTATTGGCAAGCTCTTTTGCCAGGACATACTACATTAATGCCAGACAGTACACATTAAAACATGCAGGCTTGATAGGGCTTGATTACCCCATACATAAAACTAATGGACCAGAAAGTTGCCTGTAGCGCAGTGTTTAAATGTAGCCTACTTCAAAAAGTATTTGATGTTGGCTTCATTTTTTTATATCATATTATTCATGCAGGGAACCTAAGAATTATAGTAATGGTACTAATACTACTAGTGTTATCATTGGGCAGAACAATGAATAAGGGGACAGCGACGTCCCCTGACAGCAAGAAAGACAGTCAAGTCAGAAGGTCAGTTCTCTGTTCTGTAAGGAGTACATGCAAGTTACATTGTATTTGTTGTGTTTTCAGGCTGCTGTTGAATACAACTTTGCAAGAAAATACAAGTGTACTCAGTGAAACTCAAAGCCTGTTCACTTAATGGCTTCAATGCCAGATAAAGGTGCTAGCAAGTCAAAATATGGCTTGCATGTTCTTCTAAACAATAAGTAAAAAGTTCCACTAAAACCAGTAAAAGTCCATTTAAAAGTGATCATTTAAGTCAAAAGTAAAATTTGTTTTTGTTCACAAAATCATCAGTTTTGGGGTACACTGCTGGCTCAACATGCATAGGCATATATGAGACTTTCTGCCTGTCATTATCACAATATAACAACAATATTGATAGGCCAGTAAAGCATAGTGCTATCCTATAGCATCTCAGTAGCTTTAGTTTCTTACCACAGAACAGTCCTGCAGCTGTCATTGTGCAGATGAAGTGACAGAATTTCTCTATCATCCTCACTTTTGCCTTTTGTTTTAATGTTAAGCACTTTTTACATTTTGTATATGTGAAATATGCTATATAAAAACTGTAAAACTTACTTACTTAATTCATCCACCTTTTTCCTTCTTTATCTCATCTGCCTTTTCTTTTTGAATATTTCACATTGTCCTTCTCCCTAACCCACAGAGATCCGTAATGGTAATCTGAAAGCCATCCTCGGCCTCTTCTTCAGCTTGTCCCGCTACAAACAGCAGCAGCAGCAGGCCCAGCGGCAGAACTCCCAGCCCACTCTCCCTCCCACCGCTCAGCCCCAGGGCACACACCCTCCCCTGAGCCAGCAGAGCAGCGCCCCGGCCCAGCTCAGCCACTCTACGCATGGGACTCCTTCCCTTACAGCCCAGAAAGCAGCACAGGCCGAGATGCAGTCCAGGTGAGGTTATTGCAAACTCTGTAAACTGGAACTATAAGAAAAGTAACCTTGAAACTGGATGAATGAGGTTTGTCTCTGTATTCTTCACTTTCTTGCTGTTTCTGCTGTTCTACTTCATCATTGTGTCATCTCTATCCTCCTGTTCACACCTCCTGTCATTTATAACTGTAAACCTGACCTCTCTTGTCTCTGTCCTCTTCCATATTTCTCTTCTCTTTTCTTCTCCTCTAGGGATGGGTCTCAGAGTAAACTGCTCAAGTTTTCCCTTGGTCACAAAAAGACCTCTAGGTCAGCTTCTTCTGCCTTTTTTTATTTTCTTGCTCCTCCCTCTCTTTCCCCCATCACACCTCCTGTCCCGTCCCCTTCCTGGAAATAGGAAGGTAGAAATTGCCCTTAATCAAGGATATCTTGACAACATCTTTTGTACTGTAATGAGTTTCTTGTTGTTTCTTTGTCTGTAATTAAGGGCAGTATCTACTATAAGCACTATCTAATATGCATGAGTGGTAGTGTAGAGCAGATAGGAACTAGAGCTCCAGGCTCCCTTTTCGGACGGCCCTGTCTGTCTGGCAGCGTGCCTCATTTGGCAAGCCTGCTAAATGGGCTGTGAAAGACCTTTAGATAACCCTTAAGTAAGCGTGTGTGTGTGTGTGTGTGTGTGTGTGTGTGTGTGTGTGTGTGTGTTTGCTTGACAAGCACATCCCCCATATAATGTGACATTAATAATTAACACAGCAAGAATCTGTGGCTGGAATGTGTGTCTATAATATGTGTTGTTCAAATAGAGCTTCCGTCTGCGTTCACTGTGACGCTCTCAAGTCTTTTTGCGTTCACATTTGGCTCTTTTTTAGCATGCAGTGTCGTATTATGTGTTGATGCACCTTGAAATTGGATTTCGGATGTGGTTTTGCATGCTGCCCATCCCAGATTCTGTTTGCATTGCACCTGCCAAACACCAGCTCTTCTCCAAGGAAATGCAGCGGCCCCACCTTCTGGCCAGCATGTTTAACTACAAGATGAAGAGTTGGGATTCTCCTGGTGCTCTCCAACCAACAACTCTTGGCTTTTCTATGTTCTTATTTAAAAGGCCCCAATCAAAAATGTATACAGATTTCCTCAAAAAGTGCTTTGCTGCCATCATGTGACAGTATATGTAACGTTTAAAGGATTTTAAAGAGCTAAATGGTTTATATAAATTGTCATTGTTTGCAAATATTGCAATAGGAGAGGCCTGTTTTGTCATTTTTCCCATTGACAGACTGCAAATCAACAGTCTGCCTTTTTCTTCTACAAAAATGTGCATGAAAAATGCCTTAAATAGGTAAATCTGCCCACATTTCTGAGATTATGTGCACTAGAATTGAGAAAATATGATAATCAAAGGTCCCTTGCACATCAGTATAATTCAGTCACATGCAGGTCAAACACAGACAATGTGAAAGAATCAAAAAGAAGAAAGGGTTTGCAGCACATAAAACCCTGTCTCTAGACCAAATTCATACTTCTTGGTATTTATTCAAACATTTTCTGCAGGTGGAAGAGCTAGCAATGCCTTTCATGTATGCGTTATAAACCATAAATGAAATGCTTCCTCCCTTTTTATTTGCAATAGATTTTTAAGTAAATACCACAAGTTTTAAGTTGGTTCAGAGATGATTTTTGGTGTGCTGTAAGCCCTAAGCCTTTCTTCATTTTGAGCAAATATATTTATTTGGCAAGAGCATTTTTCTTTCGCATTTTTGACTGTATTTGACTTTAAATAAATTGTCAGGAAACGGTGTAGATATGTGTCCATATTAGTGTCGACACATTGTAGCCAATATTAATATTTTCAAATGTAAATACCCATCACATTGAATATTGTTTCTATACACAGCCAGTCCAAATGGGGGGAGGCAGTAGACTGACTGACCCTGCCAAAATTGAAAGCCAAATGATCTTAGGCTACTCTTGACTAAATAATGCTGTACAACCTATTACCTAGCAATGGCCAGATAAATAATGGCCAGTCAAAGTGAATGGCATGCCGGAAATGAGAGTTTCTATAATGTATACAAGAGCTGAGAGAGAGTGAGCTGTAATCTGTTTATCAGCATCCGCCTCACAGTCCCAGGAAGATGATGATGGTGATGGTGGTGGTGATGATGTCGCTGCCTGTGAATTAGCATTTCATTAGCAGTCTGTGTGCCACGGCCTGGTCAGATTACAGACCTCAGCAAAAGGCAACAGATGGGCTCACAATATGGAATCAAGATGTCATAAATTTCACCAAGGCTTATCCATTGCCAGTACATCCTGTCTAATCCGTGCGGGGAAATAAAGGAGCAGGACGTGTAATCTGAGGCTGTTGAGCTCACAGCTCCCCTGGGACCTGCACTCTGTCAACCCGTCCACCCCACACGGATACGTCCACGCTGCTGTGAGCTCATCTGTCTCCCTTAGATTACTGTAGGTGCATATGGGGAGGTGGGGCCATGCAGAGCTGCAAGAAAAGCAAACAATAGCTAAGTTTACATTTATTAAACTGTGTGTAACTTCTAATCCAAGCCACAGACTTTCAAACTGACGATGAGCCAGATATAAAGATGCATCTAAAGAGTCTAATATCCTTTAAGATATAAGATTAAGATTATAAATATGAATAAATGTGTGTGTAGCACATTTCTTAAATTACAGTAGTAGCATAAGGCTTAGACAAAGAACAGAAAAATATTTAATATTTATATTTGTTAAGATTTTCTTTTTCTTCTTTTTTATACAATAACACAAGGAACACTCTTGTGCCCCTCTGCCCTGTTCACATAAAACACTTTCGGCAATAAAAATTTAAATAATACATTTGCATCATCCCTGTACTCCTAATTGAGTGAGACCCTCATGTTTGAATTTGTAAACTGTAGACTGGATTTGTCTCTAGCAGAATGTGTAATTAACCTGCATTAAACCGGAAAATGTTTCTTCACTGTGTGAGATGAAGGCTTTATATTGAATATATTCTTTCTTCCTTCCTTTCTCTTCGTTACTTCTCTCCCTCTCTCTCTGTTTCTCCGCCAGACTTCCCGGCCCCTCGGCGAGGGTATCCACTGCAGGCAGTGACATCCCTCCAAGAGGCTCGGTCAGTGCTGCTGGGAACAGACGCAGCCAGGGCTTCAGTGACAAGACCAAAGCCAACTCGCACCTGAACAAAGGTAGGCCTCGTGTACAACCACTGTGTGTGTGTGTGTGTGTGTGTGTGTGTGTTTTTGTTTTTGTTTAACTATATTCGTGGGGTCCAAAAACCGGGAATACAGTATACTTGTGGGGTCCGAACAGCTTTGTGGGACCAAAATGCTGGACCCCACAACTTTAAAGGGCTGTTTGAGGGTTAAGACTTGGTTTTAGGATTAGGGTTAGAATTAGGTTATGGTTAGGGTGAGGGTAAGGGTTAAGGTTAGGTATTTAATTGTGATGGTTAAGGTTAGGGTAAGGGGCTAGGGAATGCATTATGTCAATGACGTGTGTGTGTGTGTGTGTGTGTGTGTGTGTATGTTTGTCCTCAGCATGCAATGCTGCACTGACACAACTGTGTCCTGTGTTCAAGAGAAAACTCCTCCTTTCCTGTTTCAGGTGAATTCAGTTTACTTGGAACATTTCTATTTCCCGTCATAAGGAGAGAGGGTTCATCCTTAGTTTGTATAACAAACATTCAGTGGTTCCAAATCAGAATCAGAAAAGGGTTTAATGCCACCTAAGTAGAATTTGCCTTGGTGAATGGTGCATACATACACAAACAAACATATTAAACCTAAATAAGAAATAAACAAGAAATACGGAAACAGCATGGATGCTGAAGTAAATGTACTCTCTGACTGCAACCTCAGTGAAAAATCTCAACTTCTGTCTTTGGACCTGTGTCTGGTTACAGTATTTAGGACATTGTCACAGTGTAGAATTTGAGGTGACGAGCTGTGTTTTATATTGATTTATAGTTAAGATGTGATTGTGACCTCCATTTGACTGCTGTACACAAACTGTATTCGTCCCCACAGGTGGAGAGGGTTAGTGTGTGTTGTGGACAGCTCTGATCTGAACCGTTTAGGGCTTTTATGCGTGTGTTTTCTGTTATTTGTTTGAGATTATTATTTTCTTTTTTTCAATTAGTTGTGATATGTTGTAATAACTAAGAACCAAAGAGATCCATTGTGGTGATTGGTCTCATGCAAACCATATTTTGTTATTGCTTTTGTTTCTGAAGATAAAGAACACTTTTCTCATAAATCACATAAGTCACTTACACCAAATCTAATGATTTTGTTTTGTGTGTGTTTACTAAAGAATATAAGGGGATGTTTCACTCTGCTGTCACTAGAAATTCTGATAACTTAAGCTGTGTTTAGTGTAGACGAACAACGCCCTCTTCCTGTTTGCTGAAGTCATCCAGCAGAATTGTTCTTACGTTTTCAGGAACTTTGCTTTTGAGAAATCATGTTTTTTTTCTGCATGTTTGCTATTGTACTAAAATACCCATAAGGCCTGTACCTTTGCCTTTTAATAACTAAAACCAGATATTTTCTTGCATTTTTCATCATGTGTCCTGATGATTCGACCACAAGATGATTTATTTTTTTGGAGATGGAGATACATTCTCACACTTTTAGTCCAAACTCCTCAGACCCAGTGTTTGAGTTCTGCAGCATACAAACTTGCGAGTGTGTTTGGCAGTATATTTAGTTAGAGCAGTGTTGAAATAGCTTCTGTCACAACTCAGTGGGCCAAGGCTTTATATAGACTGTGTTAGTGTTCACAGTCTAAACTCATTACCCTGCATTAGACAGAGAATTCTGACCAGAGAGAGAGAGAGAGAGAGAGAGAGAGAGAGAGAGAGAGAATCTGTGTGTCTGTGTTTCAAGTGACAAATTAACCAACACTGAGCAGCACTGTGGGGCACTCATTCTGATGTGCAGCTCCGTTGGAGGTAGGGGAGCTTCTATTGGACGGTGTTGTGTTTGTGAACGTTTGTGCATATGTGTGGGTTCATGAACATGTGAGTGAAACAAATTAACAAGTAGTAGTGTTAAAGTAATAGTCGGACATTTTGGGAAGTACACGTTCTGGCGGAGTGTGAGATAGATAGACGATAACTACTCTCATCTCTGTGTGCTAGCCTACCAGTTAGCAAAGCTCAGCATTAAAACACGTTATATCCTGTTTGTAAACCGTACAACAAACAAAGTGTAAATTTAACAAATAGTGTTTTATATTTCTTGGCCCGGCCTATTTGTGGTGCAACTGGCTGCTGGCTGTAGCTTTATATTTATGGTTACAGACATGAGAGTGGTATCAACTATATGGATCTCATTCTGGGCATTATATTGAATAAGTTGAACTGCTCCTTTTGTAGCGGTAGTAGAAGTGGAAGTGGTAGTAGTAGTTGTAAGTCTGAAGCTAATTCTGAAGAAGAGCATTAGCTTGAAAAGTCCCTTGTAGTTGTGCCAATAAATTAGCTTAGTCTGAAGAAGAGCATTAGCTCGGAACGTAACTTGTGGATGTGCCAATAAATTGCACTTGAGGGAGCTACAGTGTGCAGACCTGTGTTTATGTTTTCATAGCAGCACTAGTAGCATTAATGTTTGAGGTGTCAGTTGAGCTTGTCAAGAGGTAAGTGAGTGACCAGGTTTCCGCAGAAAGGACCAAAGCTCATCTAGAAATAAGTTTAAAATTTTTTTTGTTAAAAAATAATTTACATTTAAAATTGTTGATTGGCAGCAGGAAGTATGACAATCACTTGTCCACCCCCTTCCTTCTTGCCCTGTTGTTGACATGCTGCCAAGCCCCTCCCCCCCTGCCACACCACCCTCGTCCTCCTCCTCCTCTTCCTCCTCCTCCTGCACCCTCTGGATGGCTGGCCATGGTTTGGGACTCTTCCCTCCTCTTCTGTCCATCTCCTCCGGTCCTTTCCTTCTTTCTCTGTTCCTCCTGGACGTCTGCAGCATCTATGAGGTTTGTCAGCTTGCACTCGTAGATTGCCTCGGGCTAGGACGGCAGGTGATAGTTTCAGATGTAGAACTTGAGCTTTGCATTGAAACTTTAAAAAGTATGGTTGCAGATTTTGGTTGGTTGTTGTTGCTAGAAATGTGTGCATTTGTTATGCTGCAGAAAGCAGGATTTTCTTTCTGTAGAGGATGTCAAGTCATTTTCCCTGAAAGGTTTTGTGAATAATTTGAATTGTAAGTGTTTCAGGGGTTATTGGTCAACTAATTAGCCAACGTCTTGCTGCTTTGATGTAAAACTGACACTGATTTAGAATTTCATTTTGTTTCCAAAGTGTCAATAAATATCTGACATTTTTCTGTCTGATGTTACAGTTTAGTTTTTGCCTCAAAAATGCATGTTGTGCACTAATGTGCTACACATTATGTTATACATGCTTTTGAGATGGTGTTCAGATGGTTAGAGAGGCACCTGCAGCTTCTATTGTGAGGCCAGATCTGCTCTGTGTCAATGGCCCTGGCACCAGAATGGAGTCAGGTTACTGCACGGCTGTACAGTAAGGAAACAGACCTGAATCTTCTCTTCTGCTCTGCGTTAACACAAGGTGACAGCGTCTGGGTGTCCACCAAGTGACACAGAGCAGAGAGAGCAGGGGGCACCTGTGCTTCTGTGTTTGTGTATGTGCACGCTTCTGATGTATTTCTGTGTGTTTGTATGGCCGGTGCCCTTGCTGAATGAATAGCCTTCTGATGAGCTGTAGCGTCACTGTTTAAGTGTATTCATGTGGAGAAACTTTAAAAAGTTCCAGTCTCTGCACAAAAGCCGTCTGTCCCTCTCACTTTTTGGAGCACAATGACTGAGGAGGGAGAGAGAGCGAGAGAGTGCAGGCTCCTGAAATCAGAACGTGATGAGTAAGCGAACTCGCAGCCTCAAACTTTGTGCCAGTCGGATATAGTTTGTGTTGATTTCACAAATAACATTTCCATGAAGGTGTCAGCAAATGAAATAAAGCCGACCAAAGAGGGAGAACTGTTCTCACAATGCTCTCTATCTGTGAGAAATCTTCTCAGCACCTACGTTTGAAATTCAAAACATGTTTTCAGCTATATGAGAGTGACTTGAATGTAAGTAGGGACTGACCGAGAAGGTTTAGCTTAATGTCTTGTGACCAGTGTGACCATGAAAAGGGTTGAAGGGCTTGTGATGTCTAAACAGTGTCAGCCGATGCTACCTCTAATGCATTTACCGCTGGTCTTTTTGTGTGCAAGTGGTCACACTGCAGTATATTTGCTCTGGTCACCAGCACTGCAACTGCATAAATGTTCAAGCATTTGAAGTTGCTGAGCAGAACAAACATCCCCCTCTCTCCTAAACTTGACATGCATGCACAGACTTGTACACGCACAGAGAGAGAGAGTGTTGACACTTGTGTGAAATGACATGCTTTTCCTCGGCTGTAGACGGGCATTAACACGAAGCAGCGCACGCAGAGACACATGAGTGTGACGATCCATGAAAAGAGCTTTGGGTCCACTTTGGCTGATTTCCCAAAATGCCTTGATGTTATAAGGAGGCTCTGAGATGGGGTAGGCTGCAGCACCGACCCTGAGACGGAGTCAGAGAGGGTGAGACCGTTTTTTATGGCAGACAGGAAGTGCAGTGGTGGTCTGTGATCGTTTCCTCCCCACTACTGTCATTTTCTGCTCTCAATTTTATTCTCTAATGACTGCTGTAATTAAGCAGTTGAGTCGTAAACGCTTAAATTCTTTCAACATGTTTCTTTAAGCAGACAGCTCGACCAGCACAGCGAAAACAGGGCAATGTGCAGTTTAATTCCAGGATTTGCCCCAAGGCTCCACAGGGTGGGTCATTAGGTCAGTGACCCATTCTAAGGGCATGTTAAGACTCTACTGTGTTTATTTTTGAAGGAAAAGTGCTTCCTCGCGTGCATTTTGTGCTGATAATGCTCAAAATGCAGCTAGAATAAAAACCAGATTGATCCGATTTGTGATCAGAATGTTTACTAGAGATCTTTCTACCAGGTCTTTTTTTCCATTTGATTGTGGCTGTTGTCATAAACTGTGAGGCTGTGTTGTTTTTTAAAACTTTTCTGAGCTTGAGAAAGCACACTGCTGTGCCAAAAAAGTAGACAAATGCAGCCCACCTTGTGGCCTCTTCATTAAATGTAAAAAACAGCAAGTTCAATTTTTAAACAGCAGAAAAGTGTGAACAATCTGACTTTGGCATTTCTTTTATTTGGGGACAGACTGACGTATTGAATCTTTTTGCAAACCGTGGTTGGGTCTATGATGCAACAGTGTCCAAGTCCATCACTCTAGTGTCACCTCTGACCCGACATGTTGAAGATTGACTACTTTTTCTTCACCCTTAGCAAACCAACTGGAACGTGTCAGTCCCGGTCACCGGGTGCAGTCATGACCAGCTGTCCCCAGTGTCCAGGGCCTCTCCATATCCTGCGTTTCTTCTTCTGTTCCTTTCTGACCCGAAATCCAAGCTGACCCCATTCACGGACAGCGCAGACCGTCCTGCTGGCCCACATAAAAGCTTCACTCATCCCAAACCTGCAGTGCCAGTCCCCTTATTCTCTCAGCCTGCTCCATAATCACAGCAGGTCCCCCTCTCATTCAGCCGCCTCCAGTAGGACGCCAGCTATTAGCAACCTGACCCACTTTTCCGATTGCTAACTGCTAGCACGGCTAATTGGGCTCTAATCACTTCCTAATGGCTGCATTGTTTCAGGCTGCTCTCGCTAAATGCTAAACAGGGAGAGAAAGGAGAGGCGGCGAACGAGTGCCTATTTCCAATTAGGACATGAAAGGTGCTGTAAAACTGAAAAGAAGTAGAGAGCCAGATGAAAAAGGAGTAAACAAGCGCGTTGGGTGTTTTAATATTCTGCTTAAATGGTGACTTAATGAGACCTTTTGAATAGCATATGCATGTGGAATTAATGTAGCTAACGTGAATTAAAGGAAACTTCACACATAACCAAATGAGCACTGAGAGTTATATGATTATTTTCCATCTGAAATATCACAGAGAATGATTCTTTATGCACCATCTTTAGTAATGTTCATGTATGGTTGAGCACCAAATGACTTGTTTTCTCTAAAAAAAAAAAAGTAGAGAAACTAAAGTCCAATGGAGTGAGATCATTTTTCTAATCCAAATCAACTTTTACATTACATTCATTTAGCGGATACTTTTATCAAACACGACTTACAATAAGTGCTTTCAACTGGATTCAAGAATCGTCTAAAATCCAGTATCAATCTGTCTTTATGCTAATGCTGCAACCTGGCTAAATCTGTGTTCTTTCAAGATACTGACAAGAGACTGTCACTTCCTTAAATACTTGAAACAGGTTCATTTGTATTGTAAACGTTGTAAAAGAACCAAAAAATCCTGCATTTTGGTCCTCCGGCCTTCATTAGGTACAATTCATACATACAAACATCATCATCATCATCATAATTGAAGTGTGTTATGTCACTTAAGAAAACAAGACTCGCAGTGTGTTAAGAATCTAAACTCCCAGAGTACAGTTGCATGAGAAGGCAAAACACAGCAGCAGCAGCAGCAGTGACTTGGAATAAATGTAAGTGTGTGTGTGCGCGTGGGGTATGTTGCAATAGAACTGTTATGATTAATTCCTCCCAGTGCTCCCTGCACCGGCCCTCTCTCTCACTGGCCGTTGGTGTTTGAATATTCAAATATTACTGGTCTGAACTCTGTGCTACCAGTAGCACCTTTCTGCATGTACAGACTGACAACCTCAGCAACTCTCGGGATACTAGTTTGCACAGTAAGAGCAGTGACTTAACCAGGAATTTCAGCTCTTCTTTTGCTCCTTCAGTTCTTGGTAAGTTTGTTTGTTGAGATGCTTCTTGTTGCAGTTTTACCCAGGCAGTTTGTTTTTGGGTGATAAATTGTAACAAGGGTTTACAGGAGTATGTTTACACTGCAAAAAAAAAAGCTTTCTGTTCTATTCATGTCCAAGTTAAACTTTATTTTGTATACCATTGAATGGTGAATGAATCTAATTTACAACGGACTTAGTACATGTAACCAGACAGTGTTTCTTTGAAAAGCAGAGGGATGCTGACCAAAAGCAGTCCATATAAGTCCAAGCCTTATAAGTGCAGCAGCACTGCTTCTTGACTTGGCCTGCTTGGCAACACTTTAAAGCACTTGAGCCTGCTCCTCGTTGTTTTTATAAACAGTTTGTGATGGGCTCCTCTCATTGTTAGTGCTAAGGGGTTTTTAACAGTTTTGGTGGCTAGCCCGAAGGAAAGTAATGGCACGTTTGGCTGTATCAACGCAGGCCACCTCCAGGCCCTTATAAGGCCACTTTGTGTGGGGTCAAAGACGACTAAGCATCTGGTTTCTCTTCGCTCCCCCAGATCCTTCCTCTGCTTGACTTTTCCTCCTTCCTATCTTACTGTTAATAAAATGTCTCTTTTCTGGTGCAGATTCCTCAGAGGGCATGACCTCACAGCCTTCGGTGATGACTGAGCATGCTCCATCATCTGCAGTGACCGTCAGCTCCTCCACCAGCATCCCCGCTGCTACCTCCGGCCAGATTCCACACCCATCTTCGCTGTCCTCATCCACCTCCTCCACGGCCATTCCCCAGCCCAACAGCAACAGCAAGCCCTGGAGGAGCAAGTCAGTGAGCTCCAAGCACATCTCTCCTTCCTCCACCAGCACCACCGCGTCTGCCATGCAGTCCATCAAGCAGGAGAAGGACACCTCCTGTAAGGCTGAAGCTCCTCCAAAAGTCGCCACTCAGAAGTCAATGCTGGAGAAGCTGAAGCTCTTCAACAGTAAAGGAGGCTCCAAATCTGCCAGCTCCTCCAACGGAGTAGGGGCCCAGACTGACAACGCTGCCACAGCCAGGCAGCTCGGAGCGATGCAGGTGGAGAGAGCCGAGACTGGCTCCAACACCGAGCCCCTGGAGGAAGATGATGGCAACGTCCGGCCAGGAATGAACGGGACGACCTACGGAGCAGCTCCCTCAGCAGGTACTACTGTCTCCACAACTGCCAGCAGCCCCAAAATTGCCCTGAGGGGCATTGCCCAGCGCACTTTCAGCAGAGCTTTGACTGCCAAGAAGGGCTCTGTCAAAAACACAGAGAAAGACAAGGAGAGGGGGAAGGAGAAGGAGAAAGGGAAGGAGGTGGGGAAACGCATCTCAGTCCCCGACAGGACAGATCTCAGGGGGGACGAGCTTAAAGAGGAAGTAGCACCTGTTGCTGTAGACACAGACAGCTCAAACAAACGGACCTCTAAAATCACCAGCTTCATTCCCAAGGGGGGTAAAGTGGCCAAAAAGGAGAGTTCCACCCCTGCACACAGCGGAATACCAAAGCCAGGAGGCAAAGCCCCAGGAGTCGGGGGGAAAGCTTCCTCAGTGAAGGAGGCGGGGGAGAGGCCTCGGAGCATGCGATTAGGAGGGGGTCTCGCCATGCACCGCGGCCCCCTGGACAGAGACAGGGACAGCAGACACTCCAGCTCCACTTCCAGCCTGGCCTCCACAGAGGGAAAGACCAGCGCCTCCCCTGTGGCAGGAGGCGGCAGTACACAGAGCACAGCCAGCAACACGATCAGCGTGCAGCTACCTCAGACCCAACAGCACCATAGCCATCCCAACACGGCCACTGTCGCACCTTTCATGTACAGGTGAGATCACACCGACTGGAAACATCTGCTAAAGCATCGGAAAAATCGGTTCCACATTAAGTATTTCTCCATCACATGAAAGATGTGTGTCTACATGAGTAGCAATCAAAGTTACAGTTAATAAAAAACATAATTTCTTATTTGTATAAGAATTTAAGACTAGAAGAATATCAGATATCAGTCTGCTTCATCAGGACTGTGTGGGTGATACCCATTTGGCTCTAAAAATGAGCTTCAATTTCAACTTCATAGGTCACATAAATGCACCAATGACATAAATGCAAAAAGTATGTGATTATGAGATATACATATATAAAAAAATCAATCCAACGCAGACAACAGAAAAACAAGATCAAGCGAAAAAAGAGACACTTCTACTGCGCCATCTTGAATAAATTTGGAAGATTAATAATATAAAAAAAAAAAAACATTTTCAGTAATATATGCAAAATAACATGTCTGTGTTATGTTAATCTCTGGTTCTGCTGCATCGATTTCAATACTATTTAAAAACAGTCCAACAGTGTTTATAGAGGTGCTATGCTAAATCGGTGAAGAACTTAATTTAGCTTTATTGACAATCGTACTACTGCAGTATAAATATCTTAAAGCTGGGCTTACTGGCCACAACACAGTGAGTAAGATCAGCCGTCCTAAAACAAAGTCATTTAACCATTCACATCCTCCTCCGACTAAAAGTTTTCCCAGAAGTGGTGGTTGAATTCTCCAGTGACTGTAAATATTTACTGGAGTGTTTTTGTTCAGGCATAGACCTGATAAGAGTTCTGGGTAAGCTGTTCTTGACTCTCTTAGCTTTTAAATAATTACAAATTAGTGTATAACCCTGCACATTACCATGATATTGTGTGTCTAGGATTAGTCATTACTTTTATTTAAGTCATCACATATCTAACATTTGATTCTCTGACGGCATCTGAAAGTACAAAATCTGAATTGAGCCATCTGTGAACTGTTAACCAGGAATGTCACATCTGTGTTTGTGTGTGTGTGTGTGTGTGTGTGTGTGTGTGTGTGTGTGTGTGTGTGTGTGTGTGTGTGTGTGTGTGCGCGTGCGCGCGCAGTGTACTGTCTGCATGTGTGTGCACATGTATCTGGGTGAATATGTGTGGCTGTTGTGTGCCTCTGACCTCTGTCCTGGTCCCAGTGTGATAAGGAAGGAGGTCCCTCTCGTTCTCCATGAGTCCTTTCTAACAGCCGCTCATTAGCCTCCTGACACTTCCTGCGCTGCTGCCCTTTCTCCCTCTGTACATCCTGTGCTGTAGCTAACCAACCCAACTCTCCAAAGCACACCCATCCTCACTACTCTGTATACCTGTCAGGTACCATTACCAGCAGGATTAAATCGCCTCCACCTGTCAGAAAGACTATGTTTGACAGAAAATTGAAGAAATAAGACACATCAAATCAATGTTCATGTTGCTTTTCCCCTCCCCTGCCAAGGACTGGTACACTAAAAACAAAGCACCATGCCAGAAAATGTGTAAGTGCATAAAAATAACATGACGTTTTTTTTTTTCTTCTGCTTTTTTTTGTTCTGGTTTTGTTTTGGCGTTTTGCAGTTATTATTTATTAGCTATTGATTTCATTGTACATGTATAAAAAGTATAAAAATGTGCAATGGACTCAGAAGTAAACCATTGTCTGGAAGAGAGTGAAAGAAAATTTCAATAAAGTATAAAAAAAGAAAGAAAATAACCTGAAGTTTAAACCAACTTTAAGGTGCTCTAAGCAATGTCACGCGTTTTTTTAGGCTACAACATTTTTTGTCACATAGAGCAAACATCTCCTCACTATCCGCTAGCTGCCTGTCCCCTGAACACACTGTAAAAGAAACGCGGTCTCTGTGGACAGTCCAGGCTCCACAAATGGCAACAAAAACAAACTGCGCAGGTGCACCACCAAACATAACAAACAGTGTCCCAGCCAGTAACCGACAAGAAGGATTTGGGGGTGGGGGTTAAGTGCGCGGAAGGGAGGGGGAGGGGACGGGATGAGGAGGAGGGAGGGGCGAGCTAGCCTCTGTTTTGTTTGACAATACTTTAAATGTCAACAAGAAGTGACGTCACCCAAGATCGCTTAGAGCACCTCTAACCAGTTAAATGAAAAGTTGACATGCTGTCACGCTGGCAGTCAGTGGTTTTGACTGGCTCACACTCAGAGAGAGTATACAGTAGTCGCTAAGGACAAAGTCTGGGATCAGGCAAAGACCAAAGGCTGTATACAACTGAGGCACCAGCCAGTGCAGCGGGTGAACTGTATTGATTTCCCCTTCAAAGACAACTTGGCATTTGGGGCTTAGCAGGCGTTCATTTTGGACTCCGGTCACAAGACTTGAAACACAGCAGATTTCATTCTTAATCAGGTTTATCCCTCTTTCGTGACAATTTGCTGAATATTCCCACTAAATGCACAATAATTCAGATGATGAATTCAATGATACCCTCCACCCCCCTGCCCCCTTTGATCCCCTCGAACTATTTGTTTTCCCAGATCCCAAACAGACGGCGAGGAAACAGCGAACACTGAGAGCGGCTCAGGAGGAAGAGGTGGAGACGGTTCCTTCACCAAGACCAGCCAGCTCTCCATCGAGGACCTTTCAGGTGGGTGATCACTTACAGTAAAGGGTCTGTCTCCGTTCAGCGTATTGTGCTCCTGGTAAATATTTCTGAGCTTTTTTTTTTTTTTGTCTCACTCAGGTGAAGACCCAGAGACGAGGCGGTTGCGTACAGTCAAAAACATAGCAGACCTGCGGCAAAACCTGGAGGAGACCATGTCCAGCTTGCGAGGAACTCAGGTCACACACAGGTAAAAATCAAATACATTCATGGTGATTCAGTGCTGCAACCCCACCAAGCCCACATACTTTGGTTTGAGGATTGTTTGAGGTAAATAGTAATTTAACAAGCTTGTTGAACTATTTTACTTCTTTTTAGGCACTTTTATAGCTATTTAAGTAACATGTTGTGATTGCTTTTATTTTTATCCCAAATTGTTTACTGGAAACTTGTAGAAAAACTTAGTCGAAGAACTGTACGGTAGATAACAAAAAAAAAAAGGAAGTATAATAATTACGCTGGATATTTTGCCAACACTGCGTATTGCATGTTTTTTTGAGTTGGGAAAGCAAAGCTTTACTATAAAAGACTAAGAAAACACTAAGATTAAATTGAAAAGTATTGGTAATGTATCATGGTCAATATGAAAGTGATTTTTCTAAAGCATTTTCTTTTCACCTTGTCAATTCAGCATTGCTCAGAGATTATATAAGTTTATAAAATGGTGTTGCAGTGGAAAACAAAAACTCTACTGTTTGGGGATCATCAAAGTGTAGCGCCTTACAATGGCTGCCATGGCTGAGTGGTAAACAGGCCAAATCAGGATAACTGTTGGGGATTTGAGCCAGTGATTGAACTGCCTCATGGTCAGCAGACTGTGTCTGTCTAGGTTTACAGGTATTACCTCCTTTTTTCTTCTTGTTCCCGTCTCATCCTTCTTTTGAGGGATTTTTTGCTTTGATCGCAGAGCATGTCTTTCATGTCGTCTTTGATTCAGGTTTAGCTCTAATCACGTTCCCTCCCACTGAATTTTGACCTCTGCTCTGGCCTCGCGCCTCACTGCTGACCCAGCTGTCTCGATTTAGTTTAGGCTAAGAGGAGATTATGTCGTTTTTTTGCCTGTACTATATCTCAAGATTCTTTGAACCGATTTCTGTAGAATTTGGTGGACATCTGATAGTTCGATCTGTCCACACAAGAAACATTCAAACATCATTTTTGGCCAGTTTTGACAGCCCTATGTGTATTGGAATAATCAGATGAGATGAAGATAAAGATGAAAAATTAGAAGAGCCTTTTGTGTGTGCCCTCTCGGCAGTCATTTGGTTTCCTCACTACCATTTCTCTTCTCGTGCACTAATACGCTTAAGCTGAATAGCCAATCAGATGGATTCCTCTCACTGACGTTTCCAACGCTGATTTAACATGTTGAGTCGGCCGGGGGAAAAAAGGGCCGATAAGTAGCGACCATGCGTGAGACACCACAAAAACTCTAGTCCAACTTGGGCAGACGGGCCGACGATCTCCTTGCTGTGTCAGGGCCTTTAAACCAAGAAACAATTGATCTGGGTGTTGTGGGGATCCAAATGTGTGATCTCTCATTGGAGATAACTTTTTTATTTTTTATCTGTACTGTTACAATAAAACACCAGGTAGAGATTTAATCCAGAGTCATTAAGACATCCATGACTGTTAGCTCAGAACTGCATTCAGAGTAGTTCAGGCTTAGTTTATTCTCATATTAGCAGTATCATGGCTTTTCTACTACTGCAAAGGAAGAGGCTTTCAATAGAACCTCATCAGATTTAATGGGACTTCCCTTTTGTTTCCATGTGGATCACAGATTGCACATTTATTCTCTCATCTCTCTCTCTCTCTCTCTCTCTCTCTCATTCTGCTCAGCACCTTGGAAACCACCTTTGACGGCAGCGTCACCACAGACATCAGCAGTGGTGGAGGTGGAGGTGGAGGTGGAGGTGGTGGCAGCAGCAGCAACAACAACAGTGGAGGGAGTCGGAGCATCCTCAGCCTCACTTCGTCCCGTCCCTCCCTGTCCTCATGGCGACTGGGCCAGTCCAGCCCTCGTCTGCAGGCGGGCGACGCACCCTCCATGGGGAACAGTTACGGTGGCCGGGCAGCCGGCGGCCAGGGGGGGCGCTACCTGTACCCTGGGCACCTCCGGCGGCAGCTGGCTGGCAGGGGAGGAGCCCTCTGCAGCGTGGACCTCGGAGACAGGGCCGGGGAGGACATTGACCTGGACAGCATCGCCGTGGACGTCACTGGTTACATGAGCGATGGCGACGTGCTGACCAAGAATGCTGCGCGCACTGATGATGTCGCAAGCGGGTAAGTGGATTACACTGATGGAGACTTTTTAATCCTGCAAACAGGTTTTGAAATTGCTAATGCAGAAACAATTAGTCAATCTACAGAAACATACTTAACAGCAGTTTTGTGAGCGTGAGGATTTGCTGCTTTTTCTGTTTGCTTTTTTATCATTATAGATAGAATTCCCTGTTGTTTTTCAATTATTGGTTTGAACTTTTTTCCAAGTGTTGACATTTGAAGATGTCACTTTGGGCTCTGGGAATTTGTGACAGGCATTTCCCACTGTTTTGTGATTTTCTTATCAATATAAAGGATCACTTAATTTATTGCTAATAAAAAATAATCAATAGATGCAGAAATGGTGGTAGGTTGCCACCTACCAACGAATGCACTTTTTGGGGGGGTCAAGTGAGAGAGGCACTGGCTGATTATTATGATTCTGAAAATTAAAACTTAAAATTGTTCTTCTGTAATTTGATAAGCCAGTTAGTTTGACGAGCTAGTATTTAATTCTTTTTTCAAAGATCTGCAGGGTGACATACAGTATTTGTATGATAAACGTATATAGTCTATTTGGGATTTTGGCCAGGAAAAAGATTATTGGTAGATCGATTTACTTTGACATTCCTTGGTAGACGAGCCAAAAACTGTATGTCCACTATAAACCTCCTCTACACCTCTACTAGCATAACGATGTTTACTAATTCATTGGCAATAAAGTAAAGTGTTAATGTAAAATGTTACTTTGTGCTTCTATTATTCGAGCATCATGTGTTTATAGTTACATTTTTCTGGCTGGTTGAAATACGGTGTTATGGTTGACCATGTGGCCCAATAGGCTGAGTTGTCTGAATACAAGCTTGCCACAAGAGGGCAGTAGTGTTTGCTTGCTCACTATTCCTGCCTGTGACCCAAGTGCCAGATAATATCCCACAGTTGAGCCTCAGTAGCATTTAAGTAACATTTATTCTGTACAGCTCAGATCCCACAAGTATCCCATCTCTCTGTCTGCAGACGCAGTAATGTTGATACGCTGATAATCTGTATTTGCTCTCTCAAAACCACTGTCCATGTTGTAACAGGCCTTCTGCATACCTTGGCTGCCACACTGTGCAATATAAACCTCTGCTGTCATCGTTAATATCAGATAAAGTTGTAAAAGGTGCCAACTATGATAGCCAGAGACGGCAATACCAGGATCTGATAACAGAGCTGCTGCAGGGATTAGTTTGAGTTGAGATGAATGCAAATGTAGAAAAGAGCCTGAAAGCTCAGGGAAGCAAGATGATAAAAAAAACAACCTATCTCTAAAAACCTGGAGTGGAAATTACTTCCTCTGGCCCCTATGGGTTTGCACTGATTCACCAGCCCTGAGGCAGCTGTACAAGTCGAGGGAGCTAAGTGCTCTTGAAGTACTTGATATGTCTGAATCTGTGGCTTAGCTGACAAAGACCAAGCCACAGCCACACCTGGACAGGTGAGTGATGTGAACAGGTGAGCACAGCCATTTGCTCACTCTGAAAACTTGATATTCAGCCTGTGTCGGACCTGTGAGGAAAGCAAGGCAAATTAAAAAAAAATATTTTCCTGATTTTCTTATCACCTGATATTGTTTGGGCTGCAATTATAGATTATTTTCCTGATCAATTTTTCATTGGTTGGAATAATTGATATATTATTTAGTCTATACAGAGTAGGAAATTGTGAATAGGTTAACCATAACACAGACAAGGACTGATGACCTCCCCCCTCACCCTTCTCCTTATCCTCAGGCCATGTAGCGGTTAGCTCCATCACCGGCCTGTTAGCATCCACTAACTGGTTCTTCTAAACAGGTCTGGGATGTTTACCCAGAGAGGAGGAGCTGGCATTTAGATTGCAGCAGTAGACTCCAGTTCACGGTTTTCTTGCACTTAAATGTCAATTAAAGAGTCACACAAATCACAAAGCAAGTTTCTATCACCTCGATAGTTCTGGTTTTATTTGGCCCGGTTTTGAGATATCTGTCTCTCAAATACATTACTTCACCTCAATACCATGGAGGTGAATGGAATTTAATGGCAACATTTCTTTGCAGAGGTAATATCTTTGTTCCTTGTTTCCTGTGAGCAGTTGTCATCTAAAGTACATTCTATTATAGAAACAGTCCTTATCAATCTTTTTCCTCTTCTTTTCTTTCAAAACCGTTAGCACCACATTCAATTCAATTCACCTTGGGGTGGAAATAGAAATTTTAAGAGACAGATATCTGCATATGATATTTATTTTTTGAGTTGCCCCTTTAACTCCCAGAACAATATAGAACCATGGATTAGTGACAGTGTAAAACTTATTTTTGACGTCATATCTTTGGGTTTTGGACCAATGGCCGGACAAAACAAGCAATGTCAAGACGTCACCTTTAGCTCTGGACAATAGTGCTAATTTCTCACTATTTTCTGACATTCTACAAACAAAATGCTTAATCAAACAAAAGACATGAGATGAATTGTTATTAAAAGCAATCCGTTGCAGCTCTAGACATTCAGAAGCAGTCTTAACGGTACACTGAGATCAGATAAGCATCTATCTGTCCTGATAGTCCATTTATTTAGTAATCTCTGAGTGCTACAACACAGACAACATGACTGATGACACCACATTTAGTATCTGCATCGGTTTTCTCCAATCTCCAACCCCCCACCTCTATTTTTTCTTTTGGCTTCCCTGCCCCCCCCCTCGGCTCGGGGGTATGTTGCCCCTCTGCCCTCCCCCTTCCCTCCCTTCCTCCCCTCCCCTTCCCTCCCATCCCTCCTCCACCTTTCTCAGACAGACCCAACCTCCTGCCAGGGGGGGGAAGCATGTGGAGCTGAGGAGAGAGAGGCTACATACCAATACTGCGCTCCCACAGAGCAACACACACTCTCACACACGCTCAGGCTGCACATGGACACATAATCTATACGTGGAGAGTTCACTGATACTGCTCACTCACTTCTGATATCACCATGATCAAACACGCTCTCACCTGGTGAAATTATTTACACAACAGCAGATCTCGCACACAGGTTCAGACCTGATAACAGACAGTAGCCAGACAGTTGAAAACGGACACCCTTGATCAGGAGATTTTTATCAAAAGGGGATCAACCCTCACCTGGATGTGTTTATTTTGCTTTGGACTGACTGTGTTACCATGTTTGAGGCAGAAAGGTACGTCAGAGTGTTTCAAACTATTCTAGACAAAACATCAGAAGCTCTTGAGGCGATTGTTTTTTCAGGAGCGTGACAGTTTGTGAATTTCCTCCTGTCAGTACCACAGTGCGTGCATTCTTTTAGTAAGTCAAATATGTCTGCAGGTTAATTTACTCAAGAACTTTTTCTTCTGTTATTTGCATGCCTGGCTGTGTCAACTCTACCTGGCTGCTCCAGTTCAGCCCATAAACTCTCTTGTTTGGACACGTTTCTCCTGCTGCAGAAGGTTACAGGTTAACAGGCATCTTAAACTGGACAGGGAGTCTCAGTTACTCATTGGTGTGAAGAATTAATATGTCTAAGGGTTTGTGTGTGTGTGTGTGTGTGTGTGTGTGTGTGTGACTGACTGACCATCTTCAAGGTGACTTTGCTTTGGGATGATGGATGCTTCCCCTAAATGGCAGCTAACCCCCCTCAGAGTGGATCCTCTGTCAGAGTTGTATCCCACCATTGTTCACCCGTCTACTTTGTCTCTCTTATTGTGAAAATCTGCTTCACAACAAGTCTTATATAAGTGCAGGAAATTATGTTTTCATTGCTTCATCTGTCTGATTGATTGTGTGAATCTTAAAAAAACATAGGTATTGATTTGTCCGATATTTGGTGGTCCATGGATCCTTTGATTTAGCTTTAGTGGTAGTCAGGAATGGATTCATGATTTCTTATCTTAAAAGCAATTTCAAATGCTTGACATAATACCTTAAAACATATAATAAATACAGCATTAGACATAAGAACACAAATAAATGATAGAAACAATTTTGGTAATAACTGATGAATACCTATGATTCATAAAAGCAGCTGAGAATACTAAAGTTTTTAATCTGGATTTAAAGGTAGTCAAAATCAGGCATGTCCTCTTTCTACTGGATGTTTGTTCCAGCTCTTTGGTGCATGGTAACAAAATGCTGAATCTCCTTGTTTAGTTTGGACTCTGGGTAATGGTTAGCAGACGGCTACCAAATGACCTGAGAGAGTGGGCACAATCCTTATACTGCATTCATGTTCTGGTGAGAAAGTACAACATCTGGTACTTTCAGGTTTGCTGCTAAAACTGTATGCACATGCTGTTGGGTACAACAAATCAGTCCCAGTGTGCTTTATATCTATGAATTGTTACCCATCGCTGCAGTTCCACACAGCTCTGCAGGACGTATTAGGCTCTTTCAGCGCAGTGTTTTGGTTTTCCTGCCTGCAGACTCGGCTCTCATCAACCTTATTTCCAGCAGCAGCTGTGTTGAGTTAAAAAAAAAAAAAAAACTCAGATAAACCCACAGACAGACCCACTGAACAACTAGCTGGTGAAGAAATTAAACATCTAGCAGCTTGTTTTGTGCACCCAAGTGGCCAAGAAAAAACACAATTACTGCAACATTGCAAAATTCATAATCATACTCGCAGCTGTAAACACTGTAAAGGCCGCAGTTTGTTCAGCATCTGCACAGGTTTGCTCTCTGCTGAGTGACTTCTGGTTGCCGTTGCAGTTTCTGTCTCGCAGCTCAGATGCTGATTCAGTTTGACTGCAGGTTACACAAAGGAGCTCTGTGTATAAGAAACACTGTACTCTGTGTATACTGTATATACATGTAGGTATAAATGTGTGTGTGCGTGCGTGCATGGGTAGGTACGTGCATGCGTGCGTGCATGCGTGCGTGTGTGTGTGTGTGTGTGTGTGTGTGTGTGTGTGTGTGTGTGTGTGTGTGTGCGTGCGTGTGTGCTCATTTGCCTCTTGCTGAGATCCACACAGAGATAACACAGAAAGTGTTTTAGTGGTTGAACTCTTGCTGGGCTTATTTTTCTACTCGCTCAACTGCCGAAACAGAGTCATCACAGCCCCACACAGAAAGCATTCACTGTCTAAACGGTCCAGCCTCAACTTTAAATCAGCAAACATTTCATTAAATTACACCTGGGTTAAATGAGTCAATATTTAGTTCCATTAGGAATCTCCTCCACGAGTAAATGTTTGGGGAATTAGTTGGTGTTGTTTTAGTTTGAATGGGAATGTTTGTTTTAAGTGTTCAGGGCCTCAGCATCTGCTTCAGACTGTAACTGCTGCTAACGGCCAGTCTCTGACTCCAACAACCAATAAATCGAGTCCATTCAAATGTAATTTTCCGTTATGAAATGAAGGGAAGCCTGCACTTACACATATATAGTGTACATCCCAGCCCGGAGTAGATGTGATGAATGGCAATATCCTCGTTGTGGGAATAAAGAACAGACTCATCCTCTGTCTACTGAGCTGCCACTTCTTTTACAGACCACTGTTGTTTACCACTGGCCACATGAGAGAAATGTGTCCTCAGTCCGATAGTTTGCTGTCTTCGGTGTTTGTTAGGGAGCTCTTTGCCAAACGTTTGGCCCTGATTAATGAGAGCTTTGCTTCGACTGGAAAACTAGATGGATGTGGGTTCCTCCTGATCTATTCACAACTAAAGCAGCTCTGAGAAGTAAAAGAAGAGTGTGTTAACTCTGGCCAAGGTCTTAGACAAAGTGTGGTACTGCACAACCTCAAATCATCCTCTCTGAGCCCTTTCATTGTGTTCCTTAGAATTGCTTTATGGTGACGATATCTAACGTGCTTTGTTGTGTTTTGCAGTTATATGACTGATGGAGGTTTGGGTCTGTACACGCGGCGCCTGAACCGCCTGCCCGATAGCATGGCCGCCGTCCGAGAGACACTCCACCGAAACGCGACGTCAGGACAGGGAGATGCTGACAGGTAAGTCAGAAACATCCTAAAGGGAAATGTCACCTGCTTATTCTCTTAGACTTTGAAATGACACATCTGTGATGTTCAGTTCTTTTCAGGAGTAACGTTTTAATTCGGTGTTGCGGTTTACTTTTTGGAGTAACCAATTTCCCTCAGCTTGCTTTGCCCATCTCTACTAATTCAATTTTGAAAGTAAACTGGTCCGCACTCAGAAGAGTAACAGGCACAAATGTGTCATTCGATGCCTTCCTTTCAGTGCGCAGGCAGTGCGAGCCTGCAAAGATACAGCAAATGTCAATTTCTACGGACCTTTTTACTCATAAGTGACTTATTTTTACCAGTTCACCTTCAATGGGAATTGCAGTTTTTGCCATTTTAAACACACCAGATTCCAATGTATTGAACTACAGTACTTCTACTGATTACCTACATTTCCCAGAATACCTTTATTCGCCTCCTATTAAACATGCTGAACTTGGTGTGTTTGTTCAGTTGTGGGAGTTTAGGCATATACAGTAAACATTGTTATCCAATGACGTTGTAGGCATGTCAGGTGGTGGTAATACTTCCTGTCTGTTTTCTGCTCTTGTCAGTGGAGAAAAAAGAAAGTTTTATTTTTATCACACTGTCTTGTTTCCTGGAAGTTTAAATTCTGTTGAGTCTTCCTTTGGCGCCACCTGCCTTGGTTGACATACTTGGGGGTTTGAAATGGTGCGTTTATGGATGTAGATGGAAGTCATGAAAAGGTTTAATATCGCAGATTTGCACATAAAATGGAGCTAATACACAATATCTTGAGCAGGCGGTGTATAGAGCATTGAAACAAATGGAAAACTGAGAAACAGCTAAAACACCATGATATCCTGTCGATTGCTTAATATCTTGATAAAATAATATTTATCTCTCTATTTCACAGAATGATATTGCAGAGGTTTTGTTCAGACTTGTACCATTACTACAGGATGTGATTTAACTGAGCTTTGTACAATACACCACACTGCTGACACACCCACTGATCCGAAATGTTGGAGAACAGCAGTGAGACACATGCATTTCTGTTGGTATTATCTTGGATATATTGGCCACAGCATGTAATAAAGTGAGAAGATTAAGCATGTGTGTATCAGTGGGACTTTCCAGAGCGCCCCGTGTCAGCGTGAGGGATTCTGTGTAATGCTGCCGTCTTTGTCCTGTCACAGAGATGGAGAGGGATTTGGTTCCTGGCTAATTGACAGACGGAAATGGATGAAGGCCAAGCAAAGCCCCACCATGTTGCAAGATGGAGATGGATGGTGGGGAAGAAAAGAAAGAGAGAGAGAAAGGGGGGGGGGGGGGGGGGATAAGCTTGATATGAAGATGGACTGGTGGTTGGAAGAATAAATAAATGAGTGAGAGGCTGGGTGAGACAAAGGAATGACTGGTCTCCTCAATATATCATCAACATGGAAGCTTTTATTGAAAAGAAATGTACCAGTTTCTTGTGCTTTAGGACGAGAAATATTCAACATGTGAAACAAAAGCTTTGAAGTCTTCTATCGGTTTGAAACTGATTACACACAGACAGACATGCCGGTGTGTTTTGTTGTAGTCTCGAGTGCTTCAAGCTGCCTTTTTCCGTAAATCCTCAGGTGTGGCTAATTTCCTGTCCTCCAGATTTTTGACCTTTGCCCTCTCGCTGCCTTTTACCCGCAGTCCTTCACATTAAACTCCCCCAGCCCTTAGGTGGGGCTTAACACAAACTGTCCCTGGACTCACCTTTCCTCTCACCCTCTTTCTTTCTCTCTTACCATGCAGGACTTTGGCTCTCCTCTCACCTTTCATTTTCCTCTCGCTTGTTTTGATTAGAGACTGCAGCGAGTGGAAGAAACTGGAAAGCCATTAAATGATAAAAGTTGGGGGATTCCTCTTCTTTTTTTTCCTTGGATTTTTTTTTTTTGCTTTCATGTTTCTGTGTGAGGTTTAATTGACCCAAGTAGGCAGATGTTATGCTTCTCCACAAACTTCACATTTCTTCTTTCATGATCTTCAGTCAGCTTCATTATTTCTTTCATACGATTAAAGAGAAGGGCAAGGAAAGAGTTTCAACATTAAGAGGGGATGAGGTGACTCCCCTCCTCCCAACCACACCTCCTCCCCCCCTGAAGGAATGTCTGATAAATGTGCTTGCTGCTTTTACTTTGGGATTAATTAGGAGAGGTGGAAGCGGCAGATAAAAATGCATTAGCATAACAAGCGGAAGCAAGTGCAGCTGGAGGGTAAAGAAGGGTGACTGGTTTTCTGTTGTAAAAGATGAGCCTAATTTAATACATGAGACGGGGGTTAATGGTGCAGTTTGGGGAGGTGGAGGGGGGTGAGCACCTTTCTCTGCATGTTTCCTACATTTTGTGGTTCGTGAGTGTCAGAGGTTCTGAGCTCAGAGGTGTGTGCGGTCTGTATTTGCTCTTTGGGTGTGTGTGACCCATCTATAAACATGCTGTAGTTTAAAGTAGGGGTGGGAATCACCTGAGGCCTCACGATACGATATTATCACGATACAGTATTATCACGATACCATATTATTACGATACGATATTATCACAACACAAGATTATCGCGATAATTATGTCACGATACGATATTATCGCGATACTTATGTCACAATACGATATTATTACGATTTTTTTCCAATTTCAAATTTTTCCCAATTTCAAATGATGTCCCCAAAAAGAAATTTAGTCAACATCCGTTTTATCTAAAAAGATAAATTTCTCTGTTTGTTCATCTCACTTCAATTGTATTGCTGCAAATGGGATTGTCAAGCAGATAAACATATAATAATAGATTGATAATTGGCGTCTGTGTATAGATACAGTATTGCCACGGAAAATATTGCGATACTATGCTGTATCGATTTCCCCCCCACCCCCCACCCCTAGTCTTCTGGTTTGGGATGCAGCCGAGCCTCAGAGCTTGTGGGGGTGGGGGAAAGGTGTTAGGTTTCTCCGTGGCACTGGGGCAAAAAACCCTGTGACCCCTGGACGAGGAGGTCACAGGCTTCAAAAGGGTTGAGGTTCACAGTTAAGAGTGTTCCTAAAACTGTTATGCCTTCATGCTAAAACCCTCCAGATCAGACCAAACCTGCACTAATGAGGAGCACAAAGGATGCAACTAGAATGGGAGAAAAAAAGTTCAATGGGAAAAGTATTTAGGGAAATTTCATTTCAAGGTGTTTTCACAGTTAAATTGTTTAACTGTTTTCCTGTTTTTTAAGTTTCATGATTGCAACATCTTTCCAAAAGTCAATGAGTAATCGTGCTAAATCATGACTTCATTATAGACCAAACTAATCGTTATTGTGATTTTTTCCCCCCGTAATCGAGCAGCCCTACCATCACATCAACTGAGTTAGTGACTGATGTGGCAGCTCACGCTGATCAGTGCTGCTGATCTGCAGCCCCTGTTGGAAGTGCAAGAACTAGTTTTACTAACTGTCAAATGTATGTAAAGCAGTTGGTGGAAATCAGCAGCGGAACACACTGACTCATGGGACAACAGGCCCTGCGAGGCAGAGTAAATAAGTAGAAACAATAGAGACCAGGAGCTCTGTGTACGTGTGAATGTGTGTGTGTGAGCATGCTTATCCCTGTCATTTATCTCTGCAGCAGGAGAAAGAGGAAGCAATCCATAACCGCCTGTCTTCAGATTTGAATTCTCATTGTTAAAGCAGACAAAGGAGATGTCTCTGTGGTGTGAAACCACTGTAGCAGTGAGTGTTAAAGAGACCCCCCCCCCCCGCATCTCCTCCCTTCTTGCTGAGGCGTTGAAGATATAATTTCTTTTTTCCAAAGGGGAATGTTGCACAGACAAGAGAAGAGAGCACCACATAAACTACTCAGTTTCGGGCTGCTGACTGATGCTTTCACATGAAAACGAGGCGGCAGGGTGATAAAGGGCCCTAGTAATGTTTTACACATTTGTGTGAATAGTTTATTTCCCTGTTCTCTACATTTACTTGCTGGTACAGTCAGTACTGGCAGGATCAGGACTCTTTCAGAAGAAGTTTGAGGAAAAGAAGAATGTGCTGCATGAAAAAAAAACAAGCAAGATAATGAATCATAGTATATATAGTGTATATAATAACAGTAGGGGTGCAAATCAAAGTTTTATCATGATACAATATTATATTGATTCTTAGGACAACGATACAATATTTACTGATATCACAAAGTCTGCCACGATACGATTTGGATTCGATTTAGGGGCCTGCGACCGATACCAGACTAGCCTGGGTAAACCCTGACGAACTTCCGGCAAATTTGAGATTTGCTCTGCAAGTCAGGCTTGGTCGCTTCTCTATTGTCATCGTGTTAGGGCCGATTATCGGCCGTCGGACCGTCTGGCGAGGTCGGTGACTCGAGTCTGTTCGGTGTTACCCAGTCTATGATATTGGATCATTGAGGACTGAAGCGATATATCAATCCAGATCAACGTATTGTTACACCCCTAGTAAACAGTCTATTTGGTTTGGCCAACGTGTAGCACTAACAATGTGAAAAATGAACACACAACCTCAAGGCGATAGACCTAACCATGTGAATGCAAGTAGCGCTGTAACAAAGGTGGGTCATGTTGGGTAAAGGCTGATTCCAATCATTATCAAGAGATCTGACAATAAGCAGCTCGACATGAGAGGTTTTAAATCAACATGAGTCACGCAATCAAGCTCCAAGTAGTCCAATCATCATTCATTTGTTGTACCAGAGATGTCGGTACAACAAATTAAAGAGAAAACAGCAGAATTACTTAATGTCATAAAATATACTTGACAACACAGAATATGCCAAAGAGAGACACATTTCTTACGGTATAAACAGTATTGTTCCACTGACAGATACACCTTCCATCAGCAGGGGTCTGTTAAAACACTAAGACAGCTGTAACTCACTCAAATACCTTTAATTGTCCTTCTCGTTATCTTTTAATTGTAGATTTAAAGCCTTCTGTAAAGTCCTTTAAATTGCCTTGGTGTTTCAAAGGCAAATAAACCTGAGTAAACTTGCCATGCCTTGCCTTTGTGGTACTAAGCCTCGCAACACTAGTCTTTTAAGTCCATTAGCACTGCATATAAAACCCAGCCTCCTTATTTAGTTCAATGATCCTCGGCAAAAAAAAAAAAAAAAAAAATGAAACTAGATCAACATTTACCGCAACGTGGTATCATTCGGCAACCTTCTGCATTGGCCAATCAAATAAATGCCAGCACCACATTCCTGGTAGATTACTTTGTAATGTGAATTGTGTAATTCTACTGTGATAACTTTCCAGAATTGTAAAATCCCTACGCCCACTATTAAGCCATTGTGCAGTCTTTTGGCACCTGATAAACTCAAACTCATAGATTTATTGCTTAAACCGTCCTGCTTGATGGTGTTTTAATTCCCCAAAGTCTCCTTCCAGGCAGCGCTGCGACCATTCTAACCTTAAGTTACTTCAAAGTTAAAGTTCTGACCTTTGACTTTCTTAAATTTTATTATTACTAGTACAGAGCCCATTGAAAATGTGCCTTTTTTGGAACGGGCGATTGCTTGGCCTGTGATATTGCTGCTTGTAGAATTCTTCAAAACCAAATTGTACCACAAAATTACTGACAGAAGGACCCCCAAACCACTTAATATGCAACTCCACTGTAGCCTGTAGCCTACTACTGACTTACAGTGTAGGCTACGTCTACATCAGAGGAAGACATTGTAGGCCTACCTACTACTGTATTCACCTGACAGAGAACAGGGCAGATTCAGAATGTAATCACAAAATACCACAATGAAAATGTGGAGTAATCAGACATTAGCGTCATGGACTCATGGCAGTGCGCTACCCACCTGGCCCGTTATGAGAGCTAATCAGCACATATCTGCGTTCATCAACCACCAGAACCGGACCGTTTGTGTGTGTGTGTGTGTGTGTGTGTGTGTGTGTGTGTGGAGAGAGAGAGGTGTTAATTTCCATACAGGTTTAGTGGCTTGACGGTTGATGGTGAAGTAGGGGATTTAATTTGCGGGGGTATTTTGGCGACGGTAATGTTATTAGTGTTGAAAGTTAGCAGTAGACTTAATTAACCAGACCAAGGGTGATGTGTCTGCCCGGTTCAACTCTTGAGATGTGAAGGAATAATCTCAGAGATTACGTTATGGTCTACCAGCTCACAGCAATTTAATAGTTGTGTATCAATGTAATGTAACAAATTGTCGTTTGTTTATTCAAAGTCAAAGACAGTCCAAAGTTGTGCTACTTTGCACATTTTTGTGGGTCTGAGGTGTATTTCACATTTTAGCTGCTAAAGCTCCGCTGCTTTCTTCGACCCTCTCTGTGTCTGGTCCTGCGCTGAGCTCAGTCAAGGGGGTAAGCTTCTCCTCGGGCCGCGAACCTCCTATGGCGCCATTTTGATGCTAACAAGCCATCACCTCCCGTTAGCGTTCCATTGACTGCCATTCATTTTGGCACCACTTGGACAGCGAATAACTTTACATCTGAAGCATTTAAAGACTATTTGTCCATTGTTTATTTCTAAAGAAACACGACAATGTATAAAAGGCTCCATTACCTTGTATCTCACGTTATGGCTCCATAGCAGACGTTTTTGTAAAAATAGGCTAACGATTGTGTCATAACCACGGGACTCTCTGTCGCACAGTAGAGAAATTACTGTATAGTACAGGAGAAGCTCGCAGGCAGTTTTGACTCACATTAGCTGTTTAAGTTTAATTGCTAATGTTAGCTAGCATTTTAGTTAGCAATAATTAGCCTGTGCCTATGTTATCTCCTTACATATACATACGCTCTCCGTCTTTGCAAGATTGGGAATGATTGAGATTTCTCTTGGCACAGCTACCAGAAGAGTTACAACTTTCAGACAGGTTGCTCACGTCACAGCTACGTCTTCGAGCTCAGTTGGAGGCTGCTCAGTAACGCTCAGCCATCACCGAAAAAGTGCTTCTAATATCCTTCACTGGTCTCCGTCCAGAGCAACGGGATCTGTTGGTCCATTTTATATATGTCAATGAGCTCAGTCAGTGAGCAGTGTGAGAGGGGGAGTGGCCAATGGCTGGAGCGGCAAAAGCCAATGTGTGCTTCTTTTACCAACGATATCTTTTGCATTTCTAATCCAAACAACGTCAAACTTGGCACTGCACTTACTCGTGCCCGTAGCAAGACACCTGTCAACGGACTAACGGTTCGAGAGATATGCGCATAACACACACACTCAGACAGACAGACCAGTTCCTACAATTTATAGATAGATTATGATACATGTTCAGATTATTTTGTCTGCCCCCATTATGTGGAATCACTATACAACTGCAAGTACAATGGATGTTGATAAAACTTTCTCTTAGGAGGGTTTTAATCCCACCTGCAACAGAACAGAAACAAGTTGGCACACAAACACACACACACAGACAGACCGACACACACACACACACACACACACACACACACACACACACACACACACACACACACGCCCCAAGCCCCAATATGTTGCCTCTCCTGTCTGGACTTGAGCAGGTTCCCTGTTGGCCTCCGGTAGTAGAGGAGGGATGTTCTTCTTCTCAGCTACCAACAACACCTGGCCCTCCACCTGTTTCACCCTCTACCAGCCTTTCTCTCTGTAACCCCACCTCCACCTGCTCCCCTGGTATCCAGAGTGAATGTTGTGGTTTGCCTCCGGGCTCTCACTGTAATAATAATCACTCTCCTCCCTCTGTTCCTGTCGTTTCATGAGCCAGCGATCTTGTTCCCCAAAGAACCAGGAGTCTATTTGTATGATAATCAGACACACAGAAACACAGCTTCATCTGCACTTTGACACCCCCCTCCACACACACACACACACACACACACACACACACACACACACACACACACACACACACACACACACCCCACACCCCCCGAAACCTCCATAAACATGTTGTCCCCAGTCCTGCCCTGCTTGGAGACAACATTAACCTGTCAGTGCTGATTGCAGCTGCTGTTTCAGGACTTCTCTCCAACACTAACCCTGCAGCGTGTGGGTCCCAGTCTGGTGTTAGGCCTCGGCTTCACTTTCCATGGGTGTTTGGTTAATGATGGCAAAGGGGAGCAGGGTGTCAGTGTTGGGTTACCAAGACCAGTGGCACCAGGGCAAAAGTCAACCCTAAACCATCTGTGGGTGTCAGATAGTGCACTTGCATGATTTTCCTCTGATATTTTCCGTTATGATTGCAAGAAAAGAAATTGTTGCAAAAATATATGCAATTCTGGAGTAGTTTAATAACCATGTTTTTGTCCTCAGACCTTCAAAAGGTAAAATTCAATTCATTCATTTTACTTTTTTTTGTTTCGATCCAATGCACATAAGATAATAACTTTGTAGGAATTATAAACTATTCATTATCTCAAGGTTTGGATACATTGTCTTGTTTAGTGAGAACATTTTGACATGTCATAAAGTCACACTGCTTGACACTGCTTATCAACTTGCCATGCCAAACTTCTGTTTTACTTCTGCGTTTTAAAGGCCGGTAGATGTCCGTTTACTTTGCATGCTGGCTATTGTTGAACAGCCAAAAACTTGGCTACCATGATGATAACAGACCATGATAATAATAATAATAATAATAATAATTATAACCATAAGCTCATAATGTGCTGTCCGTGATTAAATTGATGCAATCTAACTCAAGATTTGGGAATTAGGAAATATTTTGTTTTATATATATATATATATATATATATATATATATATATATATATATATATATATATATATATATATATATCTAGCTCACATTCATTGAGAGGAGAATTTGTTAAACGTGGTTTTAGATACGCAGCCACACCTTTCCTTTGTCTGCTCTCCCCTTATCTTCTGCACTTATACACACACACACACACACACACACACACACACACACACACACACACACACACACACACACACACACACACACACACACACTAACTCACTTACACTCACACCACACTTTATGCAACCAAATACTATTCCACAGATATCCAGACTCTCACACAGCATTTGACTCTCCTAGAATACTAAATACTATAAATGCCTCCCAGACATGTTCATACTGAAAGCAGAGATCTGCTGGTCCCAGTTGGTGTGTGTGTGTGTGTGTGTGTGTGTGTGTGTGTGATGAAGGTGTTCTGGGGCACACTGGCGCAGTCTGACCCACGATCTGTAGCAGTTTGATTCGAGATGTAAGGTCAAATACGTTCCCACGTTAATGGGATTCTCCCACACACACTCACATACCCCAGCTGTTGCAGAATGCTCTTCCACCTACACAGCAAACATCTCCATGTTGGTCATTTTAGTATTATTTGCTTCTTCTTTTTTCAGTGAAAGAAATGTTTTCAATACAAATCGACAAAGGTTTTCTGTGAGCAAGCAGTGCTATTTTATTATTGAGCATTCAGCCTTAAAGGGCATGTCTCACCAGCTTTAAAAGAGACACAGTCTTGCAGTTTTGCACCTTTGGCCAATAGCAAGACGTCTTGACAGCACTGGCCTTTGACAAAACAGCAAGCCGGAAAGTCCAAAATAGAAAAAGCTGAAGTAGCTGGCACCATCAATCTTTATTCAGCTCTCCTCTGTCACAGTACAAACTAAAGAGGAACCGTTATGACAGACAGTTATGTGACATTGATACAGGATACAATGTTGCCTTGTGTCATTTCAAACCTTGATTTGGATAAGGAAAAACTCCCCCCTCCCCAAAAAAAACATTTAACTGATAATAATTGACAGTTAGCAATCTTCTTCAGAAACTCTGTATCGAATGAAATGATGTACAATCCTGAGAATATAATGCCTGTGGGAGTTTTGTTTTACAGTACAGAAAATCTTTGAAACAGGATGATTTGTATTGGAACAAGGTTGGAATAATCTAATGGCACTGGGAGATTTTGTTTCATAAGAAAAAGCAACAGTTGTAATAAGCAAATATATATATGTGTAACCACATATAGAAGGGATTTGCTTCCCACATAGATGTGGGAGAAGGTGGCATTGATTAGGGTTGAGCGTCTTGATTGGAAAAGAAAAGGAGAAAGAATCGATGAGAAGTAAGCTTGTTATGAGCAGAGAGAAACAGACAGAATCCTAAGAGAAATTATGTTTCCGTCGCCATGCATACTGTTTCAGCAGACTATCTTCCCCTCCTCTGGGCTTTTAACAAGCACACCTGCCTCACCCCAGGAAACACACACACACACACACACACACACACACACACACACACACACACACACACACACACACACACACACACACACACACACACACACACACACAGACATGGGTGGGGCTCTCACTCAGGTAAATAAGGGTTTTTACTTCCACACATTCTCTTTTTATGCCCAACATTGCTGCTCTTAACATCCACAGCTCTCTCTTGATCTTTGTACTCAGTGTTCTGTCATGTTATTTGTTTAAGCTTGTTTGTGTTATCCTGTTTTGGTCTTATCTATTTGCTGTATTACTCAGCTGAAAGCAGTGAGATGTGGTATTGACCCACAGAGGGGAAAAAAACTTGATATGCGACAAAGTTTGAGGGTAGGATATACAACCAGGACGTCTTGATTGCAAAGTATATGAGCCTCAGCCAAGTGAGTTAGCCACAGAGCCAGCAGTTTTGGAAGGGAAGCACAGAGGGCAGAGGCTCGGTCCCATGTCTCTGGTCCAGTCTGGAATCTAACCCAGGCCACCAAGAGGAAACAGTAGATGGAGAAAGTAGAGCAAAGGAGCCGAGCATGTTGGACTTCAATTAATCTACAGTGAGTGGTCTGTGGAGCACTCAGCAGCACAGGGTAAGTTTTAATCCTACATACCTTACCTGACTAATATTTTCCGTGAGGTTAGGTGCGGGTGGGAAGTCGGGGAGTCAGCAGGTTCGTGCAGGTTGCAGCTTTAAAGTCGCTGGATAAAGTTGATTATCCACGTTTCAGCTGCAGGAAAGGCTCGGGGACAAAAGTCTGCATGCAAGAGAGATTTAATGTCATGGACTCTTGAAATGTAACAGGCTACAGACCAACATATTGGTAAGATTTTGTCCTGTTATCCCCAAATGGTATCATTTGCATTTTCTGATTTGAACCCTTAAGTCACTGCTTTCCCCATTTTTCCCATTTCACCTGAAGTAACTTTAAGTTTGGAAAGAATCCTCTTAGTACTATCTAACATTATCATATAAATATTCTGTATCAGCTTATTAATATTGAACTTAAGAACTGTCCGAAATGTCAGTAACCAATCCACATTTTCTATTATTAACTGGAAATCATTATTACTATGTGTGTTTTTGTTTCCATACTTAAAATTATGCAGTTTAGTGATTTTGAAGAGTACCATACAGCTTCTTCTACATCAACAAGTATGAACTTTTATTTAATGCAATATTTTGCACTGTGTGACAAGAAATTTAATTCAGATGGAGAAGCAACTGAGAGCATCTGTGGAAAATAGACCAAAGAACAAAGTCGAAAAAAACCAAAGTGGCTCAACGTTAAGAGAGGAAACTCCTGGAAATGTTTTATTTCCTCAAAGTGGATCATCATCTGTTATCTGGAGAAACTTATAAAGCAGGTTTCAAACCAGATGAGCATAAAATAGGGCAGATTCTGGCCAAAGTTTGCCTTGATGTTGTAGCTGCACTAATTTTTTATTATTTGGCCCCCGGGATCCCATGATCTCATGTGGTAGACCACAGACGAAGAGAAGTTACAGCCTTGTGTTTCATTCTAGCACTGAGGCGACAATGGGCTGGTTTGTATGCGCCGTGTGTTTAAGTAGTGTGTCTGCACACACGTGAGAAATGCCACGTAGAAATCCCCAGTAGTCTTTTAAATTTTGCTTTTCGTTGCATGAGCAGATGCAGCACGGTGGAGTCGTGTGCCTGTGTTCGGTGATGCGTGTCACGCGTGTGATGAGTTTTTACCGTGGATCCGGGTCCGCTGGTCGAACCTAAGGGAGTGTGTTTGTTTACACATCAAACAGAGCGAGAAAGAGACGAGTCAGAGGAAATCGGTTTGAAAGATAGGCAGCCAGATGGATCTAAATGTTTTGATAAATTCTCTCAGTGCAGATAGCAAATGTTTTCCCAAAGACAGGAGACAATAAGACCAGACACGAGAGAGAGAGAGAGAGAGACACATTCCTGAGTGTGTTGTCCAGTCCTGTCATTTCTCGTCAGTGCAGGGACAGCTGTGTCATTTCCTGGGCTCCGGCCTGGAATGTGTCGGGTCCCATCCCAGCGGCCCCTTCACTGCCTCCTTCGCCCTCACACTACGTATGCCTGTTTGGTCCTGACTGTTGTCTTTTGATAAAATCATTAAAAAAAAAAGATACATTTGAGCTGAACCTTGAACCCTAAATGTAGTCACGTTTTGGTGATTTTTGGCTACAATAATTTTCTGCTTCTCAAGTGTAGATTTGGTACATTTTCCCTATTTTGCTGTTAATTAACACTTTATGAGAATAATATCAACAACATCACATTAAATCAATCCAGTTGAGGTAATAAAGACACCTGTGATCATATCATGCTTCAGATCTAAATACCCAAGAGCTTGCATGTATTAATTCACCTTACAACACTGAAATAATTAGTTTTGAACCCCTAAGAGCAGCTGCGAGTACAGATACTGATGTGAGAAGATCTTAGCGTTATTCTGCGTTATTCTGCTGCCTTAGTTTTCTGTTTTGTTGCTATACATCACCTCTAAGTAGCCTAATTTCCACATGAATGTTATGCCAGTCTGAACACGTAGCATTCTGTTTTAACTAGGGCTGTCAAAATAACGCGTTCATTTCGATTAATTAATCTGAGAAAAAATAAAGCGGGAGGGAGACGAGAATGTGCTGCCTGGATCATTAATTGGAACATTTACTTGTAAAAATCTTCTTCCTGCCAACCCTGGCTACCGAAATCTGGTGCCACTGATATGTCTGCTCTTCTCTCTGATGCTCTGAAACAACAAACACCGCTGCACGTGACGCTAGTTAACACTATACTCGACAGCAGCTAACGTTAGCCTACCGCTAGCTAGTTAACACTATACTCGACAGCAGCTAACGTTAGCCTACCGCTAGCTAGTAGCTAGATTAAACACGGTTAAAATGCTGACAGCTAACGCTAAACGGTGTAAAGTTTGACTGTGTTTTACTGTAGAGGATTCAACACCGGGATGTAACAATCTGCTGCTGCCGTCGGAGAAACAACACAGACGGTGCGTTCAATGAAACTGGTAAACTACAGCCTCGTGGTGCATTTGAAGTTATTGTAAATGTCCATTTCCCATCTGGTGGTTGTTTTTGTCGTTCAACAGCAATTTACTAGTGAAATAAGTTATTGTTATTGTTATACATTATTATTAAATCATTTAATTTTGACCATATGGCCTTAGCAATAAACAAGCCGTTCTTTAATGTCACCAACTGTTTAGTACCCTTTTGTTTCTTTTCTTTTTTTACTTTCTTAAAAAGTATCGGTTCAGGCACCGTTAATTATGTATGGGATTAATTTTGATTAATTAATCACAGAGTATGTAATTAATTAGATTACATTTTTTAATCGATTGACAGCCCTAATTTTTATCCAATTTGCTGTCAATCATTTTTTTGACTTTTTTTTTTTAACAACACAATATGATCATACCATCACTTGGGCTGAATATCAAACCTCAATACTTATTACGTATCAAAAGCTGGCATTGCATATCTGTTCAGATTCACACGTTGTTTGATCGGATAGTCCTTGATTTATTTCAAAACTGTTAATTTAAGGAGGATGGAGGAATTTATGGAGGAAAAGTTCTTAAACAGCTGCTTGTGTTTAGTCAACATTTGAGTTTAAGAAGTTTGGCTTCTTTTGTTAAAATGAAAAAACAGAAGAGAAACATTTATATCCATTAGGGCTGTGTATTGGCAAGAATCTGGCGATACGTATCACGATACATGGGTCACGATTCAATATATTGCAATATATTTCGATACTGTGCGCAAGGCGATATATTGGGATTTTTTTAAAGTATAATTTAAAAAAAACTAAAATTTAAAAAAAGACATGATGTTCATAAAAGTCAAAGAAGTTTACTTTAGGTAAACTATTCAGTACACAGAAAATCAAACTGCCAGTTTGGGATTGTGGTTCACAGGTTCTTAGTGAGCTAATGTTTATATGCTAAAGTAGGCCAAAGTTCAGCCATAGCTACATTGTTAGCTTCTAGCAAAAAGTCAGGCACTGCTAGGCACTGCTAGGCACTGCTAGGCACTGCTAGGCAAGGACACTAGTGGTGTGTCTCAGCATAGCCATCTAGCGGTAGGGGGTTTAAACACAACATAAACGTGAACCACTCTCTTACATGAATATTTTTGAACGTAAAATAAAAACAAATCGATATTGCCTTTTTGAAAATCGATACAGTATTGCAAAATAAAATATCGCGATATTCAAGTGTATTGATTTTTTCTTACACCGCTAATATCCATCAAGGTAAGACATCAAGTATTGTTTGATATCAGTACCGAAAATCCGGTACTGGATCAAAACATTTCAAACTATACCAAGCTCAAATCATTAAGATATGATTCCACTGAAAATTGATAAACGTTAATGTTGTGTTATGGCCTAGCCCCATAAGAAAAAGCTGTTTTCATGTTGTGCCATTATGCAAACCATCTTTACTGATAGGAATCAAGTGTTTTGCATATCTCTGATGGTGCTGATATGTTTGGGATAAAGCCACGACACCAGACCTCACCTGTCATCTGTGTCCCCCCCAACCCTTAGGGCTGTAAAGTCAGAGAGACAGTCAAAATCCTCCCCTCTTCCTCCCCCGCTCTGTCTGTCTGTCTGTGTGGACAGAGACAGAGATTTGGGGTTATATGATCCAGCTCCAGTATGAGGACCAGTAGTCGCCCCTCAAACACAGGAAATCCCCTTACTTCTGCTTCACGGCTCTGTTGTGGCCGCATGTCTGTGTGTATGTTTCTGCGGCACAGATCCTGTGTGCATGTGCCAGCGTTGGATGGGTTTTTCAGGAGGGGGGGTTACAGTACTGCCGGGCCAACCAAACCATCGACCGACCACAGTCCCAAGGGACACACACAAGAAAAGTTAAACAAACACAACCACGGCTTTTTTCTCAGGACACTTCCAGACACTCCTATTGGCTGACCCACATGGTAGCTCTTTTTCTTTCCATTGGCCCCCTTGTCTCCCCCACTTTGCTCTTCTCTTTGGAGGTTTGGCCTCTGAACTCTGACCCTTTTGGGAAAGCAGAAAAGCTTTCTAAAGTGACCCGGCGAGAGGCGAGGTTGCTCCCTGGAATGTCTTTGGGTCACTTTTCCTTGTCCACTACTGTCCTCTCTGACCGGTTTACAGGCCTTTAAGCCTCTTTAGTGAGTGAGAGAATGAAGTCTGTGCTTGCACACAAAGTTTTAACTGCACACTCCAGCTGATTTAAAGGGTCAGTTCACCCAAAATCTAAAAAGCACCAGAAACAAAATCCCATTCACCCCCCGTTGTAGCCTATTAATTTGGAGGCAGGAATCTGAATATTCCGCAGAACGGTCTAAATGGCTAGATACTGTAGGCCTAATAGAAAATGAGTTTATTTTGTGATTTGGGTGAACTGACCTTTTAAGAGGAAGAGTACTGTAAAGAGCACTTCACCTCATCCCCTCAGTGTGATGATCTATTAGTTGTCGGCCTTGTCGGCCTGTGCTTGGCACCGCTTCCTCCCGCGGGCAGCCAGCAGTTACCGTCTCCTGTGATTGGCCGTAAAGGGCTCGTCGGTGCTTAACTGGCGGGTTGCTTTGCCAGCAGGAGGCTGTGGGTTGGGCCACGCCGCTTGCCCTGATCTCTAATTAGCACTGGCTTGTCAGTTAGTCAGGGTGGATCTGTCTGGGAAATTGCAGTCTTGCACACACAGACACACATACACACAAACCATAGCTGGGAAACACACAGGACAGCAACAGTGGGACGAGGATTGTCCTTCAGTTTTGGGGAGTTTGTCTGTGATCATGTGGCTTTGACTTGTGTTGCCGTTTGATTCTTGTTAGGCTGAAGTGGCTTATTTAGGGCTCGGGGTGTGTTTGCGTGTGCTCTATTAGTGGTGTGGCTGCAGCAGTGAAGTGGTTAACAGTCCCGGGGGAGGCTCATGTTACCAGCAGCAGGGCAGGTCCTTCCCTCTTCTCGCCCCCCCCAGTTTCTCTCTCTGTTAGTCCAGAGAGAGACGAACAGTGCCCCAGGGATGAACCATCAGCGCAACGAGCGACAAAGGAGCTCGATCTAGGAACACTGCCAGGGCGAGAGAGAGGGCGAGAGACATTGAGAAAGCTCAGTGTGTGTGTGAGAGAGAGAGAGAGAGAGAGGCAGACAGAGAGGGAGTGGGAGAGACATTTGCCTCTGTGAACTCTTTCAGAGGCATGAAGTCATGAAGCTTTCTGTCCAGCTTGGCATTTTCCCGCAGCGCTCTGGTTCCCACGGCAACCCAGGCACCCTGACCAGGTAGATGCATGTGTATGTTTGTGTGTGTATGTATGTATGTGTGTGTGTGTGTGTGTGTAACAAGGAAACTTAACCAAGTAGTAATGATGTCTTTGGTTCAGTCTGTGTTCAGGAATCTTTGTGGGTTTGTATATGTGTCTGCTTCTTTATGGCTGTCCATATATCTTTATTTTCCGTGGGGGGGGGGGGCTTTCCCCTGTGGCTGTTCAGACGAGCTGAGACGGTTGTGGTCACTCTTAATCTCTCAGCTCACGGATTCACGGATGCTTTCAACTCTGAAACACCGTATCTGCGCTCTGCTGCTGGTAAATCCAGAAGGAAGTTGTGTTTCCTCTCTGTTTCTGTTTGTCAGGTTGTTAGCAAGGTTGTTTAAAACACAGCAAATGTGTTTGGCTTGAAATCTGCCAATGGCCAGCTGATTAGATTTTAGTGGTTGATCTGAATCTGGGATTTGAGCCATTCACCAATCTTTGTTTTTGTTTAGTTTGTAAAAGCTGTAATTATGACGTTGTGTTCAGGTTCTGCTGGTGGGAAACATTCAGGACTTCCAAGTTGGCTGCTGAACACTGTATTTACTTGTTTTCTTGCTTGTCTGAAAATCCAACTTGACAGATGAATGATGAATGGGAGCTGATATGATGCGCTGGGTGCTTAACTTCAGTGCTTTTGTTTTTTTTGTACATAGTATGATGTTTCTGTATCATCAAATATTAAAAGTTGGCTTTGAATGCTTGGAC